>NC_045427.1:40008654-40308654 GCF_902635505.1 Sarcophilus harrisii | reverse complement strand
AGCAGTAATGAACTGAACCAGCTATGCCCAGAGAAAGAACTTTGGGAGATAACTAAAAACCATTACATTGAATTCCCAATCCCTATATTTATGCACACCTGCATTTTTGATTTCCTTCACAAGCTAATTGTACAATATTTCAGAGTCTAATTCTTTTTGTACAGCAAAATAACGTTTTGGTCATGTATACTTATTGTGTATCTAATTTATATTTTAATATATTTAACATCTACTGGTCATCCTGCCATCTAGGGAGGGTGGGGGTAAGAGGTAAAAAATTGGAACAAGAGGTTTGGCAATTGTTAATGCTGTAAAGTTACCCATGCATATATCCTGTAAATGAAAGGCTATTAAATTAAAAAAAAAAAAAAAAAAAAAGAATTATCTTGGATCATTGTATTGCTGAGAAGAACTAAGACTATCATAACTGATCAATTGATGGATTTTAAAGATAGATCCTGTTCTCTAAGAGTTATATTCCAATAAGAGAAGATCACATGCTTAGAGGAGTTTTGATCAGGGAAAAGGTTTTTGTTTTGGGAAGGTGCAGGGTGAGGGAAGGAAGGGAGAAAGGATTCCAACAGTGGGGTTGTCATGGAGAGATGGCCGTTGGTATTGGGAAGTTTATGTGTAGTCTATTGGTTAGGTCCAGCCTTTAGACCTGGCTAAGCTTCCTCCTGGAAGAACTTGTTTATGATATCTAGACCTGAGTCTTCCTATTAACCTAAAGCTGTTGGCCACTATCCTTTCTCAGTTTTCTTCACTGTGCCACCTTTGTCTGGAAGTACCTGAGAAACAAATTTTGCTTTGCAAGATTTTGTTATGTTTTTAGAATTTCTTCATCATCTGTAATTAATGATGGTATGCCATGACCTTCTAATGATCTTATTCTTTTTCTTAATAATAGCTTTTTATTTCCAAAATATATGCATAGTTTTCTTTACCCCCCCTTCTTTAAACAGCAAGTAATCCAATATAGATTAAACATGTGCAATTCTTCTAAACATATTTCCACATTTATCATGTTGAACAAGAAAAATCAGATCAGAAGGGAAAAAAGCACCAATAAAGGTGAAAATACTGTTCTGTGATCTATATTTAGTCCCCTTGGTCCTTTTCTCTGAATACAGATGGCTCTCTCCATCACAAGTCTATTGGAACTGCTCTGAATTGCCTCATGGTTGACAAAAGCCAAGTCCATTAGAGTTGATCATCACCTAATCTTGTTGCCGTATATGCTCTCTTGATTCTACTCACTTCACTTTTTATCAGTTCATGAAGGTCTTTCCAGACTTTTCTGAAATCATCCTGCTGATTTATAGAACAATAATATTCCATAATATTTGTATACCATAACATTCAGCCATTCCCCTTCTAGTTCCTTGCCACTATAAAAAGGGCTGCTACAAATATTTTTGCACATGTGGATCCTTTTCCCTTTTTTATGATCTCTTTGGGATATAGGCCCAGTAGTAACACTGCTGGATCAAAAGGTATTTGATAGCCCTTTGGGTATGCTTCCAAGTTGTTCTGCAGAACGATTGGATCAGTTCACAACTCCACCAGCAATGTATTAGTGTCCCAGTTTTCCCACATCCTCTCCAAAATTCATTATTATCTTTTCCTCTCATCTTAACCAATCTGACAGGCGTGTAGTGATAACTTAGAGTTGTCTTAATTTGCATTTCTCTGATCAATAGTGATTGAGTATTTTTTCATATAACTAGAAATAACTTTAGCTTCTTTGTCTGAAAATTGTTCATATCCTTTGACCATTTATCAATTGGAGAATGGCTTGTATTCTTATAAATTTGAATAAATTCTCTATATATTTTAGAAATGATAAGGCCTAATTTCTCAAGCATAAAAGGAAGTGAGCCAAAAATGTAAATGAGTAAATAAATAATATGAATAATAAATAAATATAAATAAGAGCCATGCCCCAGTTGATAAATGATCAAAAGTTATAAACTTTGCTCAAAGGCTTTAAATCATGCATATTCTTTGAACTATCAAAAGAGAATTAAAAAAAAAAAAAGGAAAAGGACTTGTATGGACAAAAATATTTTATAATAGCTCTTTTCTCAGGGCAAAAAAATTGGAAACCAAAGAGGAAAGGCCTATCAATTGGAGAATGGCTAAATAAATTGTGGCATGTGATTATGATGGAATATTGTTGTTTTATGGTAAATGATTAGGCCCCTTTCTCAGTCCTCCATGAACTCAAGCAAGGAAAAATGTACTGGGTACAAAATAATAGCAATTTTGTGGAATGATCAATTATGAATGACTTTGTTGTTCTCAGCAATATAGTGATCCATGACTACTCTGAAAGACTATGATGAAAAATCCTATCCATATCCAGAGAAAAAAACCTATTGTATTTGAATATTATTTAAATTAAAGCATTCTCTCTCTCCCTCCCCTGCCTCTGTTTCTCTCTCCATCTCTCTCTTTTTTACTTTATTCTTCTTGAGCATTTTTTTGGGGGGTGGAGTGGAGATCTATGTTTTCTTTTACAACATGACTTTTATGGAAAGGTTTTGCATAACTTCACATGTGCTTTCTTAATGGTGGCTGGAATTGGGGATTAAGGAGTGAATCTAGAACTCAAAGTTTTAAAAACAAATATAAAAATTGTTTGCAGTGTAACTGGGGAAAATAAAAATATTAAATTCTTTAAAAGAAAGAATTGCTTATTTAAATAAACTAAGGTATTAATTGGTGGGCTAAAAAAATAGTAAAAAACATTTTCTTCTTGACTTATTTTATGATCTCATAATCCAGAAATGTACCTTTTATTTTCTTTTTTACCCATGGAGGCTCATATGGTTTTGGATACCAGTTGATGGTTAATAAGTAAATATTGACTGCATTCATACATGCATGAACTAATCAATCAGCTAATCTGCTCATACCAGATCTTGGTTTCTTTACTCTTGGGGGTGTAAAAGCCCCTTTCCCCCCTATATCTACTGGCAAAGTTGGAAACTAGCTCTGCAGGGCACAGAGAGAGGAATCTAATGCTGGCAAATTGCTCATTTCTTTCATTTCAGAGATATTCTACAGGAAGAGCAATATCTGCTTTTTAGCAAGATGGTATCTTGTAGCAGGGGCATTCTGGAATTAAAAAGTATATTGATTCCAGATTTATTTGATTTGGGGATGACAGATTGGTTAATGACCCCTTATATTCCAGTGAAAAAAGACAGCAGAGATACAAAGCACTAATTTGTGTATATATAGATATAGATATAGATTATAAGTTGCTGCTTTTGTGCTGCTTTTTTTGTTTTATTTTTTTCCCCTACTAGTCAAGGTCAAAAGTTCATTTTTTGTGTGCCTGTTTGTGGAAGCTTTTTCCCATCTGAAAAGTAGCTATTGATTTTTTTTACCTGAGTAAGTGAAAACATAATATATTTGATAAAAGATATACTGCTTAGGCTGACACAGCTAATATTTCTTGGAATATCAGGAAATGGAAATCTGAAAGAATTCACCGGGGAATCCAATAGTGATTAATAAATGACAGGTAGAACCACTGAGCAAAACTGAGGTTATTCAGTGCCAGCTCCTCTGTCCCTATCAGTTTTGCAGTAGGATCTCCATTAGCATTATCCAGATGGGTAAAAGCATCTAGGAAACAGATTCTTCTACTATTGATATAAATTGGTTATTGATATAAATAGGTGGTTGTTCTGATGACCCTAATATTCTTTGCCCTGTTGAAACAATTATGGCTCCCACAGCTCTTATCCAAGAGAACATGAAGGTTAAATAAAGGATGACGTTTCTCAGGATGTTGTGACCTTCTAATTGACCATCAGAGAACTACTTTCCATTCAGAGTGATGTCCATGCCAGAAAAGATGCTTTATTTCCATTTCCCAATGAGGCCAACTTTCAGCGCAGATGAATTGCTGCATCTTAATTGTTAAATCTGTGTTGCCAAAGGCTACCAGAAAAAGAATTTTCTTGTTTTGGAGAAAGAGGTAAAAAATAAGGAGGAAGGTGAGAGAGAAGCTTTTTGAGATTAGAGGCCTGCGAAGATTTCAAAGATGCTTTTAATATTGTTCTGTATTTGGTAGGATGTGATAATAGATTTCTTCGACTGGCTTCGAACTTCTCTTAGTGTTTAACCTGAATTGTCAAATTTTAATTTTTAAATAATAGAAGATGGAGAATTATACAAATATGTGAGTCCAGAAGTTATTAATCTGTAGAGTCTAATGCTAGTCAGCATTAGAAGTCTCTTGTAGCCCTCCCCTAGGGGAGCAACCCCAGTGGTAAAGAAAGCAGGTGGTCACTATATCACTATTCAACTTTTTTTGATTGGTTGGTGTACAAGCATACTTGTGTGCATTCATTCAGTATATTTTTATTAATCTTCTACTGGTTATGGTGAAAGAGTTTATCCTCTGTCTTTTTTTTTTTTTTTTTGCCCAGATTTAATCACTTATTGGGCATTGCCTCAAATAACCTGAGACTTAGGGAAAGTCTTGAGCTTAAAACCGCCATGATCTTCCATTGCATCCAGGCCCTTCTGCAGACGTTTGGATCTCTCTGTGGCCACTGGACCCAGATGGCTCTGGAGGAGAGAGTGGGGCAAGTGATTTTGCACAGCCCTCTCTCACTTAAACCCGTCACTTGCATGTCATGGCATCATGTCTCTGAGGTCATGATGCTCTTCAGAAATGAAGGTCACATAACAATGACAGAGCTACATTAGGCTCATAATAGGGATTAAAAAAAACATCAAAGGTACATCTCTGAGCTATAAGTCTATAATTTAGTGAAGAAGAAAGCTATATATTTTTGAGATTTTAATTTTATTAATATTTTTATGATAGTTTTTATTTTTCAAAATATATGCAAAGATAATCCTCAACATTTATCCTTGTGAAACCTTGTGTTCCATATTTTTCTCCTGCTTCCCCCACGTCCCCTTTCCCCTAGACAACAAGCAACCCAATATAGGTTAAACATGTATAATTCTGCTAAACATATTTCTACATTTATCATGCTGCACAAAAAAAAAATCAGATTAAAAGAAGGAAAAAAAAAAACAAGCAAACAACAACAGCAAAAAAGGTGAAAATACTATGTTGTGATCCATATTCAGTCCCCATAGTCCTTTCCTCTGGATACAGATGATTCTCTCCATCACAAGTCTATTGGAATTGGTCTGAATCACCTCATTCTAAGTTCACAGTTGATCATTGCATAATTTTCTTGTGGCTGTGCACAATGTTCTCTTGTTTCTACTCACTTCACTCAGCCTCAGTTCATGTGAGCCCATCCAGGTCTTTCTGAAATCATCCTGCTGATTGTTTCTTCTAGAATAATAATATTCTATTAACATTCATATACATAACTTATTCAGCCATTTTCCAACTAATGAGCATCCACTCAATTTCCAGTTCCTTGCCACTACAAAAAGGGCGGCTATAGACGTTTTTGCACATGTGGGTCCTTTTCCATTTTTATGATCTCTTTGGGATACAGACCCAGGAATGGCACTGCTGGATCAAAGGGTATGCATAGTTTGATATCCATTGGACATAGTTCCAAATTGTTCTGCAGAATGCTTGGATCAGTTCACAACTCCACTAACAATGTATTAGTGTCCCAGTTTTCCCACATTCCCTCCAACATTTATCATTATCTTTTCCTGTCATCTTAGCCAGTCTGAGAGGTATATAGTGGTTCCTCAGAGTTGTCTTAATTTGCATTTCTTTGATTAATGATATAGAACATTTTTTCATATGACTAGAAACAGCTTTATTTTCTTTGTCTGAAAATTGTCTGTTTATATCTTTTGACCATTTATCCATTGGAGAATGACTTGTATTCTTATAAATTTGTGTCAATTCTATATGTATTTTTAAAATGTGGCTTTTATCAAAAACACTGGATGTAAAAAATTTTTCCCCAGATTTCTGCTTCTCTTCTAATTTTGACTGCATTGGTTTTATTTGTAGAAAAACTTTAATTTAACATAATCAAAATTATCCATTTTGCATTTCATAACATTCTCTAGTTCCTCTTTGGCTATAAATTCCTTCCTTCTCTACAGATCTGAAAGATAGACTATCTCTTGTTCTCCCAATTTTTTTTATAGTATCACTTTTTAGTCTATATCATGAACCTATTTCATCCCTAATGTTGATATGCAATATTAGGTGTTGGTCAGTGGCTAGTTTCTGCCATAGCAATTTTTTGTCAAGGAGTGACTTCTTATCCCAGAATTAGAGTCTTTGGGTTTATCAAGCACTCAATTACTGTAGACATTGACTATTGTGTTTTGTGAACCTAATCTATTCCACTGATCCCCTAGTCTCTTTCTTAGCCAGCACCAGATGGTTTTACTGATCACTTTTATAATATGGTTTTAGGTCTGGTATAGCTTGGGTACCTTCCTTTGCATTTTTTTTTTTTTCATTAATTCCTTTGAAATTCCTGGCCTTTTGTACTTTCAGATTAATTCTTTTTTTTTTCTAGCTCTATAAAGAAATTTCTTGACAGTTTGGTATGGAACTGAATAAGTAGATTAACTTAGGTAGAATTTTCATTTTTATTATGTTAACTCAGCCTACCCATCAGCACTTGATGCTCTTCCAATTTTTAAAATCTAACTTTATTTATGTGAAAAGTGTTTTGTAGCTGTGTTCACATAATTCCTGGCTTTGTCTTGGCAGATAGACTCATAAATATTTTATATTATCTACATTATTTTAAATGGAATTTATTTTCCTCTCTTGCTGCTATACTTTGTTGGTAAATGTAAAAATGCTGATAATTTATGTGGATTTATTTTATTATCTTGCAACTTTGCTAAAGTTGTTAATTGTTTCTAGTAATTTTTCAGTTAATTCTCTAGGATTTTCTTAAGTATATCATCATATCATTTGCAAAGAGTGATAATTTTATTTCTTTATTACCTACTCTAATTCTTTCAAATTTTTTTCAAGAAGAAAAATTTTAAAAATAATCAGTATTTTTTATTAATCAGTAGATAAATTTAAAGGTGTTCATAAAAGTTGGCATTTTAATAAGTTTTTTGAGTTTTGTAGTGTTTTCCATATATTATCTTCTTTGAGCCTCACAACAATTCTTTGAGGTTATCCTAATTTTACAGGGGAGGAAACTAAGGCTAAGTGAGGTTAAATGATTTGTTCAAGGTCACACAGCTAGTAAGTCCCTGAGGCAAGATTCACATCTTTCTTCAAATCTAGCATTTCATTCACTATACAATCTATACTGTTTTTTAATAGAATTAAAGGCTGTAATTAACCATATGAAAATATACTTCAAAGCACTAAAAGGAGTGCTAATTAAAAAACAACTGAGGTTTCACCTCATGTTTTGCAAATTGGCAAAGTGGACCAAAAAATGAGAACAGTCTGTTATACATTGAGAAGACCGACACAGTCATATGCTGTGTTCTATTGGTGAAGAATTGGTCCAACTATGCTCAATATCGCTTTGTAACTATGTAAGCCAAGTGACAACAGGGTCCACAACTTGACACATAATCCCACAGAGACCAAAGAGAGAAACAATTCCAAATCATAGCAGAATATTTTATCGTTTTTTGGAATAGGAAAGAGTGGAAGCAAAATGAATGCCCACCATTTGGAAAGTAACGGAGCTGCCATATACTAGGATGTTGTTCAGCAAAAAATATTATTATAAAGACGACATATTCAATATGAGAAACATGAGAACTGATTTTGAATAAAATAAGCAGAACCAAAAAAATATAAACAGTGACTACAAAAATGTTAAAGGAAAGAGTCATTTAAAAATAACCTGAACAACTCGAAAATTAAAACATTGATTGTCACAGGGAATACTAGAGCAAAATTTTGTCTAGGGAAGCAGTGTGAGGAAATTCTGATAAAAGACAGTGCTTTGGCTGGGTGCCACAGGGGGTGTTTTTTACTTTGTGTTTTTTCTTTATTACAAGAGAGGTTTCATTTTGGATAAGTTCAGTTGTTTCAATCTTGCCTGACTCTTTGTGACCCCATTTGGATTTTCTTGGCAAAGATGCTGGAGTAGACTGCTGTAACCTCTCCCTCCAAGGCTACTAACTGCCAGGGCCACACATACCAGTCTTCCCCGATAGACATGGAGACGAGCTGATATTAAGATGCCAAACAGCCTTTCTTTATTTGTACTCTCAGCAGGGCTCAGCAGGAAGCAAGAGCAGGGGTATGTACCTCTCTGCTTCTCTCTACATCTCTGCCTCTCTATTTCTCTTTGCATCCTTCTTTGCTTATGGACTCACACCTAGCCATTTATATTTTATTCTCCTCTGAGATTACCCTGTACCTGACCCACTCAGCACTGTAGGTGGATCCACAGAAGGGAGACACCCGGAGTTAGTGCTGCGTCCTAAGGAAAGCTCTGATATCTGTAAGACACAGCCTCCTGCCTCAGAGGCCACAACCCCTTCTACTTCCTGGGTCCACCCCGCCAGCTGACATGGCATACATGGCATTTCTCAGAAGGACAGTTCTGACATATCCTCTGCCATTTCCCTCTGCAGCTCATTTGACAAAAGAGGACACAGAGGCAAACAGGCTTAAAGGACTTGCCCAGGATCACACAGCCAGTCGAAGACTGAATTTGAACTTGATAAGTTTTCATGACTCCAGATTCAGCATTCTCTCCACTGTACCACCTAGCTGCCTAGCTTATAGAAGTGAGGAGGTAGTATTTCCAGAAATGACTAGGATATAAAAATAAACACATCAGTAAAACTATTTTTTTTAAATGGAGATTGCTTTTGGTTCTTTATGTTGACTCTTTCCTTTTATTCTTTTTGCCTTCATTTATTTTTGCCTTTTTTTTTTTTTTGGGGGGGGGGGGTGAGGCAGTTGGGGTTAAGTGATTTGCCTGGAGTCACTTAAGTGTCTGAAACTAGAGTTGAACTCAGGGCCTGTGCTGTATCCACTGTGCCATCCAGCTAACCTTAATTTATTCTTTAAAAAGTTATATCAGTCCTTTTGCTGTTCTTAAGTCTATCCAAATACTATGCTCCAAAAATTAATATAAATTAAATCTTTAATCTAATTTTTGAAAATTTGATGAAAAATTGAATTTCAGGCTTATTATATTCATATTAGAACTAGTCATTTAAGTCCCTTAAACATGGGGTCTGTATTCTGACTTTAGAAATTCTACTCATTTCTACTCATTGATGTCATTCATTTAATAGAAGAATAATTTGTGCACTTTCACCACATGGTCTTAATATAATACAGCATAGTAAAATTCTTTGAAAATTGAGAGTACAGACACCACATATGCTATTGGATTTGGTTAATGTGTTGTTGGCCAGGTTTGCTGAATTAAATATTTTTCTCCTTTTTGTTGTTGATTTAAGGCTGGCTCTCTGAATGGAAAAGTGATATATTGGGGAATTAAGATACATAAAAACAACAACAAAAAATCAACACAAATTTTTAAAAAGAAATTCAAAGTCCAGGAACAAACTTAAGTAATAGCCTGTCTGCTATATATAAAAACCTCTGAAGTGCTAAACATTTGGATAGTTAGTTATTTATCATTAGTTTAAATAAAGAGGTTTTCTTAAAATAAAAGAGGTTGGCTATTTCCCGAATTTCCGTGGTCAAAGAACATATTCAGGAAATGCGTGATCAGAAAAGATGATCTACTGCTTAAGAGCACTACAGCCCGATAGAAGGGAGGAGAGGAGCCCTGAAATATACTTGTTACAGAGTTTCTTGGATGGATCCAGATTGGTAGTCAGTCCTCGGGAAGCGAGGCTCTTCACCAGAGGCCGAAGTTAATTAGTGGCTCCTTACACAGATAGTTGTCACCAGCTGTGCGACTCCGGTAGAACAGGTTGCAGACAGCATGGACAGTTCATGGGGTGATGGGTAATGGTTTTTCAATTGGATTGTAACAACTGTCATCAAGCTGAGAGTGGGAAAAATGATTATGTACAAAACACAGCACCCAGAGTGGCCAGAGCTTGTGGCAATAGGAAGATTTTTGTCCTTTTCCTCTGAGACATTCAGTCTAATTCAGCAGATATTTATTATGCTTCTGCTGTGCCCAAGGTGAGAGGCTTGAATCAGGAAGACCCGTCTAGCCATGAGTATAGAGTCTGTGTTCCGCCTCTGTCACTATGTGCTCCCCCACCTTTGAGGGTGCCCAGGTATTTGGTCTGATTGGGTTATTCCCACTATTTCCTAGCTATCTCCAGGCTCACTTAGAACCCCGCTGCCGGGCACCTCAGTCTCTTACAGCCCAGACATTTGCCTTTTTCACCTATACTGTATTCTTTCCTTCAGTCTGCAGTCTGCAGTCCAACCAAACTGACCTCCTTATTGCTCCTCCTACCTGTCCGTCTCTCCTGGTTGCACACCTCTACCCTCGTTGCTCATCGTGCTTGGAATCTCCATCTCAATCCTTGAGAATCCCTCATTTCCTTCAAAACTCTGCCAGTGTACACAAGGATCTCACATCTTGACTTAGCTTTTTGATGCAATATTTTAATGTTTTATTTTATTTTAATTTATTTTGTTAATAGTTCTCAATTACATTTTAATCAAGTGTTAGGTCAGTCAGCACCTCTGCTCTTGGGGAAACGTTCCCCTGATTTCCCCTTCCCCTTGCTGCTAATGCCCTATCCCCCTCCTGCCTCCACTTACTGTAGATGCTTCCCCAATACAGGCTTACAGAGAAAGCCTCTGAAGACTGAAGCTGTTTGCTTTTGATTTATGTTTTCCGAGCATGGGCCTGGCACATAGGCATTTAACTAATGCTCGCTGCAGACCGATTCAGTAAATTGCAGAATAATGGCATGGTTCATGCAAATTCCTTCACCAGGTATTTTCTGTACCAATGAAATCCCAGGGCTAGATCTTCACCACCCTGTCCCCAAAATGGACTCATCATGTGGGTAAGACAACGGAACCTATCAACTGGTCATATGCAAAGGGAGAGTACCTAAGGATCATGGAAAGCAGGGAAGCCTAACTATCCCTCCCTTTTTCCTTCCCCTTCCTCCCTCTCTCCCTCCCTTCCTCCTTCCCTTCCTCCTTCCCTCTCCCCCCTCCCTCTTTCTCTCCCCTCCCTCTCTCGCTCCCTCCCTCCCTTTTTCCTTCCCTTCCTTTCTTTTTTTTTTTTTCTTCCTTCCTTTCTTCCTATATATTGGGGAATTTTTTAAGATGTGAAAGGGTCTTGAAGCCAAAAAAAATTTGAGAAGTGTCACAAAGTTCCCTTTGCTATGATCCATGGCCATGGGCCCTCAGTCTTCATCTTCAAGGAGCCATCTTGCAAATACATTAGTGACTGGGGGAAACTAGCCAAGAATTTGGCTGCTCAGATGGTTTTGAAAAGCCGGAAGATTTATATGAGCTCTATAAAGTGAAGTGAGCAGAACCAGGAGAACATTGTACACAGTAATGACAATATTGTGCAATGATCACCTATAACAGATATTGCTACTCTGATCAAGACAATTCCAAAGGTACCTTTAGAGAAAGAACTAGGGAACTCTGAATGCAGATTAAAGCATGTTCCTTTTTACTATCTTTATTTTTATTGTTCTATTTTGTTCTTTCTTTTTCAATATGGCTAATATGAAAAAGTTTTGTTTGACTTCACATCTATAATTGCTGTCAAACTGCTGTCCTCAGGGGTGAAGGGTAGGAGTGTGAAGGAGGGATGCAATTTGAAGCTCTAAATTTTTAAAAACGATTGAGAAAGAAAGAAAGCATCTGGCTGCTGCAGTGAAAATCTATCATGGTCATCATTAAAAGAACAAGTCAAAAGTTTCTGAGCATTTATAGTAAGGCCTCCTTTACCTGTCAGACTTTTAACTGAGACGAGTCTTAGTAACCAGAAATATAGAGATCAGTGTAGAAGGAATAAGTGGGAAACAGCCTTTAAGCATAGAAGAAAGTTATCACAGAGACAAAGCATTTTACTTGATAAAGAGGAATGAGCCACACTTTGATGTAGAGAGAGCATCACTAAGCTGATGCCAGGTGGGTAGACAGCAGGTGAACAGCTTTTGGGGAGGTTTGACTTTGGAGTACTCTAGGAATGTAGCTACAGGAAGGAGGAATGAGCTACTTCAATTAACAGATCCACTCCTTAAAATCTGGCTGCGGAGAAGTTTTTTTAGAGTTATCAGCAAAATAAAACTAGATTCAAAAAAGGCGTGAATATTGACTTTTTATCACAGACAGGCTCCTTTAAGGGTTTAACTTGAGCGGCTCTGGTCTGCAAGCTCAGGATGAGTGCTGCAGATCCCACTCCCTTGGAACTTCACTCTCCAGGCTTCTTGTCCCTGGGGAAGAGAGCACTTGTTCCATATCATCAACATCTCACGCCCGGGAACTGGCATGTGAGAGACAGCTTGGAGTTCAAGCCTGATCTTGGACACTTAACTGGCTGTGAGCCAGGACACATCACTTAAATATTGTCTCTCAGTTTGCTCATCTATAAACTGGGGATGACAACCTCCTTGTGTAAGGATCAAAGGAGATAATATACAGAAAACACTTTAAAAACCTTTTCATGATATATATATGCTAAAATTATCAATTAAAAATAATTTGCTATTGTTTACCAGTACTTTCACTGACTTCTCTAGTGGCAGGGTTCACATAGACTTCAGCTGTCTGTTTATGTAGTTTTGATTTCATGAGGGGGAAATGAGAGGATGATGTTTTCTTTAGATTTCTTGATCATTATTCAGTCTGGTGACTTTTTTAGATTTTTGTTGTTGTATGTAGGAAGAACTGGGTGCTCATACAACCTTTCATTCTGTCATATTAAACTGAAATTTCTCCAATTTTGAGAACTTCTTGTGAGCAAAAAGAAATGTTTTGTTTTGTTTTTTCTTTACCTTGCTCTGTGTGTAATCCTGCAATTATATATTAACATTTGGGATATACATAGTACATAGTCTTTGTATTTGATATATAAGGAGTACAGCTTTTCAGACATTTTTGTCATTTGCTTATAGAAACAAAAGATATAGCTATAAAAATGATTAGAGGAAAATACAATGCAATATATATTTAAATGCTAAATTGTGTGAAGGCAGCAAATGCTATAAAGAACCTAGAGAAGAGACAGGTGCTTTTCACTGTGGGGTGAAATAAGCAAGGAAGTTTAATAAAGGAGATAGAATTGGATTAAGCCTTGAAAGGTAAAAAAACTTTTGGGAAAGTAAAGAAGAGTTAAGAGAATGCATTCCATTTGAAGGGAGCCATGTGAAAAAAGGCCTCATTGTAACATGTGTTTCTGAATGTGTAAGACAATTGAAAGAGAAGATTCTTATTGAGAAGATACAAATGAAATTGGTTATTAATTTAATTCAGTAAATACTTATGCCTACTATGTACATGCACTGTGCTAAGCACTGGGAATCTCAATAAAAAAAAGATAATTGCTACCCTTGAGGGGCTTACAGTTTTATAGGACAGACAGGAAAGGAGACAGAAGGGCACAAGATCCTCGTTCCATCTAGTGAAAACCAGGCAAAGCTTCAGGTGTTGGGTGGGGTGAGCTGGCAGTCCAGTTTCTACCATGGTAAAGGAAGACTCTGGGGGGAGATTGGTACTTTACCCTGTAGCCCTTCAATCAAAGGGAGGTGGTGGCAAGGCTTGAGTTAGCATCTTGGTGATGAGAGGAGCATCCTATTCCATGAAGTTAGAACCTGGCAGAGAATAAATAGAAAATGTGTGGCAGGCTGAAGAGTATAGAAAGAATTGGCATTTAAGCAAGATAAATAGTTATTTTTTTTTAACTTGCTAAATGTCTTTTGTGATTTGGCTGCAAATTGGGATGGAGTTTACATTGAATGTCTGGAATATATTTTGTTGGCATGGCAGATTCAGATACTTGTAAGCCATTTTAGTCTCATGAGACCAGAAGTATCTGAGAGTTGAATATGTAAGCCTAAACTTCCTTGAGATCAGGGTGAGAACTTAAAACTGAATTGAACTCTCTTGTCCCCTAAAGATATAATGTTGTATATTAAGAAAACAGAAGATTGAGAATCAGAAAACCTGAGTTTTTGCTCTGGTTCAGCCAAGTCTGACAACTGTATAGACTTGCCCATGGTTTTTAATTATTTGGATATCTCCTTTCTTATCTGTAAAATGAAAAGTTTGAATGAAAAATCATTTTTGAGGCCCCATTTCTAATATGTGACTCTTTTCTACTTCTTTTTTCCCCATTTGAAGGAGCCATTAATTTGACTGATGTTTCTCTTCTTTCTGTGAAATAGGGTGACTAAGGAAGTGGATGCAGCATCGAAAGAAGCCAAATCCTTTTTTAAGCAGAACGAGAAAGAAAAGCCACAGACTGGAGTCCCTTCAGCACCATCGGCACTCCCAACAGGCTCGGGGTGAGTACCTGGGTTTGGATTTCAGGTGATGACCTTGATGTCTTGGAGGATGAAGGAAACAAAGTGGTCTTTGTAGTCGCTACCTACCTCATCTTTAGCTGTCATGATTCTTAGGAGGTTGTTAATGCTGCATAAATTTACCTTCATAATGTCTGGGACCTGAAATATTGGCAAATAGAAATTGGAAAAAAAAGCTGAGATAGATTTTTTCAATCCTTGTTGGCCCAAAGAAGGTACAGGTTTTCATTACCAAGCACAACACTGAACACAAAGTAGATGCTCAATTAGTACTTGTTAATCTAAAATAGATACTCCTTACACTCCCCTTTCTCTTGGCTGTAAAGATTTAAGTGTAGTTGGTCCACCTCATGGGAAGTTAGGGAGAAGAAAAATTCAATGAGAAACAATACCAGATATATTGCTTTCAAGAATCTAATGTTTTTCTTCCCTCTGGTTTTCATGAACACTATTTCTGCCTGTAAAAATGAGTAATATTTCTTTCAAAGAAATGAAAAACCTCTTCTCCTACAGTACAGAGTTCTAATTCCTTTGTAAGAAGGTGATAGCTATAATGCCATTTGAGAAACTTGTGGCCATGTCTTATAAAGAATTAGGCATTAATGATATATTTGATGGTTTCAGGCAAAACATATTCCAGGTGTCTTGACAAATGGCATAAAGAAAGAATGATGTTCTGTATTTTAACATGTATAACATATATTGGATTACTTGCTTTCTGGGGAAGGGGTTGGGGGAAGGAGGGGAAAATCTGGAACACAGGGTTTTGCAAGGGTCAATGTTGAAAAATTATCCATCTGTATATTTTGAAAATAAAAAGCTTTAATTAAAAAAAAAAGAAAAAAAAGCATGATGTTTAGCTATTATGCTGTCCACTTCTTTGAACTGCAAACTTCTAGGTATAATGGATAATAATTCAGATGCTTAAATAATAGTGTCATCTCCTTTCAGGAAAGAATCATCCCAAGTTTATGTGATGTTTTCTTTAATTATGAGCACTTTAACAATTTGTCAGGTTGCAGATAGAACTTAAATAGTATGGCAGTGGCCTCAGTCTGATACAGTAGAAGTCTTTATTCTGTTTTTAGAAAGATTTTTTTTCAGTAGGGCAACCTCATTGCCAGTAGTCCTTGTCCATGGTAAACCTACAGTGTAATGGCTATGTAGAAATTTCAAAGGTAAAAAGGCTTGCCCTTGCTGCTACTGTAGAGATGACGACAATGTGCCTAAAAGGAGAGGTTCTTTCTCTGTATTTCTCTGTTGAGCTGTGTTTGTGTGTGTGTGTGTGTTTATATAGACAAACACTAATAACTCCAGTTTTTTCCTTGAGCATCAGTCAGCCATTACATATTAAGCACCTACTATGTGCCAGACAGTGGGCTAACCTGGGGATACAAAGAAAGGCAGAAGACAGTGCCCATTCTCAAGAAGTATGTCACAGTCTGTTACTGGAGGCATCATGAAAACAGCTGTGTACAAACAGGCTATTTAAAGGATAAAGCCAGAGAGGCAAGGAGATAAAATTAAAAGGGACTGGGAAAGATTTCCTGTTGGTGAGATTTGAGCTGGAACTTAAAAGAAACCAGGAAATCTGGAGGCAGAGATGATAATGGAGAACATTCCAGGCTCAAAAGATGGCCAGAGAAAATGCCCAGAGTTGGAAGATGGGGTCTGGTTAAAGACACAGCAAGGAAACCGGCTAGTGTGCAAGGGGGAGGGTGAGTGGGCACAGCCTCACTTCATCAGTGCCCAGTAAACATTTCAGACTGGCTGCTCAAAGATCTTATGAACACAGGGTGGCCCAAACAGTGCCCACCATCCTCCCAAGAACTCTTTTGCCTTCCTTCCAGACCCCAGCATTCTTCTGATCCTGCAGGGCAGGAGCCTTGGGTTTTTTTCCACTCCTGGCTCCTCCTCACCTTCCCTAGCCAGTCACTTATCTGTCCCGCCCTCCACAACACCTTTTACGTCTGATCCCTTCTCTCTGCTCACATCTCCACATCCCTTGTTCATCGTTGCTGGCCTAGCTATTACAGTGGCTTCCAAATTGGTTGTCTTTGCTTCACATTTTTCCATCCTCTGTTCAGCTGCCAAAGTGACTTTTTGTGTTTTTTTAAATAATAATTTATTTTTTTCTTCAGTTATATGATATTAAAACAATTTTTAACATTTTTTTCCTTTTAAAATTTTGAGTTCCAAATTTTGTTCTTTCCCTAACCCCTTCTTGTGATGGTAAGCAGTCTGATATAGGTTTTACATGTGCAATCATGTAAAACAAAAACACTTATTTCTATATTAGTAATTTTGTATGAGAAAGAGTATGTGAAAAAGGAAGGAAGATAGGAAAGAAAAAAAATATGTTTTGTTCTGTTCAGAGTTATCACTTCTTTCTCTGGAGACAAATAGTATCATGAGTCCTTTGAGATTGTCTTGGATCATTGTATTGCTGAGAATAAGTCATTTACAATTCTTCATTTTACAGTATTATTGTTACTGTGTACAATGTTTTCCTGGTCCTACTTACTTCACTTTGCATCACTTCATTTAAGTCTGTCCAGATTTTTCTGACATCATCTTGCTTATTTCTTATAGCACAATAATATTCCATCATAATCAAATAACACAGCTTGTTCAATCATTCCCCATATGATGGGCATTCCTTTGATTTACAATTCTTAGCTACCTCAAAAAGAGCTGTATAAATATTTTTATATAGATAGATTCCCTTCCCCCCTTTCTCTTTTTCTAAACTTTGCAGATAGCTCTTTGGCCATAGTTCCAAAGTGTTCTCCACAATAGTTGGATCAATTCATAGCTCCACCAACAGTGGTCCTAGTTTTCCTATATCCCCCAACATTGATAATTTTCCTTTTTTTGTCATATTAGTCATTCTGATAGGTGTGAGGTTACGGTACCTCAGAGTTGTTTTAATTTGCATTCGTATCCATTTTAATCTGCAGTTGGTAGTGATTTAGAAACAATAAAATTGCTTTGATTTGTTTTTTAAACCTACAGTGTTTAAAAAACTAGTTTTTTAACTATTTATATAACTGCCTATTTATATAAAGAGATTTTCTTTTTTTTTTTTTTAATTTAATAACTTTTTATTGACAGAACCCATGCCAGGGTAATTTTTTATATTATCCCTTGCACTCACTTCTGTTCCGATTTTTCCCCTCCCTCCTTCCACCCCCTCCCCCAGATGGCAAGCAGTCCTATACATGTTAAAGAGGTTACAGTAGATACAATATATGTGTGCAGAACTGAACAGTTCTCTTGTTGCTCAGGGAGAATTGGATTCAGAAGGTATAAATAACCTGGGAAGAAAAACAAAAATGCAGGCAGTTTATATTCATTTCTTAGTGTTCTTTCTTTGGGTGTAGCTGCTTCTGTCCATCATTGATCAATTGAAACTGAGTTAGATCTTCTTTTTGTCGAAGAAATCAGTTCCATCAGAATACATCCTCATACAGTATTGTTGTTGAGGTATATAATGATCTCCTGGTTCTGCTCATTTCACTCAGCATCAGTTCCTGTAAGTCTCGCCAATCCTCTCTGTATTCATCCTGCTGGTCATTTCTTACAGAACAATAATATTCCATAATATTCATATAGCACAATTTATTCAGCCATTCTCCAATTGATGGGCATCTGTTCAGTTTCCAGTTTCTGGCCACTACAAAGAGGGCTGCCACAAACGTTTTGGCACATACAGGCCCCTTTCCCTTCTTTAAGATCTCTTTGGCGGGGTATAAGCCCAGTAGAAACACTGCTGGATCAAAGGGTATGCACACAGTTGGATAACTTTTTGAGCATAATTCCAAATTGCTCTCCAGAATGGCTGGATTCGGAGAACACTGACTTTTGAAATAAGTCCTGAAGCTGACTCTCTGAGGGGCTGAACAGCATATGTTTGAATTGAACTCAGATCTTGCAGATGTGTCTTTGCTTGAGAAAGGTACAGGGCCCAGAGAAGCTTGACTCCGCTGGGAGTTTGCTGAGTTGTCCAAACTGGCATGCTCTGTCATTGCAAAAAAATAGTGTCTGTCCCTGGCTATGAATGAACAGAGCATGAAAAAGCTTTTCAAAGGGAGAATTTTCATGAATAATACAATTTATTAGGCAGAAATTATTCTAATTCAGTGAAATAAATTCTCTGCCTGCTTTTATCATCTTCACTTTAGGAAACTGTCTTTTTCAGAACTGGCCAGTAAAAGCACTGTATTTGTTTACTTTTTGTCTCTCTAAACAGATTTAAGCAATACAGTAAAAACAGAACAGGGGGATAAAACATCCTGTTCTTCATCTCTTGCTAATGAACAAGGACAGCACTTTGAGAAGAGCAAATGTTTGTAGCTAGAAATGTATTTCCTCTGCCATGTTTAGCATAGAACACTAGTGGGGCTATAAAAAGCCAAGGTTTATGCTTGGGAATGGAGAGAGCCAAACACCCGACTCTAATTAGAGGCAGGAGTCAAAGGCAGTAATGATGTTCTCTCTCTGTTTTGGCAGTAGAAAAAGCAACACTTTGATTTGTCTCTGGGTTCCCATGATCCCGTGGCTCCCAGATGCTCACTTACCGTGGGTTCTGAGTCACTGAGAGTTTGGGATGGGGTAGTGAAGCATGGTCTAGTCTGGGACTAGCTATAAGATGCTGAGTTTTGGATGGAAAAGTGCTGGGAGTAGAGAAAGAAAGAAATCTTTGGATAAACCGGAATATTGGAATGAGTTCAAAAGCCAACTTTCAGGTAGATAAGATATATATATATTCAAACTGATCTATGAAATGTGACTACAGGTATAAGCAAGCTATGCTTTTGAGGATGTGCCCTATAAGTATTATTAGCCTATTGCTAATTTCTAACAATTTCTGAGAGTCTCAAATGGCTAGATGGGCTCAAATAGCCCAGCTTTTCCCTTATTCCACCATTGACCTGCTGGATTGGTATCCCTAGTGAAGGCCTTGACTTGTTTTAATTAAGGCTTTAGTGTTTAGCTGGCTCCATGAGAATTGAAGAGGATAACCTCCCCCCCCCCCCCCTCCTCTCCCCCCCCCCCCCCCCCACACACACACACACACACAAAACAGGGTAAAAAGTCCATCCTTTTCCTCTACCCTTTCCCTTTGACTTGAATGTTTTTTTTTTTTCCCTGAGGCAATTGGGGTAAAGTGACTTGCCCGGGGTCACACAGTTAGGAAGTGTTAAGTGTCTGAGTTCAGATTTGAACTCAGGTTCTCCTGACTGGCTGGTGCTCTATCCACTGCACCACCTAGCTGCACCTTTTGTATAATTTTTTTAAATGTAAGTTATACTCAAGCTATTGGATTATTGAGTTTTCCACTTAAGAAACAAAAATCCGTCCCAGTCCCATTGTTGGGAAAAAGGTTTCACCTTTTGTTCATTTTCATAATTCTAATTTTGCTGTCAGTTGTGATATATGAATTTTTTAGGCCCTCTCAGAGGAGCTTTTGAACTAAGAAATATAAAAAGGTTAAACTTGTTTCAGTTTTCACAAAAAGGGAAGAAACATTTCCTACATTGTTTAAAACAAATATACTTAAATTACCAAAAAGGCTGAGATGTCAAATTTCTTCTTGAAGTAAAGGCCCATCTTTTTAAGACCAAAAATATTTTCTTTGTCATGCTGTATGGTTCCAAGGTATAGATCACAGTTTTGAAATATTTAAAGTTCTAATTCACACATAGGTCATTAGAGAGGCTTATGGTAAATATGAGCAGGCTGCAATGTACTATTTTATAAGTGAAAAGTTTAATGTGAGAAGCAGCATAAAGGATATTATCAGAAAGGTAGATAAAAGATCAGAAAAGAAGTGAGCCAGTAATGTAGGGGAAGTAAGCTAAAAGAAATGGATAGCCCACTTTTTCTTTCTGTATCTATGTAATGTCAAGAGAAACAGAGGAAACTCCCTGACCACCCTCACTCCAGCCTTTTGGGCAGAACCTCTTAATATTTGTTAGGAGAACAAAACATAGAATGGGACATTGTGAATGGATTATATTCTATATTGAGGAGTGTCTAAATTGATGAGATCACTGATCCATTTAAGTGTCCAAAGGAAGGGATATGGTAAACGATGGTCCTTTTCATTGTGTTGCACTCTGTAATGTTGTATTGAGTTCTGGGCACCATAGTTTAGGAAAGATATTGACAAACAGGATTACATCCAGAACATTTGTGAGCTGTATGAAAGAATTGGAGACCATGAATAGAATGCTTAGTCTGGAGAAAAAAAGACCAAAAGGGGACATAATAGTTATCTTCAGATGTGGAAAAGTTTTGCTTTTCTTAGCCCCAGAGGGCAGATATATTAGCAGTGGGTTGAATTTATGGAGGCAGGTCTCAACTGGATTTCAGGACTGACCAAAAGTAGAGTGTGCTACTTTGGGGGTAAAGGGTTCCCTATCACTATAGGTCTCCAGGAGATTGAGAATATAGAGGGAATTTCTGTTCTGATAAAGTTAAGTTCAGAGGTTCTTCCCCACTCTTGAAATTCTATGAGTCTACCTGATTAGAGTATGTAGAAATCTTGTTTATAGAGTACTCAGGTGTTTTAGATACTTATTTGTACAAATTAAATGAAACTCCAATTGTATTAGTATGAACTTAATTATCTATTCTGAAACTGTGAGCTTCCTGATGGGATTATAAGGGCCTGTGCTTTCCCCCCAACTCTAAATTCTATGATATATTAGATACATTCGTCTGCTTGGCTTGTTTCTAACTTTTTTACTCTGCCTTTTGCAGCTGTTGTATCTGAAAATTAAATGAATTAGAAATAGAAGGAAATTTTTATTTATTTATTTTTAAATTTTTAATTGTTTTATTTTTTCTGGTTATACATATGTATTAATTTTTTTCTCTGAGGCAGTTGAGGTTAAGTGACTTGCCCAGGGTTACACAGCTAGGAAGTGACCAGATTTGAACCTCAGGTCTTTCTGACTTCAGGACGGGTACTCTATCCACTGTGCCATCTAGCTGTCCCTGTATTAATTTTTTTTTCAATGCACATTTCATTATGAATCATGTTGAGAAAGAAAAATCAGAACAAAAGTAAAAAAACCATGACAGAAGAAAACAACAAACAAGTGAACATACAATATGTTGATTTATATTCAGTCTCCATAGTTCTCTTTCTATGCAAATGGCATTTTCTATCCAAATTTTATTGGGATTGCCTTAGCTTATTGAACTATTGAGAAGAACCAAGTCTTTTCATAGCGAATTATAGCATAATCTTGTTATTACTGTATGTATTCCTGCTTCTGCTTGTTTCACTCAGCATCAGTTTTTGTAAATCCAAGCCTTTCTAAAAGCACCTTGTCCTCATTTTTTATAGAGCTGGATGAAAGGGTATGAAGTTTGATATCCTTTTGAGCATAGTTCCAAATTGCTCTCCATAATGGTTGGATCATTTTTACAACTTCACCAACAATGCATTAGTGTTCCAGTCTTCCCACATCCCCTCCAACATTTGTCATTATCTTTTGCTATCATCTTTGCCAATCTGAGAGGTGTGAAATGATAACTCAGAGTTGTCTTAATATGCATTTTTCTAATGTGTAGTGATTTGGAACATTTTTTCATATGACTATAGAGGGCTTTAAATTCATCATCTGAGAATTGTCTGTTCCTAAAATTTAAAAAGATTCCCCCTCCTTCCCTAGTAAGGATTTTTCTTAATTTGTTTGAAGAAGGCTGGATCCAATAGAAGTAGAAAGTTCACATTCTGAACCCTGAGTAGTGGCTGAGCCAGTGTACACTGGAGAAATCAGGGGAGGAAATTCTGACTTCATTTTTTTCAGAGAAAGATGTTTATGAAAGACGAAGATTTGGAATAATTCCAAAAAATTGCTGGGTTTTTTTTTTTTTTCTGATGATCTTTCCTCTCCTGACCTAAAGGGGAAAGAGAAATTGTGCCTGAAACTTTACTTGTCACTCAGAACACGGATGAAATCTCATCAGGGCTAATAAATTAGATCAAATGATAAATCTTCAGTGGAAGAAGGCTGTTACCATGGCAGTTAAATGCTTTATATTGCCACCTGGCTTCTGTCCATACAGTCTAAATACTGCCAGTAAGTACTGTGGCCTACTGAAAATTCCTCCTGGAGGTATATAGTGTCATTCAGGGTTAGGATGGAGAAATAAATATTGACTTGTGTGGCTAGATAATTCAAGATTTCAAAGGGAAATTAGTTAATAAAATTGTTTTTATTATCTTAAAATCCTTCATGAGTGGCAAAGATACATACTCAAAAAAGGAAAGAGCAATTTTCCCTACCAGGTTATGTTCTTTAGAATTTTCCAATGAAATTACATACTTTAGACATAAACTAACTTTTCCCTCTTCTTTGGTAGAGAAGTAGATTTCTTCTTAGAAACAGTACAGTATTTTAAAACTATGGATTTAGGACCTAATTCTTAATCTACCTTCTGATATATTATAGACCTTTCTTTAGATCTATTTCTTCTTGAAATAAATGCCCATTTCTTTAACACAATAGTTATGCTGTATGGTTATACTGTTTGGCTCCAAGTTATAGATAACACAGTTTCAAATTCTAATTCACACATTGGTCAATGGCTGTCTCCAGCACAGCAGGTTCCTTTGATGCTCTTTTAAGGCTGAGAAAGGGGTCAGAATCTTCTTGGGTTTGAATACCATGCTAATTAGAAGCAAGGATAGGAAGCACTTATTCTTTACAAGTGATAAATTCAATTCAATAATTATTAAGCATCTACCAAATCTAAGACACTGGTTTTGGGTCTACAAAGATGAAGAAGACTTTGGAAGATAATACAGGATAGATAAGATAAATACAAAGCAAGGTAAAATATAGTATGTAGCTTAAGAGTTACAAAAAGCGGGATCACTTATAGTCAGTGGAATTAGGGAAGGCTTCTTGGAGCAGATGACATTTGAGCTGGATCTGGATCTGAGGATAGGTAAGGTTTTTGACATGTCCAGAGAAGAGATTACAAACAGAGAGGGAATAGCATGAGCAAATCATGAAGACAAGAAGGCAGTCTTGTTCAGAATTGATGAGGAATCAGTGTGGCAGTAATGAGTTTAGAGTTTTGGTTAAGGAAACAGTAAAGTATATAGAAGGATAAATTGGAAGACTCTGATGTTGGAGAAATTGGTTAGTAGTTGACATCATTGTTTCTCAACACTTTGGGCCATAGGACTCCTTCAAACTCTTTGAAGTTATTGAGGGGCAGACATTGTACCACAATCACAGCAGTGTTGTATGATGTTCAACTATGAATGACTTAATTGTTCATGTCAATACAGGGATCCGAGACAATTCCATAGGATTCATAATGAAAAATGCTATCCACTTTCAGAGAACTAATGGAGTCTGAATACAAATCAAAGCATGCTGTTTTTTCACTTTAATGTTTTGTGGGGTGGTTTTTGTTTTTGTTTTTTTTTTTTTCTTGTGACTTCTTTCATAACATGACTAATATGGAAATATGTTTTGCGCGATTACATTTGTATAATCTATCAAATTGCTTACCTTTTTGGGGTAAAGAGAAACTTTGGAAGTCAAAACTTTAAAAAATGAATATTAAAAGTTGTCTTTATATATGATTGGGAAATAAATAAAATATTGCAAAGCCATTGAAGACCCTAAAGATTTTTTGTTTATATGTGTTTTATCTATTGCTATTTACCATATTGGAATTCAAAAATGGATAAATTTTAAAAGTATTTATTAATTCACTTTATATTGTGGATAATTTATATTTATATATTATTTATTGTATTCTCTGTATTGTTTAAAAATAATAATGAATCAATTACATATTGATATAAATATTTTTCATGAAAAATAACTATTTTCTAACAAATTTGTTAAGAAGACTGGCATTGTTTTACATATTTTTTATAAATCTTTTTAATTTTTAATATCGACTTCTGTATTCAACCTGTTGAGTTATGTTGCTTGGTTGAAGTATATAAAGAAAATGTGTCCTTACATAGATTATATAGTTAGAAAAGGTGTATACTTATATTTTAATTAGTATATAATGTCATAGAGTTGTTATAAAAATAATTTTGGGAGAACTACTGGTTTAGATGAAAGGTATAATGAAGGCTTGAACTAGAATGGTGATAAATAATAAAAGTGTGTAGAAGGGAAAGAATGCTAGAAAATTAATAGGACTTGGCAGCTGATTAGATGCTGGAACCAAGAGCAAGGAAATAATCCAAAGTGACCCCAAATCTTTAGTCTTGCATAATAACTAAGAGACTGGAAGTATTTTTAAAAGAAAGGGAAGATTTGGTTATGAGAGAACTCAGAATTTGTTGGAAACATGTTGAATTTAAAATAGACATACAGATAATTTGTCCAAAAATGTAAAGACTTATAAAAAGGAATTAGTGTATTAAAATAGTGATTTTTTTCCATGGGCGTGAAGTAGAAGTAGTTTAATTTTTAGATTGCACAAATGATTTGAATTGGATTGTTTCCTAAGTTCCTTGATAGGGCTCTAGAGGGCAGAGTACCCCTTATGAGAATCTTTCTATGGAGAGCTATAATCAAGAAGCATTTTCAAAACTGCTTGAGTGATAGATTGTTTATATTTTTCTTTGCATAATTAGATTAGTATCTTGATATGAGACTTGTGTATATGGCACAATTTTTACATATTTCCTATTGCTTTGCTTAAGTTACATGTTAAGCACTGCCTTTTTGCAACACAAATAAAAGGGCTGGGTTTTCCATCTGAGTAATTTTAATAATTATCATCTTGTCAATAACTTCTGTTGTAGTTGAGATTTCTGAATTCCTTTCTTCTTTTCCCTCTAAATAGACTTTTAAGGAAAAAAAAAAAAAACTTTATGAAAAATACATTTTTCTCGTAACATTAATTCGATACTACAGTTTTGTCACATAGTTTATGCAAAATCACTATTTCAGACACCTTAATTTTCAAGTGAGTTTAACAGATTATTAAGAGGAGTTGTATATCAGTTTCATTTATTAATACTTTGAAGAAAATATTTTCATTTGGTAAAGTGTTTGTTTTCTATCACATTTCTCTTTATTGGAAATTGTTATTCCATAGTTTGAGCCCCTCAAAGAATGTCAGTTGTTCCTCAATACAGCCACCAAGCTACACTGGTGCACCCCATCGGATGCTACCTATGCTGTCTGATCTGAGGACAAGTGATGAGGAAATGGCACAATAACTGAATGAAGATATTCATACAGATACATGTCTTAATTTGGAGTTGAGATTTTTCTTAGGGGAGAGGTTGGGCAGCTGTGCACTCATTATTTTAGGCAGGGATTGGAAATCAAGCTGGTCCCAAGTCCTCACTCATTACTTTGTGCTTCCTAACCCTGGCCCGTTGCCAGAGCACTTAGCTCCAAAGAGCCCGCGGTGATTTTGAGCTGAAATGTCTCCCAGATTGCAGCAGTCAGAATGCTTCCTTGCCATCGGGAAAATAGAGGAATCTCTGCTTCTTCCAGTAATATCAAGCCTTCTGCTTAGCCAGTTGTTCTGGTGGTTCTGAACCATAAAATAGCACATCTTTCTGAGAAACAAGGCTTTCACTTGAATTAGAATATGAGCATCATTTCAGCAGCTGCTCATTTGAGAGCGAGCAGTAGAAACTAGGCCTTGACATTAGTTTTCTACTTTGAACTATTACTCACATAAGCTTTAATTCATTTGCTTTTGGGAGCATAGTCCAGAAGGTGAAAACACAAGAATGAGAAGGCTTTCCCTTCTCCCCCTTTTCTTCAGAGCTAGATGTTAATGGTGTAATTTGTCTAGACCAGAACTGGAGTTTAAAAAGCACTCTTGGCCTTAGTCTTTGTTGGACATACTCGGGGTTGAAGACAAAGACAGGAGGCAATTTCCTTTCAGAAGAGTAACCACAAGAACGTCTGCTTCCCAGCCATATTTCTGGGTTGTACTGTAGTGAACTTAGTCCTGGTTTCTGGGACTATTTCAGAAAGCCATTCTGATTTAGCCCAGGCTGGACCAGTCTGGACCTCCATTTCTTCGCCTTGATGTGGTAAAGTCAGCTCTCCTGTTGGACTAACTAGGATCAGCTGTTTGTTTTCCAGTGTCGTGCAAGCTGAGCTGGATGGAATCTCAGCTATGTGAAAACTTAGACTCTGTAAAGCATCTGTCTTTATAAAATTGGTATGAGAGTGTTTAAAAGCTGTTTGAAATCAGGCTTTGGTTAGCTCCATGCTAAAAGCTATGGTGCTGTTTCCTGACCCAGCAAGGAGAAGGTCCATGACTCAGGCTTTTGTTTTAATTAAATTTCATCTATTATTTAATTTTCATAATGGTTAAGGAAATTAGCTACTTATGGGCAACAGACAAATCAAGTCCTGTTCTGCTTTTTGACATCTGACTCATCCTTCCAGGTTCATCTTAAATCGTGAAATTTTCTTTGATAACTACAGCTGAAGTATCCTCTTCTGATCGTTTGTACTGTGTTTCACTCCTTTGTTCTACTGTAAATGTTGTGAAGGAGAAGTGTGTTTTGGTTATCATTCAGTCTCCTCCAGCTTCTAGAACAATGAACTGTTTTCTGTCTATCTCACAAATGTTGGATGAATGAATATATCACTTTTTTTCTTTTCAGTTATAGTAGTACCTGATTCTTCTAAATTAAATGGAGTCATTTTCCTTCCTTGATGTTCTGACCGTAGAATTATACCTGATGTCTTAAAACTCTTAACATCAAATATAAACTTTTTCTTTCACTGAAGATGATTGATTTCCTACTTCATTCAGGTATTCACTCTCTTAAGTTCGTGGTTCTGTGTCAAGATTCTTTAAGGTTCTGTCTACATTTGCTAGTAGCATTTATGAATGGGAATGGCATCAAAGAAGAATCATTGCCACCTGCCTTGCTGCTGTACCATAGGGACCATGAGACAGTTCCAAATGACTTGGAATTCCTTGAGAGCAGAGACTGTCTTGTTTTCTTATTTGTATCCCCAACACTTTGAACCTTGCTTTACGTGTAGTAAGTGCCTAATAAATGCTTCATTCATTCATGGATCTGGGTTGTCATTTTTTGCTTCCTTTACCTTTCTCTTGAGACTAGATGGTATAGTGAATCAAGTGCTTCACTTGGAGTTATATGTCCTGAGTTTGAATTCTGCTTCCGATACTTATTGTGTGATTCTAGGCAAATCACTTAACCTCTCTCTGTTTCCTCATGTGCAAAATGGGAGTAGTTAATACTTCTTACTTTCCAGAGCCATTGTAATGATTAAATGACATAATAATAAAGTACTTTGCAAACCTTAAAGTATTATGTAAATGTTAGCTGCAGGAATGCTGATAATCCATTCCAGTATACTTGCATGTTAGAATACTTATAATAGAATTTATTACTCATCTCCCAAACCTTATTTAGTTTATTTAGTTCTTACATACACTTTCCTTCTTTACATTTACTTCTCTTTTTAAGTCCTTATTAAAAATCTTATAATTTCTTCTTTTCCTAGGCTTTTTATCCATTGTTACCTTTGAAAACCTACTTTTAAAAAAAATCATCCAGAAGTACTTCTGAGCATAGTACTTTGTGCTTTTGAAAATTAATAATCCTTCTCTTCCCTCAAGGATATTTTTCTATATAGTCTGTTCACAATTAGTCCTCATGGTGGGAGACGGATTTGACATATTACCAGTGCTCAATCAACAGTATTGACCAGAGTAATAGCACCAGTGTGTGTTTTATGTGATTGGAATGTCCTTTATTTTGGCTTGATCTTGCTGCAGTTCAAGTGCAGACATGTTAAGAAATTGGCTTCTCATTCCATAAGACATTTTATAGTTCCTGCTCTTTTCTTATTATGGCTTGACTTGCCCTCCAGTTTCAGAAGTCTTTCCACAGCAATAAATCTCATGACACCTCCCTCAGCAGAGAGTTCACATACACTACTATGTGCTCAGGAGGCTGGTTTCCCAGGCAAGAAATCCAATCTGCTTTTCCTGCACTCACTTTTTGTTGCCTTAGTAGCAAGGTAAAAGGAGATCATTTAAAATGTTTTCTACTCACCTACCATAGAGGCAGGATTCCAGTGTGCCCAAAGGTTTTGGGGAGATAATGTTATGCAGAAAGACATTCCAGCATTTTTGTCATCTGTCCAAAAGCGTGTCCTGTCATATTCTGTGTCAGACTAACTGTAGTGAATGAAAGCAAACTTCTATGGTAAAGCTCACCAGTCAGGAGGCAGATTGTATCCTCCTGTCATCCCCACTCTAACTAATCTTCATTCTTTATCTCCTGGCTGCTTCCCTGCTGCTACAAACATTCCCATGTCTGTCTCATTCTCAAAAAAACCCCACTCGACCCCACTAGCTATTTTCTCTTATCTTCTCCCTGTTGTGGCTAAAATCCTAGAGAAGGCCTTCTGTAATCCATGCTTCCACTTCCTTTCTTCTCTCTTCTTAATTTTCTGTAGCCCAGCTTCTGATCTTATTTTTTGACTGAGAATTACCAAGGATCTCTTGCCAAATCTGGTGACCTTTTTTTCAGTTCCCATCCTTCCCGATCTATCTGCAGTTTTTAACACCATCAGCTACCCTCTTCTCCTTGGTACCCTTCTCTTTCTGGGTTTGGTGACCCTTCTCACTCCTGGTTTTCTTTCTACCTGTCTGATTTCTCCTTCTCAGTCTCCTTTGTTGGATCCCTATTGGGTCACATCCTCCAGCAGTGGATATCCTCCAGGGCTATTGTAAGCCTTTTTCTGTTCTTCTCCTTCTCTACCATCTCACTTGTTGATTTCATCAGCATTGGATTCAGTTAATATTGCTGTGCAGATGATCTTAGATCTCCTTCTCCAGCCCTTATCTGTATCCCAACCTCTTGACTTTTGGACTGCCTATTAGACACCTCAAACTTGGTGTCTTCCCAACTGAGCTCTTCATCTTTCCCCCCAAACCCTTTCACTTTCTTATTATTGTCCCAAGGGCATTTCCATGGCTTAACACTAACTCCTTGACTCCTCACTCTCACTCTTCAGATCCAGTCTCTTGTCTGATCCTGTGTTTGACCAGCTTAAAACATCCTTAGTGTACATCTCTCATCCCCAACTCTGACATTACCCCATCTCATTCCTGGGCTATGCAATAGCCTATTAGTGGGTCTCTCTGCCTCAAGCTTTTCCCCACTCCAGTTCATCCTTCATTCAGCTGTCAACTTAATCTTCCTAAAGCTCAGATCTGACCAAATCACCTCCTGTTCAATAAACTCCTATGGCTCCCTATCACCTCTGAGATCAAATATAAAGACTATATTTAAAAAAAAAAAAAAAAAAAAACCTTTATAAACTATTTCCTTCCTACCTTTCTAGTCTTTTGGCATCTTACTCCTTCCTTCCTCTCCTACATACTCTTCAATCCAGAGACAAGGGCTTCCTGGGTATTTCTTGATCAAGATGCTGCATTTCCAGAGTCCGGACATTTTTTCTGACTCTTCCCCATACCTGGAATTCTCTGCCCTCTTCTCTGCCTCCTGGCTTCCATGGCCAAATCCCAGCAAAAATTCTACTTCTACAGATCTGTCCTGATCCCCTTAAATGCTAATGCCTTCCACTGTTCATGTCTCCAGTTTCTCTTGTATGGATATGATTTGTATGCTGTTAATGTTATGCTGTCCTTCCCTTAGGCTGTGATGATGTTTTTGTTTTTCTCCAGTGCTTAGAGCTAAGTGCCTGGCACATAGTAATCTCTTCATAAATGCTTGTTAGCTAGTTCCTGTCATATAGTAGGTATTAAGTGCCTTTTGAGTGATTAATTTTGTTCACTTTCTCTCACTCTATTTGTCTATTCTGGGCTAGTTCTTTGTTCTTTTTCTGTCCTCTTTGCTTAAAGTCACAATGAATAGATAGTCACTGAAAAATGTTCACCAAAGCCATTTGTAGTCTGGGGAGGGAATTGCAAGAAGGAAATAAGGATTTTATCTTGATAATTTAGTATTCCTGTGACCCCTTTATAAGAGAAAGGACTAAAATAGAAAGAGGTAAAGAAATTTACTCAGTGCCATATACAAGTTTGTAGTAGAGAGAATACTATAATCCAGCATATTTGAATTATTTGCATTTCCTTTCTCTTTTTTTTTGGGGGGGGGGCTATAATAGCTTGTATTACAGAAGCTTTTACACTATTAAAAGTGCCAAATAACCTCAATCTATGTTTTTTCCTTTGGCTCTCAGAGCATTTGGCCTATCCAATAGGCCAGATTTGATGGCTTACCCTCAGGCAAGTAAAATCTAATTGATCTGATGCTGGGAAGATATGAAGGAAATGATCTCTAGGTGTCTTAATTCCTGGAAATTAGCATGTTTCTTAGAAAGGTTAATTTTCTTCTCCAATTGAAATGGTAGATGCAGCCAGAATCAGAGCAGTAGCCAAGATTACCAGTGATCAAAAGTAGAATTATTTTCATACTGATATAGAAGACACTCCTATATGTGTAAAAAGAAAAGTAGTGATGGTTAATCTCCACAGTGAGTTAAGTATTTGACTATAGTTAAAAACACAATATAAGTGGTGCTTTGTATTTATGTATTAGTTTTTACACTAATTGTCCTGTGAGAATTATAGCTTATAGTTTATAGAAAAACTGCTTCCCCTTCTTCTCCAGTTGTCTTCCTCTTAGGAACAAAAGAACCAAAGGACAAATTTAAATTGTTTTCTGCTTTTTTAACTGATGGAGAGAAGCCTGCTAAGGGAATTGTTTGTAAGAAAATAAATAAGATTATTCAGATGTATTTTAGCAAGATTAGCACATCTGTTTGTGAAATTATTAAAGTGAATGTTGATGTTATTTCCTTAAATGTGGGCTAGGAAATGTGCCTTCTTTTCAATTAAACACATGTAGCTGGATACATTCGCAAATAAGAGTGGCTTTTTTAAAAGAAAGAGGGAAGCAGGACAGATGGAAGCAGCTGCTGTAGGAGACGCGTGTTAAGTGAACAGCCGCTGTTTCATCCTCAATCCCCTACATTCGGAGTTAAAGCTAAGCTTTAGTTCTTCTCAGGAGCTGTTCTAAGCTAGCAAGGTCATGCTTTTTTCTTGTACAGTTAGTAAAGTCAGTCTTTTTTCTCTGCTATATTAAGTTTTTGAAAACTTAGAACTGAAATGTTTTCTTCCTGAATCACTTTTTTTTCTCCTCCCTTGACAAGTACATTGGAATCAGGGCTGCTGGAATCGTAGTTGGGTTGGGTTGTTTGTGGTTTTGCGGGGAGGAGGGCAGGAAATGTAGAGTGATTAAATTGTTCATCTATATGAGAATTTATAGGAAAAAAAATTTTTTCAACTCCTTTTTCAGGATAGTTATTGAAGTTTGAGAAAAAGAGTATAGAAGAAGCCTACAGTCAACTATGCCGACCAGACTACAGATATAAAGATTTTGTGCCATGTTAGAGGATAGATCGCCCGAGGTTAAATGCAATTTGACTTCTTTCCTTTTCCTTCTGGGTGCTCATTTTACTTGTGAGACATAGGATGAGGCTAATATAGAAGGTGTAATTTTTATTTTTTTATTTTTAAATTTTATTCGGAGAAACAGAATAAGAGGAAAAGAAGAACAGAAAAGCAATACAAAACAACAGAACATTGTCATATGCCCATGTATATATTATATAACAAATACCAATTTAAGAAAGTATATGTATTAGTAGAAGAAATTATATTCATGAGTGTCCATCTTTACTTCCTTGTAAATTATTCTTTTGTTCTCTGCTGTGTACTTTTTAAATTTTTATTCTCCCCCCCCCTTTTTATCCCACTCTCAAGAAGACTATTGTTAAGAAAGGATATATTTATATATACATATGTAGATATATACATGTCTCATGCATATACATACTCTAGACACACATACATTTCTTTCCTATCCCTGCTGACTCTTTCATTAAATTCTGCTCCATAACTTGGCTTATTACTTAATCTCGTCCCACCCATGGATCCCTTCCTTGTCTTCTTCCCAATCCTTTGCTTCCCCATCTGCCCATTCCTTCCCCCTTATTCTTTATAGATTTTAGAGGGTGCTATACCCTTCAAGGTATATATATGTAGTGTTGCCTATTGAACCCATTCCTGATGTGAGTAGTTTTCAGAACTACAAGTCCTCCTTCTCCCATCTAATGCCTCTGTATTGATTCTTCTTCTGCACCTCATTTGTATAACCTGGTTACTATTTTTACCTTATCTTTCTTTTGAGCCCCAATCTTTCTTTTGAGCTACCCTATTGGCAATGTAAATCTTAAACATAAAGTATATATTTCCCATATTAAAAAAAGCAATTTGTCCATATTTAAACAGTTTGTTCATGTTGAGTTCTTTAAAATTAATATTTGACATTAGCACTTATATGTTGAATTTTCTGTTAAATTCGGGTTTGGTTGATAGAAAGTCCTGGAAGTCTTTGAGTTTGTTGAATTTCCTTTTTTTTTTTTTCTTATTCAAATTATAGATCATTTTGGAAGGTTTAATTTTCAATAGACGGTTAGATTCTAGAATCACCTTGCAGAGCAGGTGTCATTGCTTTTCAGAGAAAGGTAGAGATGCACTCAGACTCCATTTGTAGCAGGTGGGGGCCTCACTCCTTTGGAGATAATCTGAATTGGGTTGGCAGCAGAATGTGGGAAACCTAATTTGTTTGCAGAATTTTTACTCATTTTGTTTTAAAACCTATAATTCCCTGTGTTTTGAACTCAGCTTTGTGCCAGTGCACTCATTCATCTCTGTAGAGGAGAAATGCCCTTATAGCTGCAAGCCCCATTTGTGGATTTGAACATCCATGCTGTACAGCAGCTTTTAGAACTGGTATTCATTCCACTGACACAACATCAAGGCTTCCGTATGTGGGGCTGTGCTAGGCAGATGCTATGTCCATCAGGAAGCGTTTCTTGATCCTCTCCCGGTCCCAAAAACCTTCCCCTCTTCACACTTCCCAGAGTTTTTTGTTCATCTCTTCTCCTGCCCCCCCCAGCACAAAACATGCACTGCTTTGTGTGTGCATACTATTACTTGATTTTGTAATACCCCTAAAAATGCAGAACAGTATCTTATTAGTTCAAGTGACAAAACATTAAGTACTTGTAAAATATGCTGCTCTTTAATCTTCCTCTAGCACCTCATATAGTTCTTACACATAATACTTAATAAATGTTGAATATCAGCTAAATAGTATGTATATATTAATATTATATAATAATATGGGATGCATTCATGTCCAGTGCCTCTCAAAGAGTCTAAGTTCACATCATCCAGGTTCAGTCCCGAGTCCTGATTCCTAAAAGGGTTAAATTTATTCTTTGCTACCCGAAGGTGCTAAGAAAATATCATATTCACAATCACTCATGTCTGCCATTCTTCAAATGTAGGTAATAGGATCCTCATCTCCTGTTCAGGCATTTTTCCTAATGAATGTCAGGTATAAAATAGCCAGTAATTTCATCTTTCAGAAGGTGATAACATAAGATATGAAGGACCCACAGGATCCCAGAAACAGATTTTTTTAAAAAATCAAATATATAAAGTGCTCAAGTCCACCATATATTCACAGAAAAGAACTGAACTTGGAGTTGCTGTCAGGGCAGCCTTTTGACATTTTGGTGAATTCTAGTTCCTTTGTGGAGACTTTAGACTCATTCATAAGGTAAATAAGGTTTCTCGAACAAGCAGTCTTGTTTTCCTGCATCTGCACTTTGTTCTCCAAGCTGTTGCTGTGGAAATTTCCCTTCTTGGACTAAGGGTTATGATTTTGGTATTATGCTGTTTACGGAATTCACAATCAGCTTTCCTGCTGTTTACTTTTTCCTTAAACTTCTTTCTGCTGCAAGTCACTGCTTCCTGCTCCTTGGAGGTAGAGCCTACATTTGGGCAAAGTTCCTTTGGCCCTACGAATTCAGATTTGCTAAGCTATGTGACCCGTCCACTCAAAGTCTAAGAGAAAACTTCTCAGAGTTCTTATTTAGACTCCATAAAGGGAGGCTGATTCCTCATAATCTTTCTTCTTGGACCACAGTCCTTTGTGTCCATCCCACAATATGGGGAAAGTTTCCCCTCACGTGCTTCTACTGTCCTGAAATATCAGTCAGGTTTTTTGAAGAAACATCCAAATGATCAGCGATTCCTAAACAATTTCCTCATACACATCCATATTTCACATATATTTATGTGTGTGCACACATGCATATTGTGTGTGTTTGTGTTTTGGCTGGGGAGATTAGGGTCTAGACTTGTGACTTAGTGTAGATTGATGCAGATCAGCAGCTTCTCTGCAATTTAAAATTGTAGCGAGTTATTTCAGAACAATGACTGAGTGATCTGCCCAGGGTCACCCAGACATTATCTGAAATGGGACTGGAACTTAAATTGTCCCAGCTATGAATCCAACCCTCTTCCATGAGGGCATGTGAGTTTCTGTGTGGGATGGTTTTGTATATGTGTCCATGTGTTCTAGAGGAAGTATGAACTATCGGAGTTTGGTCCGGTACTTTAGGAAGATCACTGTGGCAGGTGAGTAGAGGATGTGGTGGAGAGAGCAAAGACTTGGGGCAGGGAGTACTACTACCACTTGTTAGTAGTAGTAATAGTGAGCCAGGGGAGAGGTGAGAAGGGCTGCACTAGCATTGTGTACCCTGGTGCTAGTTGCATTGTTGTGGAGCTTGATTTGGCAACCAATTGGATGTAGGGAGTAAGGAAAAGTGACATGTGGAGGATGAATGAATAAAAGAAGCACTTATTAAACATTTATTATTGCACAAGGCTCTGCACTAGCTGTTGGGAATACAGATCCGAAAAAGAAGACTCTTGAAACGTTTGCATTCTCCTAGAGTTAGATGGTATCTATAGGGAATAGGGAAGTGGTGGTAGCTTGGAAAGTTACTGGGTTGGAGCTTTGGGGGAATTAGTTGATGTGGTCCTTCTCAGAATGGATGTGTTCACTTGTTCTGATCCTGAGAGCCAAAGGTAGAAAGTAGGCATTGGGGTGGGGATTGGGGAGGATATTTGGGTATTTGAAAGACATGGTGTGCAGCATGAGGGGTCAGGGGAGACCTGGCTCCAAAGTGGTGAGCCTGGCTGACTGGGTGACTGGGAAGTTGGTGGCGAGGTCTATAATAAGAAGAATGTTCAGGAGGAGTTCTGTTTGGGGCATATTCATTCAATGGCAGGTGATGATAGACCACAGAAATTCATACAGCTAATTCTTCAAATAAAGAACTGATCACTCCTCTCCAGGGAATTCTCTCTAAGCAACAGGAACTATTATGTTTCCATTTTTCAAACATACATCAGGCACCTTAACATTGATCCTTAGAATCGCAGTTTCCTGTAAGCCTCAGCTCCAGCATCACCTCCTCCAGGAAGCCTTTCCTGGTCCCCCTTGCCACTGCTGTCCAGTCTTCTAAATCTGTTTTCCATTTATTCTATGTTTACCTTGTCTGTTCAGACCTATAACCTGTCTCCTCCATTTGAACATAACCTTCTTGAAGGCAGACTAGAGCCTGCTTTTGCTTTTTATTTGCCTGTTATAAAGTAAGTAATTAATAAATGCTTGTTTTGTTTGCCTGTTACATAGTAAGTGATTAATAAATGCTTATTGATTTTGTGTCATATGTAACTGTTCTGAACAGTTGAACATTAGTAGTATTCTTTTTTTTCCCCTGAGGCAATTGGGGTTAAATGACTTACCCAGGGTCACACAGCTAGGAAGTGTTAAGTGTCTGAGGCCAGAATTGAACTCAGGTCCTTCTGACTTGCTGGTCAGGTGCTCTATCCACTGTACCCTGTAGCTGCCCCCCTTAGTGATATTCTTCTCTTTTCTTCTCATCCTCTCTGCTTCAGTGGGCATATTGCTGCTGGTTGCTTTATTATTTCTTAGTCCACTCATGTGCAGGCATATATATTCTCAGCTATAGTTTGTGTTCTGATTACTTATTAAATTCATATCCAGGTTCTCTGAAGAATAGATGGTCTACCCATTGCCCACCATTAACAAACTATATTTCCCTTTGCAGAAGCAAGCTTTTTGTCACCTTGGCTCCTTAAAATTGTGTTGTAACCCATTTCCCTTCATTCTTATTCAAAATATTTCCAGCCACCTCTAAAATCTTTCTTTTAAAACACTGTGCCAGTGAAGAGGAAGGAATCCTTCAATCCAGTAAAACCTGGTCTCTGAAGGTCTTTGCTGGGAGTGATGCAGATTTTTCCCAGTCACCCTCATTTTATATCTTTTGTTGCCACCACAGGCACTATTTCTGCTCCAACAGCCATGGCTAGTTAAGGATAGCCACTTGTTTTATGTGGCATCTATTGAGTGTAATTTTGCTGCAGTAGAGAATTGTTAAGTGCCCAGATCATGACATACAACAGATTGATTGTTTTACTCTTAATGACTTTCAGCTGGATGTGAAAAGCCTCATTTTTGAAGGTGTCATTTAGAAGGAAATGTTATCTGCTACACAGTCTGGATCAAAAGCATTCTAGAAACTACATGGTTCAGTTGGACTCCAACAGCTAAGTGAGGAGATAAAGTAGGGATGGGCATTATTGTGGCCAGCTCCCTGCTAAGCACCAGGAATACTGAGAAAAGCAAACATGGTTCCTCCCCTCAAAGAGCTCCCATTCTCTTAGGGAAGACAGCACATGAATAACCCTGATGTCTAAAATGTACAAAGAGCAGGTAGAAGGCTTTGTACTGGAAAAGGCATTCAGCTTTGGGACAATGATCAGAAAGGTCTTTGTCAAAAAGCAGGGTTTGAGCTAAGTCTTGAAGGAAGCCAGGCAAAATGAGAGGTGGAGGTGGGGAGGGACAGCAGAGGGGCAGCCAGATGTGCAAAGGTGTAGAGACAGGTGGGATGTAGAGATGTCACATGGGAGGATGAGCAAGTACATGGCTGGGACTTAGGAGTGTGTGGTGGGGCACAAAGTGGAAAAGCTAGGGCCAGGTCACAAAGGGCTTTAAATACCAGCCAGATGACTTCATCTTTGGTTCTGGAAGTAATATGGAGCCATTGGAGTTTGCAGAACAGCAGGTGACCTGGTCTGACCTGCTCTTTGGGAAATTCACTTAGGCTGCTAAAGTGCGGGGCATCCAGACGAAGATGGAGCTCAGCATCATGTCAGCTGGCAGGGAGGTAAAGAAGGATGATAACTGAGGGAAAAGGTATTCAATTTGGCAATTAAGAGTTTGTCAGTAATTCTGAAGAGGGGAGCAGTGGAGGAGTTTTGAAAAGGGCAGTGAGGAAGTTGTGAATGAGAAGAGAGGAAGAGGAGTCACCTAGAAGCATAAATAGCTTTCTTAAGGCATTTAGCCAAGAAGAAGAAGAGCTAGCAGCAATAGTTGGATCAAATAAGGATTTTTTTTTAATAAGGGTAAGGGAGATATGGAAGAATTTGTAGCAGGGAATAGCCGTAGATAAAGGGATGTTGAAGATTGGAGCAAGAATGGGGATAAATAAGGGCAGTCCATAAGAATGGGATTAAGGGTGCGTAGAAAAGTTGGACTTGACAAGGGGAACGGCCATCTCTTCCTGTGGAACAGCTGAGAAGATGAAAGAGTGAGGAAAGATGTGTCTGCCATGACAGGAAGAGAAGGGTGGAAGAAGGAGCTTTTGGCAAATTACTTAATTTTTTTCTTTGAAATTTGAGGGGAGCTCTTCAGTAGAATGGTTGGTGGGAGGCTGGAAGAAGTTTGGAGAACTCTGTAATAGCCTCTCTAGTAAGTGGGATAGTGAACTTAATTTGGGAGGAGGAAAGGATTGTCACTGTGCAGTGAAGGCTCAGTTGCAATTACAAATCGATTTGTAGCAAACTAAGTCAACCTTGTGTTGATTTCTCTAGCTTTGTTCTGTAGCTCATCGTAAGAGTGAAAGAAGTAGGGGCAATGCAAGATGGGGTTTGGCTCAGGGATAAGAGAAGGTGGCAAGGGGTTCAAGAGGACAGAATGTTCAAGCTAGCTCACCAACAAGTCGGGTGTAGAGAAGCAGGAAGAATGTGGCCAGTGAAGGGGATGACAGATTGAGAAGGAATTCAGAGGTTACAGAATAACCAAGCAGCAGGGACACAGGCCCTAAGGAATGCCCTTCGAGTTTCTACAAATATCAGCCAGTCCTCTCTCTTGCCTGGCTCCACCTTCCCTTTCCCTAAAATGTCCAGTTTTTCATTCCTGTACACAGTTACCAGAAGTTATAGTGCCCTGAAATCTCTGTTGTCCATGACATCAGAAATAGAATGAGGAGAAGAGCATCTCCCTCCCCAGGTAAATGTGGACTTCAAAAGATGTTTGGCAACAGGACCAGAAGTTCACAATTAGTTATTTCAAGTAAAAAGGTTATCACTACAGTCCCCCATCCCCCACCCCTGAGGAAAGGCTTTCAAGGTTCCCATCCTTCGTGTTTTCAGATTTTTAAAAACCATTCTTATTAAGTAATGCTGTGAGTGTCTGCTTTCTCCTGGGACAGCCCTCTTGGCTAGGTGGTGAGCAGAGTCAGGGGCCCAGTGACACTCACCATTTAACCCAGCAGGCAGCTCGGGGATGCTTCTGGGGACTCGGTCTCGATGCCCAGAGAGCAATTTAAACAGTCTGGCAATGTCATCCCTCTTGTTTTTCCTTCCTCCTCCACATCTCCTTAGCAGTAAAGCCAGAGGGGTTGCCTTTGCCTTGAAGCATCAAACAGGATTCAGAATTAGACACATATATCATTCAAAATACCACATTGGAGCCAGAGGCAGAAAGTAGAAAGAACTTTGTTAGAAAAAGGTCTAAATCCATGATGGGATTCAGAAACCATTCTATACTACTTGAGCTCTGCTCTCACAGCTTGATTAAGATGTCATTGGAGAATCTTGTTTTCAGAGATCTGTAAGTCAGACTTACCTGTCTGTCCCTTATTTTTTTAATATCTCTCTCTTGACCCATTCTCCATCTTTGTGATTGTTTTATGTCAATCCATTGTCCTATTTATTCTTGACTGAGGAGGACAAGGGAAGAAAGATCCTGGCAGGTAGTGGCAGTTGTAAGTGATTTATCATGTACTGTATCCTACCTAATGCTGTTCACTAACCACACCTACTGCCCCACCGGGGTGTGTATATGCACACTTGGGGGACATTCATTTTTCTTTCACTCCACTAGATGACAGCCTGGGAAGTGCAAAAGTTATTTGGAATGTGTGGGAACAGGAGGATTCTCAACTCTGGAATTAATTTCCTCTCTGAGCCCAGCAACCATGGAACTCTTTGGTTCCATTGCAAAGCTCCTCTTCATTGCTGAGGGCTAAGCAGTAAGCTAACTTTGTTCCTTTAGTATTTGTCTCCTATGCATGTACTTTGTGAGAATGTATGCTTGCCAACCCCATGAGGCTGTGTAAGTTTTGTAATGTCTTGTATAAAGCGATCATAGTTCTTCCATGAAATAACCCCTAGAAGCAGATAAAAACCTGCCATTTTTCCTTCCTTATTACATCTTTTATCTCACACCCAAACAGGACTCACTTTGATATAGGATCGAATGACTGAGTCACTCAACTAACACTTTTTTTTTAAAGTATATTTTTTAAGTAGTAAAGCTGTAATGTAGCCTCAGAAATTTACTAGGTGTGGATTGAGCAAGTTGTTTAACTTCTGTGTGCCTCAGTTTCCTCAAATGTAAATGGAAGTCATAATGTGTGACGACCGCGCTAGCACCCAGGATATCTCAGAATCAGCCGGAGTCAGGATAAGCAAAAGTCCTTAGTCTTTATTCTTGGTCCTTACACGAAGAATTGAACAGGATGGAAGCAGAATCTCCGCGACCTCCTTCTTCCTCGTCTACTGCCCAAGTGCGACTCTGGCTAGTCTTACTCCATCCCCTAGTCCCTCCTACAACCCTCTGAATACACCAATCAGTGAGCCAGCACAGGATAGTGGGAAGGGCCATTTTCCAAGCATATGCCCATGGAGTATTGTTCAATAGGTAGTTAGCCTCAAGTGCTCAGCAGTCCTGACTTCAGTGCATCGACTCAGTAGTTTCAGCCCTTTACAATAATGTCACTATGTCACAGAGCTGTTGTGAGAATCAAAGAAGATAATATTTGCAAAGTGCTTACAGTGTCTGACATATAGGAGGTACTTATAAATGGCACTGATTAAATGGTGATATAACACATTGGAGGCTCTGAGAATTAATTATAATATATGAGACTGACTTATAAAATAAATATTTTCTGGTGAGCAAGATTTCATTTCAGAAGTACAAGAGACATTTTATAAAATACTTCTATAATATACTTTTATAGGAGCGTTTTATAAAATGCCTCTTATACTTCTCTTCAAGAGGCCCTCTTGGTAGCTGCCTTTTTCTGCCTTGAGATCCATTCTAAGAGTATCATTACTGACCTGTTTATGTAGGGAAAATGATCTTTTAAAGAAAACTCTTCTTTTGTCTTCTCCCTCTCTCTGTCCTTCTCTCCCTTCTTCTTTTTCTACCTCCCCCTCTCCCCTCTTTCTTCCTTTCTCACTTCCTCTCTTCCTCCCTCCTTCTCTTCCTTCCTTTTATTTTGTTTTTCAAGAAAATGGCCTTAAGTGTAAATTGTTTCATTGATCTAATTGATTTTTCGAGACAAAGCTTCAGAAACCTTTGTTTTGGCCTGTTGGGGGTGCTAATAGACCCTACCATTTCTTTTACTCCTTTACCTCTGAGTTCTCTGAAGTGACAAAAATCTGTCTTGCTATCATAAAATTCTATTAAATGGCAACTTTGGGGATTTATGTATATTTGGAACCTCATTTACTAGGAAAAACATCCTAGGTTTTTTTTTCTTGTAGCTTTTATATATATTGCTCCCCAACTTCACACATAAAAATATATAAATAAAATCTATTTGTTGAAATGTTGTAGAGTTTTTGGGGTAGTTTTTTGTCCAGCTGATTTTCATTAAAATAAAAGTTTTCCAGGTCTCCAGTTTGGCTCTTATAAATTCATTCCTTTCTGGTTTCCCAGAGTCTTTCTAATCTTTGATTTCTTTCTAATCTTTCCCTTCCCCCAGTCCCTCTTTTCCCTATCCAAGTTATAGTCATCTTAAAAATACTGAACATAATGAGAAATGTAAGCCCAAAGCTGATTCAGCAGTAGACTTTTCCATGCAATCACTTGGGTCCATTTTGAATTGTAGAAATCTACAGACTCTCCTTTAAGTTTAAAAAAAAAATCACATTTTTAAATTAATAAGTACATATTTCTTCTCCTATTTACCCTCTACTTCTAGTGAAAATTTAAAAAGAAAAGAAAAAGGGAAAAAACTTTCTGTAACAATATTCATAGTCAAGCAAAACAAATTCCCACATTGGCCACATCCAAAAATACATGTCTTGTTCTTCACCTCTCTGTTAGGAAATGGTAGCATTCCTTATCATCAGTCCTCTGGAATCATGATTGGTCATTGATGAGAGTTCTTAAATCTTTAAAAGTTGCTCCTTTTTACAGTTTTATGTTTTTAATATAAATTGTTCCCTTGTCATTTTACTTTTGTTGAGTTAACGTAGGCCTTTCTAGGTTTCTCAAAAACTCCCCTCTGTCATTCTTAGAGCAAATTTGTATTCCTTTATATTCATTTACCATAATTTGTTTAGCCATTCCCTAACTGATATGCATCTTTTTAGTTTCCAATTCTTTACCGTTTTAATTTTTGCCTTTCACATTTAAGGGTCAGTTGAGACTGAAATCTCATTAAGAGTTGAAAGCATTGTTCCTTACTGAGGCAAATCTTGCACAAGCGCTGCCGGCCCATCCCATCTCCTCTGGTAGATTGTCCCCTCTATCACCCCTGCTCTCTCACTTTTCTGTTAGCTCCTTCCTTCAGCACTCCCTCCCTTCATTCATTCCACCATCACCCAAGTTCTCCAGCTCACAAGCTTAGTGTCGTTCTCAGCTTCTCACAGTCTCTCACCTTCCGCTTCACCCTGTTGTCCAGTCCTGTCCACTGTAGCTCCTTCTCTCCTCCCTTCTTCACCACCAGTCTCATGTTCATTAGTCCTGTTTAACTGCTTTCCTAAAGCACAGGTCCCCTATGGTTTCACAAGCTCCCGTGGCTTCTTTTACCTCAAGGATCAAATACAAGGTACTCTGTCTGGATTCACAAACCAGTCAGTCTTCTTACACCTTACTTCCGGACACAGGCTCTTCAGGCCAGGGATGCTCACCTGACTGCTAATCCATGAGCAAGACTTGCCATCTCTCAGCTGCAGGCATTTTCTCTGGCTGTCCTCCATCTCTTTCTGTAATGTTCTCTCTCCTCACTTCCACCTTCTGGCTTCCGTTAAGGCCCAACTAAAATCCTACCAGAAGCCTTTCTCAGTTCCTTTTAATCTTAATGCCTTTTCTCTCTTAATTTATTTCTTACTTATTCTATAAAATTGTATTTGTATGTTTGTTTACTTATCTCCCCCATTAGACTGTAAGCCCTTTGAGATTAGGAACTGTTCTCTTTTGTATCCCTAGCACTTAGCACAGAGCCTGACACAGTAAACATTTAATAAATGCTTATTAACTGATAATGACTAACTTCCCTGAAGCTAAAGTTGTCCATTTTATTCAGTGTTCACAATTAATTCAAAAGTCCATACATATGTTTCTTATTTACCTGTAGAGGTCTTTGCCATTTTTGCAGCCATACCAACTACTAATTAATGCAAAGGATTTCAGAGAGCTGACAGCTCATACATACAAGATAATGAAATGCTCTTTTAGACTCTATCATTGCTATAGAAAAATGAAAGTAGAATATAAACTTCTCGGGGGCAGGAACTGTTGTTATCTTTATATTGACAAATAAAATAATATAAACAAACCTTAGAGGGCTATATAAATCTTAGCTATTATTTTTATTCCACTTACCTAGCACAGTAAGTGGTACATAATAGATGCTCAATAAATGTGTCTTTAAATAAAGCAACACATCAAACTGCCTGTGCTGCTACTGAGCAACAGCCAGAGAAAACTAGAGAACAACATGCATAGTGACTACAGCAGCGGAAGTAGAAAGAACAACAATAAAATAATCAAGAGTGCTTACTGTGAGATTATAATCAAGTTTGATATCAAAGAAGGGAGCTCTCAGGAAGGCAAGCAGCAGGCACTTAGTAAGCTCCTACTATGGGCCAAGCACTGTACCATGGAGTAGAGACACAAAGACAAAAACAGTCCCTTTCCTCAAGAAGCTCACATTCTAATGGTAGAAACAGCATGAAAACAACTGTGAGTGAACAAGATAACTATGAAATAAAATAGATGTAATCTCAGAGGGAAGACAGCATTAAAGAGGAATGAGAAACTTTGTTGTAAAAAGGCAGAATTTTAGTTGAGACTTGCAGGAAGTCTTCTTTAGAGAAGACAGCCCCCTTCTTTGCAGAAGGTCATGGGTATAAAACATTCTGTATTGTAGAGACTTTTTTATGTTGATTAGTTTAGTTGAACTTTTTTCTTTCTTCTCTTTTAAAAATTTTTATTATAAAAGATGGCTCTCTGGCTAGGGTTTGAAGGAGAGATACAGTGAAAAATGTAGATAGTATAAATATACAAAAAAAATCAATTCAAATTTTATTTTTTAAAAATCAGGAGATTGCATTTTATAGAATAAGGTACTGCTTATCTGACTAGCCCTATGTAAATTTTGGCAGCTTATAACTTGTAAGGACCTGCAAGTATTTGATGGAAAATTTAAAGTAGTCAATGGAAAATGTTGCTCTCATGACTCTCGTGGGTGGAAGTTCCCTGGTGCTCTTCATCTTACACAAATGGCTTCCTGTGGGCATGGGAAGTGTTAAGCTAATCTGAACTCTAGTCCCAAATCTACCTGTTTTTCTCTCACACTATACTGCTATGTCTGTTCCATAGTTCCCCACTATAGAATAGACAAAGGAAGAGGGCAAAGAAGTAACAAAGGACTGGGAAACAAATACAAGGAAACCATGGGAACTAGAGAGGAAATGAACATTATGAAATTCAGAAAGAAACTAGGCAAGTAAGAGACATTTCTCTTGTGTCCTGTTATTTTCTGTAATATATCCATAGACTAATAGTGCCCTCAGAGCTAGATTATAGGTGCTGAAAGCTTCCTTTTATTTTATGAGCTAACTAACCACTTACAATATTTGGCTCTACAGTCTTGTCCCCATTCAGGGAGGACATTTGTAGTTTATGAACATAGCTGTTTTTCAAAAGCTGATTGAAGCATTAAGTTCTGGAATTTTTCCACAATACCATTTTGAAAAGGTTGTCAATGAGGTAGGCAAAGGAAGGAAAATGAAATTTTGACTCAGAAGCAGAATTCGATCCCAGCTTTTAAAATTTTGAGAAATGTGGGATGTGGGGGTAATACCTGAAAAGGATGCTTGATATATAGCCTCGCCAGAAATTAGCTAAAATCCAAGATTTTCTTAGCAATAGAATTCTAGAGGCATTGCAGACTCCTACATATAACTTAAAAGTTTGCAAAGCATTTAAGCTGTGCTATTTCTTTTGATTGTCACCTTGGGAGGTAGGTGCTTTTTGTGCTCATTTTACAAATGAAGACACTGAGACAGAGATTAAATGGCTTGCTCAGGGTCACACAACTAAGTGTCTGAGGCAGGATTCAAACTTCTGTCTTCCTGACTGTAAAGCCATTTCCTAGTTCAATCTACTGTACTGTGGATTCGGAGAGAGAAATTTCAGTCCTGGCACTGTCCCTAGAGTCTGTGTGGTCTCAGGCAAGTCAACTTCCTTATTTGTAAAATGAGATGATTCTGAGCTCCTTTTACCTCTAAAATTCTATAAGCAGCTTTCTTTCTTCTTTTCTTTTCTTCTTTCTTTCCTTCCTTCTCCCTCTCTTCTTCCCTCTCCCTCCCTCCCTCTCTCTCTCTCTCTCCCCCCCTTCCTCCTTCCTCCCTCTTTCTGTCTCCCTTCTTTCCTTCCTTCCTTTTTTTTTTTAAACCATAAATGCTAAAGAATTCCAATCAAAAATCATACTTAGATTTAAAACTAGAATGTACTTTTAAAGTTATCCAGTGGATCTTAAGCTGAGCCCAGAGAGGTGCTTGCCTGAGGTCATATAAGATGTAAATGGCAGAGCTGGTGTTAGAACCTGGAATTTCTGGCACCAAATCTAACCTTCTAACCGTGTACCACATTGCAAGATTTACTTGTTGTTCTTAGCAGTAACTAGAACTAGCAGTTAATGTTCATGATTAAGTGAAGGAAAAGCCTTAGGGAATTTATTTATTTTTTTTTTTTTGGTGACACCCTTTACAAGAATAAGGGTGTTTATTCAAACATTCTTGATGAAGATATATTTTCCGTCACATGTCTGTGTTGATTATGAAATCTTTGGCAAAGAATGTTAAATTGTAAAATTTGGAGCCTTTTATAGCTTTGTGATTTGTTATCACTTAGGAAAAAATTATTTCTTCTGGAAATATACCTCAGAATGGGGCTTAGGGGAAACAATAAGAAAGCAGATGATAGTTGATTAAAACTAATTTAAAAAAAAAAAAAAAAAAAAAAGACTTGGAAGCTCTGATCAGCATGATGACCAGTCATAATACCTGAAGATTCATAATGAAAATATGCTTTCTAACTTCTGACAAAAGTGATGGACTCAGAATACAGATGTAGACTTTTTTTTAAAACATGACCAATGCAAAAATTTGTTTTGCTTGACTGCATCTTTGTAACAGGAGAAAGAAAATATAGCCAAGATCTGTAGTCTTTACCATCACCCTTCATAAGGAGGAGATGGCTATCCTTCTCAGTTACCTAATATTCGATGATGACTTTTCCAAAGGTTTGATAGATAAATTTCATGACCTTCTGACCTTAATCAGAAATGCTGAAGAGGAACCTGGGACCCTCAGGTTTCAGTTGTTATCTTTGGCACTTGGCAAATTAATGAATAATCCTTTCTCTTTCACTTTAATTTTGATATCAGATTATTTAGCTAATGGATTGTACTTAAATTGTGTCCATTCAAGTTCATTAATGGAACTGTGTTAGGATTTGATAAGTATGTTCAGATTTTTCACTTAAAAAAAATTTTAAATCCAAAAGCCAGAATCACGTAATGGAGAAATTACCTCTCTGAGGAGGATTATGAGAGTTAGTTTGGAATTGAAGTTTGAGTAGTCATAGGATCCATGGTAGAACTCAGTCACATTAACCATCAATAGAAACTTTTGTTATAACATCATATCTGGAATGGCTGCTAGTCTGGTTGGAGTTAAACTTTACATTCCTATCTTTGTGAAATTCAGTAGTAATTTAATAATCATCTGCTGTATACAAAGAGCATTGTACAAAACCTGAGCAATTCAAGGAAAGTTTACTTTGTGGATCTTCCCTCCATCATACCATTTCACCCTATCTTAGTTTCTACCTTAGACCTGTCATCTGGTTTGAGGACTACTTAATCATGACTCCACTGAGTATTCCCTGCCCTGTCCACTCTTCTGTCACAATTTCTGGTCTCATTATCAGCCTAAATAGTCAAATTGAGTCAACAAGCATCTATTAATAAGTATCTATTATGTGCTACCCTGATGCTACTACATTGCCAAGCACTGGTGTAGAAAATTCTAGTTCTAGCCAGGAGGGGAAGATTTTAAGGTTTTAGATTCATCTGTATTTGGAATCTAATTTATTCTTGGTTATACTATTATGCTGACAAATTCTTATGCACTGGAAGCCTCTATAGTAACTTTTATAATTGGTTTGGATTTGTTTGTTTTGAGTTTATAAAAGTGAAATAGAACATATCTTCTACAGCAGAATATCTGATGGCTTTGTTTTAAAAAGTGATCTTCAAGAGCTATTAAAACTAATGAAAAGGTTCAGTTTCTAGGAACTCCTAAATTTAGAAGTAGACATCTGATCACCACCAGAAGGTAGGAAGCAAGTAGAAAACTCATATTTCCCGATAATTTCTTTGTTTATTTTGCTGCATAGCCATCCCTGAGGGCCATTATCATCTGAGAGAAAAAAGGGAAACCTCATTTAAAAAATACAAAACTGAATATGAAACCAATGAAAAACCCACCAATTAAACAGTTCTCAGTGATATGTAATGGCGTTAAATCTTCTCAGTCCCTAAAGAGGATCTGGCTTGAGTTCTTTTCTAGTAGTCACTTTAGAGCCTTCTTTTAAATTGTGATCTTATATCTAGAAACTTTAGAAACTTAGAGCTTAGAAAGTAAATGTTTATTGAATTGAATTGTTAGTATAAGCTAGACTGTAAACTACATGAGAAGGTCCGTTTCTTTCTGACTTAGTGGTTTTTGTCTAATTTTTTAACTGTTAGAAGTCAAATACAGACGCTGGAAGCTTAACTACTTTGGCTACATAATGAAAACACAGGACTCATTGAAAACAGTCCCGATGTTGGGAAAGATTGAAGGCCAAAGGAGAAGGGAATGGAAGAGAATGAGAGGGCTGGAGGGTGTCATGGAAGTGACAAAAGAGGTCGGTTGGATTTTGGGAGATAGTGAAGGACAAAAAAGAAGGGCCTGGTTTGCTAGTCCGTGGGGTCACAAAAATTTAAGATGTGACTGAACTATTAAACAACCATTTATTATTTTAAGAAATGTTCCATTTATTCTTGTGCCTTCTTGCCTTTAAAAAAAAAAATACAGGAATAGGAGTTGTATTTTGTCCACTTTTTTTTCTGAATTTGTTGAAATAATCCTATTATTTTTGTTGTTAATATAGGGTCAGTTCTGTTCATAGTTTTCCTAATATTGAACCAGCCCTGCACTCTTGGTGTAAATCCATCATGGTCATAGTATTTGCTATGATATAATTGCTATGATAACAATAACAATAATATCTAGCATTTAAATATTGCCAGGCACAATGCTAATAAGCACTTTACAATTGTAATCTCATGTGATTTTTTGCACAACAACCCTTGGAGATGGGTACTATTATTATCCCTATTTACAGGTGAGGAAATAGGCAATAGACATAAAGTGATTTGCCCAGAATCCTATTAGCTCCTAAATTTCTTAGCTAGTTTTGAACTCAAATCTTCCCAAGGCCAGCACTTTATCTATTGCCCCATCTAGCTGCCCAGTCTCCTTGCTAGGATTTTATTTAAATTTCTTGCACCAATATTTATTAGGGAAATTGATCTATAATTTTTTTTTTTTTCTATTTTGATTCTCTGCTGTTCAGGAATAGTTGGACTACTTCATAAGTCTACCAACAATGCATTAGTTATCTATTTTCCCACCTCTCCTCTAGTATTTGTCATTTCTCTTTTCTGTCATTTTAGCCAATCTGATGGATGTATGGTGGTATCTCGAGTTGTTCTAATTTGCTTATCTCTAATTCTTAATGATGTAAGGAACTTTTTTTTCATATGATGTGATAGCTTTGATTATTTCCTATAAAAACTGCCTGTTCAGAAAAACAAAAAATAAATAAAAGCTACCTGTTCATATCCCATTACCATTTATCTGTTGGGGAATGGCTGTTTTTATAAATTTAGTTCAGTTCCTTATGTATTTTAGAAATAAGACTTTTATCAAAGAAACAAAGGTTTTTCCTTCAGTTTCCTATTTTTCTTCTAGTTTTAGCTGCATTGGTTTTATTTTTGATGACTTTTAAAATTTTATATCATCAGAATGATCCATTTTTACCTTCTGTGAACCTCTATGTCTTGTTTGCTCATGAACTCTTCCCCTGTCCATAGATTTGACAGGTAATTTCTTCTACCATTCACTAATGGTAATGTGCTTGAGATACCACCCTTTTTATCTTTAAAGCATGTATTCATTTTGAATTTATATTGATACACAATCAGTCAATCAATCCATATGATGTGATGTTTGTTTATGCCCACTTTCTGCCAGACTACTTTCCAGTTTTTCCAGCAGATGTTGTTATATAGTGAGTTCTTGCACCAATAGCTGGGATCTGTGGGTTTATCAAACACTAGGCTATTGTGCTCATTTGCTTCTATATATGGTGTAACTAATCTGTTCCATTGATCAACCACTATTTTTTTCTTTTTTTTTTTTTATTTAGTTTAATTTTTTTTTTTATTTTAATGATTACAGCTTTGGGAGAGTTTGAGATATGTTACTACTAAGCCCACTTCCTTCCTATTTTTTTCCCCTTTTCTCCCTATTTTTGGCTCCTTTGATGTTCTTTAACTTTTGCTTCTCCAACTGAATTTTATTACCATGTTTCTAGCTATGTAAAGTAATTCTTTGATAGTTTGATTGGTATGGCATTGAATAAATAAGTTAATATTATTTTTATTATATTAGCTCTGCCTACCTATGAGCAATTAATATTTCTCCAGTTATTTAGTTATGTCTTTATTTGTGTGAAGATTGTTTTGTAATTGTATTCATATAGTTCCTGTGTGTGACTTCTTAGGTAAATTCCCAAATATTTTGTACTGGTCTCCAATTATTTTAAGTGGAATTTAAATGGGTTCATTTTATATCTTGCAACTTTGCTGAAGTAACTGTTTCATGTAGTTTTTTGTTTATTCTTTAGGGTTCTCCAAGAAAATCATCATATGTCATCTGTAAAAAATGATAGTTTTATTTTTTTAATGCCTATGCTTATTTCTTTGATTTCTTTCTCTTGTTTTATTGCTAGACTTAAGATTTCTAGAATGATATCAAATAATAATAGTGATAATGTATATCTGTGCTTCATACCCTGATCTTACTGTAAAGGCCTCTAGTTATCCTCATTTCAGTTAATGTTTATTCTTGATTTTAGATATCTACATAAAACTTATAATTTTTTTAAAATCACCATTTATTCTTATTCTTTCTAGTATGTTGTTGTTTTATAAGAATGGGTCTTGAATTTTATCAAAAGCTTTTTCTGCAGTTGTTGAAATAACATGATTTTTGTTGTTTTTGTTTGTGATGGTATCAGTTTTGCTTATGGTTTTCCTAATATTGAACCAGCCCTGAATTCCATAAATTTAGCTTGGCCATCTGTACCCAGAGAGAGGACTGTGGAGACTGAGTGCGGATCACAACATAGTATTTTCACTCTTTATATTATTGTTTGCTTGCATTTTGTTTTCTTTCTCTTTTTTTCCCGTTTTGATCTGATTTTTCTTGTGTAGCATGATAATTAAAAAATATATATATGATGTTTAATATATATTAAATTATTTGTCATTGGGGAGGGGTGGAGGAAAGGGAGGGAGAAATAAAAATTTGGAACATAAGGTTTTGCTTGGGTGAATGTTGAAAACTATATATGTGTTTTGAAAATAAAAAGCTTTATTTAAAAAATAAATAAATTTTAGTTTGGTCTTAGTGTATGATCTTAGTGAAATATTATTGTCCTTTTCTTGCTAGCATTTTATTTCAAATTTTGCATCAGTATTCATTAGAGATTGATCTATAGTTTTCTTTTTCTGTTTTGACTCTAGTTTTGGTAGGATTCTTTTACTTATTTTTTTCAAACAGCATATGTAATATTAGAATTCATTGTTCTTTAAATTGTAGAATTTTCCAACTAATCCTGGGTTTGTTTGTTTTTTCCTTAGGAAATTAATTTTTGGCTTCTTTAATTCCTTTTTCTTTTCGTAATTTTCTTATATCACTTTCATTTCTCTCTGGTTTAAAAAAAAAAATCCTTTTTGAGCTCTTCCAGCTCTTTTGGGACCTATGACTAATTTATATTTTTCTTTAAAGCTTTTCATATAGCTGTTTTGACTTCATTGTCTTTTTCTGAGTTTGTGCCTTACTCTTCCCTGTCACCATAATAACTTTCTGTGGTCAGGGTTATTGTTTTTGTTGTTATTGTTGTTTACTCATTTTAGTAACCCATTTCTTTGACTTTTTTAGTTTGATGTTGAAGTAGAGCTCTTTCCAGGGTGCAGGGGGCAGTGCTTTCCAAGTTTCTAGGGCTTTGTGCTACTGTTTTCAGAGCTTGTTCTGGGGGTCTGTGAGTTTTTGGTTCTTTCAAAGTGGTTTGATTACAGGAGAGGTGTGGTCACAAAGCTTTCCTGCTTTGTGCTCTGGTCTGTGAGAGACCACAGGTTCTCTGTTATCCCCTGCAATTGTGACCAAAGCTCTAGCTTCTTATGACCCTGGAAATGTGACATGGTACCCTTGCAACTGCAAGCACTAGTTCTCATCATCACCCTAGGAATATGACTTAACTCTGTATGAACAATGAAACAGGATTCTGCATCCAGTGTTAGCAAAGTGGTCCCTATAATCTCCTTTTGATCATTTGTCTGATTCCTTTTCCAACTGTGGGCTATGAGCTCCCAAATTTGCAGCTGGTGCGGCCTCTAAGGCTTGCTGCACTGCATTTCAGACCTGACTACCACCTTGGTGGTCTCTTAAGTTGTCTTGGGCTGGAAATTTGTTTTACCTTGACTTGTTGGTTCTGCTGCTTAAGAATTTGATTTGAGGTGTTATTTTATAGTTGTTCAGAGGAGAGTTTAAGAGAGCTCAGTCAAATCCCTGTATTTACTTCCCCATTTTGACTCTTCCCCCCCTTTTTTTTTCTAAGATAGGATTATTTACTTGTAAGTTTAGTAAGATAGGATAAATAAGTGAATCCCTTTGCACATACACTACAAGTGCTTGTCTTTTTTTTTTTAATTATTTAATATTTTGTTTTCCTCAATTACACTTGTTTTTTTTAATTTTTTAAAATTTTGAGTTCCAAATCCTCTGCTTCCCTTCCCTTCTCCCTTATACAATCCAGTTTGGAAAAAAAAAAAGCCTCTGCCTGTCTCTCTCTCTCTCTCTCTCTTTCTCTTTCTCTCTCTCTCTCTCTCTCTCTCTCTCTCTCTCTCTCTCTCTCTCTCTCTCTCTCTCTCTCTCTCTCTCTCTCTCTCTCTCTCTCTCTCTATTTCTCTCTCTCTCTTCCCCCTCTCCCTCCCCTTCCAGCCTGACAGCACAACTCTGACAGATCAGTTTTTTTTGTTTGTTTGTTTGTGGTTTTTTTGCAACAATCTTATTTTGCTGGGAAACTACCATGTGCTAGCCAGTTCTTTACCATTCCTTGTTCATATTCTCTTTTCTCCTCAGCAGTCCTTGATGTGTTTTCTTCTCCTAGTAGAATGTAAGGGTAGAGATGGCCTCTCTTTTATGTCTACAACTGTGCTTGAAAAAATAGCAAACTTAAAGTAATGCCTTTCTGTATGTCTTTACAAAAGTACTCACTAAAGGGAACAAAGGCAACCAAAGGAAAACTTAGGGCTAGTTTAGTAGGTTTGACTTCCTTCAAAAACTGAGAAAGTAAGAATCACAAGGACTATCCACTACAACGCTTAATACTTTTCACAGTTTTGCTAGCAAAAACATATATAGACATTTGCCATCTTCAAGCTGCCAGTGTGAATTATTCTTTGTTAATCAGCATCACCTAAAATCAGCATCACCTTTTTCTTGTTGCATATTGAAGAGAAGATAACTCTCTCTGCATTCCTTATCTGAAACACTTACTTTAAAACAGATTTTTTTTAAAAAAAATAATGAGTCAATAAGCATTTATTAAACATTATTATATGATAAGCACAGGGGACACAAAGTAAACCAAAAACAGTTCCTGCTCTTAAGGAGTTCGCAATCTAGTGAGGAATATAATTGAAAATTGCTTTTCATTCAGATTTTTGGCCCTCAAATAGGAGATAACTTTTACCAGGTAGTAAAAACTGTTTGTTTTTTTTTCTTAAATGTGAATTTGCTTACTAATTTCTTTTCCTCTATCTTAAATAATTATCAGTTGCTTGGAATAAAGTTATCCCAAATCAAAACACTGTACACCTGATCATCTCTCCTCAATAGTGACAGCTAAATTTTTAGTAATTCAGTATAATGTAAGGTGGTACAGTGGATAGAGCACTCAGCCTGGGGACAGAAAAGACCCGAGTTCAACTATGGCTTTGAGCACTAGCTATATGTGACTCTGGGTAAGTCAGTTAACCACCTTTGCCTTAGTTTCCTCATCTGTAAAGTGAGCTGGAGAAGGAAACAGCAAACCACTCATTATCTTTGCCAAGAAAATCCAAATGAGATCACAAAGAGTTTGGACACCACTGAAAGGACCGAACAGCAACAAAAATATAATGTGCTTCAACTTGACCAAAAACCTCCTATATTCTGTTATGATCCATTTAAAAAAAAAAAAAATTGTGCCTGTTATATGAAAGGTACTGTAAAGTCTAGGCTAGCTCCCTGGAGGCCTCAGGAACAGCAGAGTCAGGATAAGTAAAAGTCCTTGGTTTTTAGGGGGACAAGTGAAGGAGACAGACAAACCCCCAGGAGGATCACCACCAACTTCTTTTCATCCTGAGGCAAAGTAAGTCTGCCTTGTTTCACCCCACCCTCTAATCCTTGCCTATGATTATCTGTATACACCAAACATTGAGTTAGCATTAGTGGTGAAAAGGGCCATTTTTCCAAACATATGGTAATAGAGTCATTGTGGAGTAGGTAATTAGCCTTAAGTGCTCAGTATTGTCTGATTCAAGCACATCTTTTAAGAGTTTTGGCCCTTTACCATGGAATATAATGACATAAGCAAAATTCCCTGCTCTGCACAAAGGTGCTTCCATTCTTCTGAGGGTGAGAAGTTGGGGAGAAGAAAACTGGTACATAAATAAGAAAAGACAGTTTATACAAAATACTCAAAAATTATTTCCAAGAGGGATCAAACATTAACTAGATAGTCTTAAAAGTCTGTCTCAGCTGTAGAGTGCTATAATTCCATCTTTAGAAACAGTTTACTTGTGCTCCATTTTTTTCCCCAGAGGAGTTGAATTATATAAGTAGGGGATTAATTAGGAAGCTATTTCATTAATCCAGGCAAGAAGTGAAGAGGGCCTGAATTCATGTCAAATCACTATCAAATCAAGTCACTAGGCCTATATATACAAATCTAAGTGTGACCAAAAAAAAAAAAAAATCTGATTATCATAAGAAATCATAAATGAAAACTGCCAGATTTATTAAATCTGGAACCTGGAAGCAAAAAGGAAATAAGGAAGAATTCATATTTCAGTTCCTGAAAGAAACCTCAAAATAAAAATTCCCACTAATGTCATAGTCAAAATCTAGAGCTTTCTTATCAAAGGGGGAAAAAAGATATTTTGAATGATCCAGAAAGAAAAGAGTTCAAATACTAAAGAACCACAGTCAGAATCACATAAGATTTGGTGCAACTGCTACTGTAATGGAGAAGAAAATTAGAACATGATATTCCTAAAGATTTATAACAAAGAAACTTATCCTGCAATTCTGAGTATAATTTTATTGGGGGGAGAACTGGGCCTTTAATGGAATAGAGAACTTTTAAGCATTTTTTTCCTTCTCTCCCTTACCTCCCCTCTCTCCAAGACTGCAAGCAATCTGATGTAGGTAAATATGTGCAATCCTTTTAAATATATTTTCCATATTTGTCATGTTGTACAAAAAAAAAATCAAACCAAAAGGAGGAAAAATGTGGAGAAAGGGAAAAAAAAATAGAAACAAACAGAAAGTTGAAAATACTATGTTTCCATCTACATTTAGTCTCCATAGGTCTCCCTCTGGATACATTTGGCATTTTCTATTTCCTGCATTCTTGCTGAAAACATTCTTGCTAGAGTAAAATGCAAAATAAGAGTAAACAAGATTAAAAATACATTTGAGTAATTGGAAGGAGTTAAATGTTAATTATGTGCTTACATTCTAATGAGAGGAGAAGAAACAAGTGGCTCTTCAAAATTTTAATGTCTTCAATAGTTACAAAGGGAATCAAGTATGAGAAACAGGGCCTAGAAACAGGCTCTAAGTATGAGAAACCTAAAACATTGTTTTAGAGGGAAAGAAAAGGAGAGAAGGAATACACTAGGGAGGAAATGAAGAAGGAATTGTAAATAAATGTTTTTCATAATTGGGGCATATTAGATAAGTATATAAACATGGAGGGGAAAGAAATGGATTGTAAATTATAAATCTTATTCTTATTTAAACTGGACAAAGGATATTTAGACATGTGTATTTGTATATATGTACATATAATTTGTTATAGTAATATATTAAGTTTAAAGAGGGTGAAAATAGTCACAAGCAAAACAGACTTTAGTTTTAGAGGGTTAAAAGAAAAAGAAAGTATATGAATCAGTGATAGGGTTTACTAGTCTGGGGACAGAGAGAATGTACAAATGAATGGATTCAACTACAGATCACTATCATTTATTATATTCTTTCACGATCTTATTTTAATGTGTGAAAATGTTGTAGAGAGACAAAGAGAGGAAAGAAGGAATATATAAGGAATGCCAGTTAACATTTAATTATGGATGTTAATGGAAGAATTCTCTTATGAAATGGAAAAGGGTAATGAAATCTATTAAAAAGCAGAGCCTAATCATATGTTTATAAAAAGTCCTTAAAACAAAGATTCACACACACATTGTTAAAATGAGAGGCTGGAGAACATTTTATTCTGGTTTAGGTAACTTAAAGCATCATTGCAATTCCTCAGAAATTGGAATTATGTAGTTTTCTAACTATAAGAAATATAGTAAGATCCTTGTCCTTTATTTTATAAATAAAGAGATTAAGATACTGGTTTGAAGTCATACTGAGAATTCTTGTTAAAGCCTAGAATGGAATTCAGAGGGTCTGACTCTGTCTAGTTTTCTGAATTAGCAAACATTGTATAGAAGCTCCCTTTATGTAAGTATAGCACCAGATAATTGCTCTCCCCTCTTCCATTTTTCATTCTTTCTCCCCTTTTCCATTTTTCATTCTTAAGTGGAGTGAGACTTAATGATGTAGGTAGATAGTATAGTGAATAGAATGTTAGAAGGTGTCAGGAAGACCTGAATTCAAATCCTATCTCAATGCTTACTTCACCTTCTAATCTCAGTTTCTTTATGAATAAAATAGGGATAATAATAACACCTGCCTCATAGGGTTGTTGTCAGAATCAAAGGAGATAAGGGCAAAACACTTCGTAAACCTTGAAGTGTTATAAAAATTTTAGCTATTGTTATTAACATTGTTGATGTCATTATAAAGAAGTTACCCTATTGTAAAGTCAGAATGTAGGTGTCTAACTTTTAAAAACCTAGGAGAGCTTACTTTGGAAAGGCTTTTTTTTTCTTTTTTTTTTTTTTTTGGATGCTTTCTAAATTTATCAACTTGATTTCAGAAACTGAAATTGTTTTTTCCCCTTAAAATTTAAATAATATTAAAATTTTAAAATATTTAGTGTTAGTTACATTATTTCTATAGGAGTTACATTAATAGCTCCTGTTTGATACTTTTGGATAAGCTCCTAAGTCAGTTTTCTTTGAGAATCAGGAAACAGGTCATACCTACCCCAATATAAACAACAGATGAGAAGAGATGAGTTCTTATTTCATCTGCAGAGATCTTTATTTTAGAAATCTGTTAGCTCTAATTGTATACTTCACTGAAATCTTTAAAAAATGATTTTTTGAATTTTAAGTACTGAAAACAATAGTTATTGATAATGTGAGTGCAGGACTCTAATTCTCTGGGATCTGCAAACAGACTATAAGTGTATATATGTTGTAGAGAAATCCCTGATAAACTAATCCTACTCTTGACTTCTGACAAAGGCCTATTTCATTTTGGTCTGTGTTTGGTATCAACAGCATTAATAATGGCAAAAAGGAGGAGACTCCTCTTTTCCCTCTTGCTATTAGTCCAAGAAGCAGATTTAAGTCCATAGTATAGAGGTGAATAAAACTGAGGGTAATAATTCTAGATCTTTGCCTCCTCTATTTGATTTGGGCTGGAATATTTGTCTTTTTTAGCCACTAAAATAACACCATCTATTTCTATATCCTGGTAATCAAGTGAAATTCTGGTTGAGCTTCAGATAGTTTGATCTTTGATCCAAACCAACCAAATACTGCTCTTTCTTCAGAGATACAGTTAGAAAGCTGATTTTTGGCGATTGAGCTCAAGTTCCCTTTTCCTTTCTTCATCAGTGATGATTGAGACTCTGCTCTTTCCCTTTGCCACTAGTATTTAAAGAGGAAGATAGAATATCTGGAGCTATATATGTTAGGATGTACGCTTAGAAGTGATGTTTGAAGTTCAGCACCAAGGAGATTTAGGAGAGCACATCAAATGTTGGGGTTTGGTTGTATGATGAATTCATAATGGCTATTCTCTTAGACAAATTGTAGGTTTATTCATGAGAAGAGATTACAGACAAAATGAAGGGACACAACAAATACCAGGGATGGTAAATTTGAAATCGATTTGGGAGAGCATATAGTTAACAATGGAAAGGACAAGTTCTGTAGTGAAACTCATGATTAAGCAGGAGAAAGGGATACCATGAATTGGGAGTATGCCATTAACTGGTGATGAATATTTTAGGAATGAAAGATTCCTAAAGTTCACATTCATTTGTTCAACAACCATTTAAGCTGCTATGTGCCAAACACTGTGCTAGGTGATAGCAGATTCAAAAACAAATGAAGCTCTCTCTTCCCAAGTAGAGCCTTTATCTACTGAGGAAATGTGAAGGAATGGGTTTTTTGGCCTACAAAAAACCAAAGCTTAGGAATGACTTTATTACTGCCTTTAGGGATTTGAATGGTTTTTATGAGGAAGTTGCTAAGGAGTCTTTTCTCTGTCCATGGAGAATCAAATCAAATAAAAATGTGTTTAAATTAAGGCAAAAGGAGTTTGCTATCATTTGGACATACAAAAAGACCACCAGACTGATAAAACATTGTCCTGTCTGTCTTTATTGCCTGTCCTTAGAAACCTTTAAAAACTGAACAGCTGAGTTAGCTTTCTTTATTGAAATAGGTAGAAAACCAGACTTTTAAGACTGGAAGGGAAGGAAATGAGTCCCAGATTTTGTATATGGTTCTCTATGGATGATTTTGGCTATAATTCACATTTTATAAGAAAACCAAGAAGACTTAAACTTAGTATAGTTTAAGAGAGATTACATTAATTCAGCAAGACAATTTGAAACTAATTGTATTTAGACTTCCTCTTGGACTGTGGGTAATCAAGCAATATGGGGCACTTTAGTGAATGCATAATCATTACTAAGATGTGATGACTATATTGATGATCTCTAGTCAAGTTGCGGGCTGGGAAATGGTGGTTTCTTCAGTTCTTCCATTGACAAAAGAAGTACTTCCTAAGAGATGTAGGTTAAAAGGGGACATGAACAAGTTGAGGGCAGCTCTTCCTTTAGGCCTGATTTTCCCCCATTTGCCGAGGGAGGGTAGTAGTCACTCTTGGTGTGTAGAAACTCTGAGAAATGAGATTATTGGAAAGTGGCCCACATGTGGTTTTTCTTATATGTTAAGACATTTCTTAGTGAAAGTCATTGTGAACTCATCAGATGAAATATGGAAGCTTTCTTCGTTTAGGCCATCTTCTATCATGAAATAAAGCAAAGGTCTTGTGATGGTGGTTTGTAATCAGCTTCTGGAACATGGTGAAAGGGAGCACACTGCGCATCAGTACTATGTACTACGTGGGGAACAAGAAGAGGCCTTTTGTGTAACTGAGTCTACTGTATAGTAGGATGCTTACACTGAGTTTTTATGAGTGAATTTATGGGGGTGGTTTGTTTCCTTATCCTTAGCATGAATGAAAAGTAATTAATTTCAGCAAAGGAACATGAACATCAAATTAGCAATTAAAAATAGTCTCTCCAGTCCAGTGCATGGGGAGGGGAGGAAGAGGGGGAGAAGAGTAGACAATTTAAAAAATGACAAACTAAAATGCCTGAATATGAGTCAACTGACAAGTATTTTAATGTAACTTAAGGTTGTGTACTCTACTTACATTTGTCTCCCATTAAATGTCTATAGTAATTTTTAATAAACTACAACATTTAATTAGAGACAGCTTGCAGTTTGCTAGAGTTTTGCAATTTGTCAAATTAAATGCAACATTTCCTCTACCTTCCATTGCCAACAGTCTAACCCAGGTTTACATTCATAAACTTGTGCCCTAGGCAGCAAAAAAGCAGTAAAACCAAGGAAGCCCAAAGTGCAATGCAACTTCAGCACAAACTTAGCATAGTGTGGTTGGATATTACCAGCTCTGGAGCCATCATCAGCTCTTCTTCTTCCTCTTTAAAAAAAAATTAGTTTTCAAAATACATGCAAAGATAGTTTTTAGCATTCATCTTTGCAAAACCTTGTGTTCTAAATTTTTTCTTCCTTCCCCTCATTCCCTTCCCTAGACAGCAAGTGATCCAATATACATTAATTCTTCTATACATATTTCCACACTTCTCAGGCTACACAAGAAAAATAGGATCCAAAAGGAGAAAAAATTAAAAAAGAAAACAAAAAGCAAGCAAACAGCAACAAAAAAGGTGAAAATACTATGTTGTGATCCACACTCAGTCCCCAAATTCCTCTCTCTAGGTGCAGATGTTTCTCTCCATTACAAGTTTATTGGAATTGGCCTGAATCACTTCATTGTTGAAAAGAACCACGTCCATTGGAGTTGATCATCACATAATTTTATTGTGGCTGTGTACAATGATCTCCCAGTTCTTCTTATTTCACTTAGCATCAGTTCATGTGGGTCTTTCCAGACTTTCTGAAATCCTCCTGACCAATCATTTCTTACAGAACAATAATATTCCATAACATTCATAAACCACAATTTATTCAATCATTCCCCGCCTGATAGGCATCCACTCAGTTTCCAGTTCTTGCCACTACACAAAGGGCTGCCACAAACACATGTGCACATGTGGGTCCCTTTCCCTCTTTTATAATCTCTTTGGGATTACAGACCCAGTGGAGACACTGATAGATCAAAGCATCATCAGCTCTTCTAAAACTTGGAACAAATGCTGAAAAGTAAGCCAGGGCCAAGACACCTGAAGATCCCACTTCACAAAATAGTCCCTTTGGTGAGGGATGAACCTTGGACTTCCTTGTACCTCTTGGGGTCCTGGAATACTAAAAGTCCGCTGCTAGAGAAGCTGAGCTTGAGACAGCTGGATGTAGCCAGGCCAGGGAAGAGTTCACCTTCAATATAGAGGTTGTTGGCTGGTGAGAAACATGTCATCTGGTAGCATCTTAATTAATTATCCTCGTTTTAAAAATGCCTCTTCAATTATTCCTCCTGGTAGCACTACAGATGCTTTCAGTGCCCTCTAAATTTGAGTACAAATGGGCCAAAATCTGCATACCCCACTCTCATTAGGAAAGAAATAAGCATTTCTATAGCCTTACTCTGGGCCAGACCCTGAGCCAGGGGCTTTACAAGTATGATCTCATTTGACCCTCACAACAATCCACAAAGGAGATACTGGTATCCCAGTTGGACATCTGAGAAGACAGAGGCAGAAGGGATCACTCAGCCAGTAAGGGTGGGAGGCTGGATTTAAACACAGATGTCCCTGACTCCAGGCAGCCAGATGGTCCAGTGCATAGCACTAGATCTGGAGTCAGAAAAATTTGTCTTCCCAAATCTGACCTTAGTCACTCTCCAGCTATGTGACTTAAGTAAGTCACTTAACCCTGTGTGCCTCAGTTTCCTCATCTGTCAAATGAGCTGGAAAAGGAAATAGCAAATAACTCGTGTTGTGACCCAAATGAGGTTGGACATGACTGAAACGAGTGAGCAACAACTTCCTGATTCTGCCCAGCTCTGTCCAGTGTGCCAGCTCACTGCCTTGTACACTGAAGTACTTCTACTCTGACTGCCTTAAAAACATTCCTCACTTGCTATTTATGCTATCTTATATAATCTTTTTTTTAAAATTAGTCTATGTTTTTAAAGTATATACTTAGGTCAAAGGATATGAACAGACAGTTTTCACATGAAGAAATTGAAACCATTTCTAGTCAAATGAATAGGTGCTCTAAATCATTATTGATTAGAGAAATGCAAATTAAGACAATTGAGGCACCACTACATACCTCTCAGATTGGCTAAGATGACAGGAAAAGATAAATGTTGGAGGGGATGTGGGAAAACAGGACACAGATACGTTGTTGGTGGAGTTGTGAACTGATCCAACCATTCTGGAGAGCAATTTGGAACTATGCCTAAAGGGCTATAAAATTGTGCATATCCTTTGGTCCAGCAGTGTCTCTATTGGGCTTGTATTCCAAAGAAATCTTAAAGGAGGGAAAGGGACCCACATGTGCAAAAATGTTTGTGGTAGCTCTTTTTGTAGCAGCAAGGAACTGGAAATTGAGCGGATGCCCATAAGTGGATTGGAGAATGGCTGAATAAGTTGTGGTATATGAATGTTATGGAATATTATTGTTCTATAAGAAACGATCAGCAGGATGATTTCAGAAAGGCCTGGAGAGACTTTTATGAACTTATGTTGAGTGAAGTGATCAGAATCAGGAGATCATTGTACACAGCAACATCAATATTATATGATGATCAGTTCTAATGATTGTGTCTCTCTTCAACAATGAGATGATTCGGGACAGTAATTAAGAGAGCCATCTACACCCAAAGAGAGGACTGTGTGATGAGGTATGGATCGTGGCAGGAATATGGGTAGGTCTCCTAGTTCTCCAAAACACCAAATTAGGGCAGTTCCCAGGGAGAAACGCTACACAAAAGGCTGTGATAAGAAAAGGCACTTTATTAAAGAGAGAAAGACACCAAGATGTTCTCTTAGTGGGCATTATCAAAGAATTTCAGAGACATTTTCTCAGGGTTTACTTATATACAGAAACAAAACAATTTGGGTTTTGCATCCAAAAGGAACATACTTGAGATAGGGTATGGGAAAAGAGTCTTTCCCAGGGAATGTAGATTTTGCATCCAAAAGGTGCATAATGTGTGGAAAGAAAGTCTTTCCCAGGGAATGTAGGTTTTGCATCCAACAGGTGCATAATGTATGGGAAGAGAGTCTTTCCCAGGGAATGCAGATGCTCTTCTGGACGAAGCTGTATTGCCTTCATCATCTGGGAATTGAATGTAGACTATAACATAATATTTTCACTCTTTTTGTTGTTGTTTGCTGGCATTTTTTAAAATTTTTTTCTTTTTTGATCTGATTTTTCTTGTGAAGCAAAACATTTGTATAAATTTGTATATAGATATTGGATTTAGCATATATTTTTACCACATTTAACATAATGGATTACTTGCCATCTAGGGGAGAGGGTCGGGAGAAGAGAGAGGGAAATTGGAACACAAAGTTTTGCAAAGGTCAATTTTGAAAAATTATCCATGCATATATTTGAAAATAAAAAGCTTTAATTTTTTTTTAAAAAAGTATATATTTAGAAGTGACTTTTACCAGGAGAATTCTGGCATATTAACATGTCCCTGCCCCAGTTTTCTTCTTTCTACTTCACCTACCCTTAACTTTAACAGATATTGTTCAGCATATATATTTTAAGATGGTGGCCTCCCAGAGATGTAGGCTGAAGCAGTTAATTTACAGCAGTATAAACTTCACAACATTAAAGTGATGTATCCCATGAACTCATCAGAGTCCCAAATAACCCATTTTCCCTCCCTTGATATTCAATTTGTTCTCAGAAGTACTGTGTAATCCAGAATATGTTTGCACCAAGGCTGAAGTTCTCATGGTAGACTTAATTCTGAGCACTACCCTTGAACGCATAAGTCCCTGCTCAGTGTTACTCAATTTACCCTTGGAGGATGTTGTTCTTGGCATTCCAGCACTGGCTTCTTGGATGGAGTTCTGAAAGCATTCGACAGCTTCTGAGCAAGAAGGCTCTTGATTGTTCCCTCATGCAGCCCCAAGGCTGTGGTTGAGTATGTGATGAGGCAACATGGCAGCTAAGCTTCCTGTGGAGATCAAGTCACACATGGCTTATAATAAAGTTCAGTCCCTTCTCAGCTTTTTCCTTGCAACTTATTTTTCTTTTAATTTCATCTCCCATACATTTTCAGTTTCTGAAGACTTTGAGATTTCCTCATCAGTCATGGAAGGGAAATTCACCTTTCTGCTCAGCACATTTAAGACATTCACTCTGAGCCATAGTGTTTCTTTCTCTATGGGAATTATTGTTGACAACAAAAGATTGCTGCTTTTTTTGAGTCTCTTTCTGTCTTTCCCTTTCATGAGGTATAATCTTGTTATTCAGTCAGTTTTAGTCGTGTCCAACTCTTTGTGATTCTATTTAGAGCATCCTTGGCAGAGAGAGATACCTGATTGCTTTGTCATTTCCTTCTCTAAATCATTGAGGCAAATAGGGTAAAGTGACTTGTCCAGGATCACATATCTAGGAAGTGTCTGAGGCCAGATTTGAACCTAGGAAGATGAGTCTTCTTGACTTCAAATCCAGTATTCCATCCACTTCACTATTTAACTGCCCACAAACATAATCTACCACAGAAAATCTGAGCACATTATCTAGTTCCTTGATCTTGAATTGAACCACTCTTATATAGATATTTTTCTGGTTAACAGCCTTTGTCTCAATGATTTTGTTTTTCAAAGCATTTAATAGCGTTAACTTCTAATTCCAGTGGGAAAAAAAAAAATCTGTATGCCCCTGAAGCCTGATTTGCTGCACGGTGAGCATCTCAGTAGCTTTACCATTGATATGCCATTCAGGGAGCACATCTTCCACTGCAATGGTGACAGCAGAGCACCATTTCTATATGGGTTCTAGGCAATGACACCTTGTTGCGTCGGGTACATTGTCATAACACATTATACCAAATAAGAGTTTTGAAATTGAGCACCTTGCTTTAAAAGTTCTTTGGTGGAATCAGTGTTCATATAAAAGATTTTTGCTCAACCCTGACAAAACATGAACCATCAACAAAAAGCAGAAAATTATGCAACAGAACATAGAATATTTGTATATTATCCAGTCTATCATAATAGGCAATCAGTTCATTTTATTCATTCATTTTTCTATGCATCCATCTTAGGAACTCATCCCTCTTGAATTTATGTGAAGGAAAATAGATTAAAGCTCATTACTTTCAGGAAACTAACCATCTCCTTTTCATTTAGTCCAGGCAGCCTTTGACAGTTTTTATCCTATTAGTTAACATAGATTCCCCAAATCAGTTTATGTTTGAAGGGTTTGGGTTTGATGGGATTTTAAAAACTGAGTTGGGCTAATGCTAAAGTTACAAATTCCCAAGATTTTCTGTTGTGCTTTGCTGCCCTGTGTTCCTTAAAGGACTGTGGGAATCATCCCAGCTGGCATGCCCTCTCCATTCATTCATTTTAAAAATCCCTTTCATCTTGGAACAATTCCATTAGCATTTGTTCCTCTTCTTCATGATATGGAGCAGCTTTTTTTTGCTGGAGAAAATTGAGTCAGCACATCACAGTCTGAAGGAATCATAGTCACACTGTTCCCAGAGCACTGCAAGGCTGCTCAGAAGTGAAATTCCAAACAAAGGATCTGCCCTTAGACAAAGGAATAGAATAAAATGAATGCTTAAGAAAAAAGAGAAGAATTTCTAGGGCTGCTGGCATTTTAAAACTCAATAACCAGCTACTAAGACAGGTACAGTATAACGGAAAGCAATTGAGATGGTGGTAGTGATAGTAATTTTTTTTTTCTTTTCTGGAAAAGCAATATAGTGGAATCTATAAAGATAACCCTTTATTTTCCCCATCGTTTCCAAAGGCTAGACTGGTGGCTGTGGCTGAAATTCATTTTTATTTTTACCTAGACTAATAATGAAAAGCTGATAGCCAAGGAGCATGGCTTCTGGCTGTCTGGTCCCTCTTGTAAGGACTTGAGAGCGCTTAATCAAGGATGTTTTACTAATTCTCCTGGAAGGGGCAGAAGTATTATTCCCTTCATGATTGAAGAGTTTTGCCAAACTCACATCCAAACACAGTGGCAAGATCTGAAATAAAATACAGATTTCCTGATTGCTGATGGCATCTAAGTGATGTGGATAAGGTTCTGGCCTCAGACTGGAGGCATGGTACTGGGCAGATAATTTAACCCTGTTTGCCTCAGTCTTCTCATTTGTAAAATGAGCTGGAGAAAGAAATGGTACTAACTATTTCAGTATCTTTGCCAAGAAAACTCCAACTGGGGTTACAAAGAGAGACTGAAACAACTCAACAACAGCAATGACATTCCTTGGTGCTTAATCTAGTGACCTGATCTGAGAAGATTTAACTTATCCATCCTCCACCTTTCCCTTCTCACTTTCAGGCTCTTTCTCCATGAATCCCTTTGCAGCTATAAAATTTTCCACTAAAAGAACTAGGTGAAAACTGTTCCTGCTGATAATGTATTTGTCTTCAGTAATAGAACCCGTAATAGAAAAAGGGAAAAGCCAGGATATAGGAGGTGACAGAACTGAAGAAAGCAGCTCATTATCCTCAGCAGACCTTGACAGCCTTGCCTACCCTTAATGAGTCAGCAGGTAACGATGACAGCCCTGTTTTGCTGGTTTGTTTGGGATAAACATGCTGAGACAGGGAATAGTTTTGTGTACACCATCTTCTGTTCTTGCGGTACTTTTCCCCTGTTAAACCTACTAATGAAAATGAGAATGTGAGCAGAAATTTGAGAGGCCTACAAGAGTAAGGGTAAAGGATGTCTGGGGGAAAAAACATGTTATTTTTATTCAGCATTTAGGACTTAAAAAGCACTTTTTTAAAATTTTTTTTTATTTAATAGCTTTTTATTTACAGGATCTATACATGGGTAACTTTACAGCATTAACAATTGCCAAACCTCTTGTTCCAATTTTTCACCTCTTACCCCCCCACCCCCTCCCCTAGATGGCAGGATGACCAGTAGATGTTAAATATATTAAAATATAACTTAGATACACAATAAGTATACATGACCAAAACGTTATTTTGCTGTACAAAAAGAATCAGACTCTGAAATATTGTACAATTAGCTTGTGAAGGAAATAAAAAATGCAGGTGTGCATAAATATAGGGATTGGGAATTCAATGTAATGGTTTTTAGTCATCTCCCAGAGTTCTTTTTCTGGGCATAGCTAGTTCAGTTCATTACTGCTCCATTGGAAATGATTTAGTTGATCTCGTTGCTGAGGATGGCCTGGTCCATCAGAACTGGTCTTCATATAGTATTGTTGTTGAAGTATATAATGATCTCCTGGTCCTGCTCATTTCACTCAGCATCAGTTTATGTCAGTCTCTCCAGGCCTTTCTGAAATCATCCTGTTGGTCATTTCTTACAGAACAGTAATATTCCATAATATTCATATACCACAATTTATTCAGCCATTCTCCAACTGATGGAAATCCATTCAGTTTCCAGTTTTTAGCCACTACAAAAAGGGCTGCCACAAACATTCGTGCACATACAGGTCCCTTTCTCTTCTTTATAATCTCTTTGGGATATAATCCCAGTAGTAACACTGCTGGATCAAAGGGTATGCACAGTTTGATAACTTTTTGAGCATAGTTCCAAACTACTCTCCAAAATGGTTGGATTTGTTCACAACTCCACCAACAATGCATCAATGTCCCAGTTTTCCCGCATCCCCTCCAACAATCATCATTATTTTTTCCTGTCATCTTAGCCAATCTGACAGGTGTGTAGTGGTATCTTAGAGTTGTCTTAATTTGCATTTCTCTGATTAATAATGACTTGGAGCATCTTTTCATATGACTAGAAATAGTTTCAATTTCTTCATCTGAGAATTGTCTGTTCATATCCTTTGACCATTTTTCAATTGGAGAATGGCTTGACTTTTTATAAATTAGAGTTAATTCTCTATATATTTTGGAAATAAGGCCTTTATCAGAACCTTTGACTGTAAAAATATAAAAAGCACTTTTCTTATAGAATCCCTGTGAGTTTTTTTTTTTAAAGGGGTATTATACCTATTTTATTAATGAGGAAAACAACAAATTAGTGGGGTCAGGGGCGAGTCAGTCCTAGAAGCAGCCCAGAACTCTCCATTAATGCTATCACGCTTTTACAGTCAGTTACAGTTTGCCTGAAAAGGCAAAGAATGAAATGAGAAAGAAAAGCTTGATAAAAGTAGATTAGGATTCAATTATTTTTCAAATCCAACATTTTAACTCTAATGTACTGTTGGTAGAATGAGGCATTTGTCTGATTTTTTAAAAGCAATTTATTATTGTATAAAAAGAACAATGATCATAACTATAAATGCAGATAACATTAAATGGAATAGAATTCAGATAAAATATAATGGACAATGCTGGTACCAATTTGTTACAGTTAAAGTATGTGCCTTTTTGGTGGCATATTAAAAAGCAGAGACATCACCTTGCCAACAAAGGCCCTTATACAAAATTATGGTTTTTGTAGTAGCCTGGTATAGCTGTGATCTGAGAATGCTCTTGTGACTCTAAGGAATGCTTGAAGGATACAGAATCAATACCTCTGAACTGTGGTGCTAGAGAAGACTTTTGAGAGTCTCTTGGACGGCAAAAAGAGCAAATCAATGAATATATATATATATTTGATTCTGACTCTTTACTGGAAGGTCTCATTTACTGAAGCTGAAACATAAATACATAGCTTTCAATAGTGAGAAGATGAACTCGTTGGAAAAATCCTTGCTATTGAGAACAACTGAAGGAGAAAGGAATGGCAGAGGAGTGTCATGGAAACAATGAACATGAACTTGGACTCCAAGAGGTAGTGAAGGATAGAAGGACCTGGAATGCTATGGTTCATGGGGCCATGAAGAGTTGGACATGACTCAGTAACTGAAAAATGACATATGCCTTTTTAAAAAATATCAAAGAGTAATGTGTGTAAGCACCCACATTTCTGTGAAAACCATGGACAACTAGGTATTAGAGTGAATAGAGCATTAAACCAGGAGTCAGGAGGATCTGAGTTCAAATACAGTCTCAGACACTCACTAGTTGTATGACCCTGGGCAAGTCACTTCACCCTTTTTGCCTCACTTTCCTCATATGTAAAATGAGCTGGAGGAGCAAATGTTCTACTAATCCAACCATTCTGGAGAGCAATTTGGAACTGTGCTCAAAGGGCTATCAAACAGTGCATACACTTTGATCCAACACTACCACTGCTAGGTCTGTATTTAAAAGAGATCGATAAAAAAGGGAAAGGACCTAGTTGTACACACATGTTTGTAGTGACTTTTTGTGATGGCAAAAAATTGGAAATTGAGGGGAATTCCATCAATTGGGGAATGACTGAACAAATTGTGGTATATCATTGTGTTGGAATACTATTGTGTTATTAGAAATGAGGATAGAATCTTTCAGAAAAATCTGGAAAGACTCATATGAACTGAAACGGAGTGAAATGAGCAGGACCTGAACATTGTATATAGTAGCAGCAGTATTACAAGATGATCAGTTATGAATCACTTAGTCCTTCTTAGCCATACAGTGATCCGAGACAGCTCCAAAGGGTTCACTTTGAAAAATGTGCTTTACCTCCGGAGAAAGAACTGATAGAGCCTGAATGCTGATGGAAATGGACTATCTCCCTCCCCCCCCCCCCCCCCCCCCCCCCCCCCCCCCCCGGCTTTTTTTTTTTTAAGTCTTTCATCACATGACTATTGTAGAAATATGTTTTGCATGATTGTACATGTAAAGTCTGTCTCAAATTACTTACTTTCCAGGTGGGGATGGGAGGAATATGGAACTGAAAAAAATTTTAAATAATTGCTAATTTTTGCTTTTTACATGTTATTGGGAAAAATAAAATGTTATTAAAAGAAAAAAAAAAGATAGCAAGAAGATGAGTCTTCCTGTCTCCAGGCCAGGCACTCTATTCATTGTGCCACCTAGCTGCTCACAGTAAATAAAAACTAATAAGAATATTAGATAATAAATATTAGGTTTTTAAAATTAGATAATAAAGGTAATAAAAAGGCCTAGCAGTTAAGAGATGAGGGATGGGAATATCAGGAAGGCCTCATGAGGAGGTAGATTTTGAGCTGAGCTTTGAAAGAAAAACTAGGACCTTCTTGGTAGCAAAGACAAAGTCAGGAGAGGAAATATCCGGGGGGGCAGCAAAAAAGTCAGTTGGGCTGAACTAGAACCTCCACAAAGGACAGAGATGTAATAACCATAATACATTGTGAATATGTTGTATATGATGGACAGATGGGTTTATATTTGATCGTAGAGGCAGGAGGGATCTACTGAATCTTCATCATCAGCTTCTCCTCTTGGGAAATCTGTGGAAGATGGAGGCAGGGAGGCCAACGAGGAGGCTATGGCTGTGGTCCAGGGGTAAGGTCTGAGCTAGTGGTGGATCACTGTATTTTGTGACTTGTCCCAGGTCACGAAGCTGTTTAGATACAGAGAAAGGGGCCAAAGATCAGTGGTTTTCCTCTCTGGTCCTCTTGGCAACAGCAGCGAGCTAGTAAGAGAAAGTGAGAGGCTCTGGCAAAGGACAGTAAGTCCCAAAGGAAAGGGAGAGAAGGCTGTGTGTCCCCTTCTTCCCTCCTACTCCCCCCACTCTCAGAGCGGAGGCAGGTGTTCCACAGCAGGGAGGGTACTTGATAAGCCAGAGGAGCTTCCCTGGAGTTGGTGGTACCAAGTACCACAGGAATTTTGGGCAAAACTTGTTCTCTATTAAGAGAGTGCCACACTAGAGTCAGGAAAACCCAAGTTCAAATCCAGCCTCAGACCTTACTAACGAGCTACTTGGCGCATGTCTGTCTCAGTTCTTTCATCTGCAAAGTAAGTGTCTTAGTCACACCTGCCTCCCAGAGTTGTGAGGATCCAGAAAACAATCGTACAGACCTTAGCCAGTGCCTGGCTCATAGTAGGTGCTATTCTAAATATTATCCTTGTTGCTGTTTCTAAAAACTATGGAATGACTTTGCAGGCTCTCCTGCCCCTCTCCCTAACAGTCTCTCTTCTCACAATCCAGTGTTAAACTTGTTTTACACCACCAACTTTTGGCTAAAAAACTTTTTAAAAAGTTTTCCATCATTTTCCTCCTCAAAGTTATTGGGCATTACAAAACAACGTGCCACTGGGCATTTGTAGTAAAACCAGTGATTATTAATAGTTGGCATCCCACTTTGGATGAGGCAGGAGTTAAGAGTAGCAGTGAGCAGCTAAAGTGAATTTCTAGCTGTTGAGAGCTAAGGTATAACAAGAAGATACTTTACAGCTATTAGCAGTCACATAGAAACTCACTTAAAATCCAGTGCTTTTCTGTAAAATCCAGTGAGGGATAAACACATTGTATCAATAAATTATAATTAGCTAGAGAGCAAGAAGGCTTAAGGAAGTTCTGCCACTGGACCCAGGCCCCCTGTGCTTCCCCTAGCCTGCCTTTGGGCCAAACTAAACACCATCCTGAAAAAGGAATAGTCATCAGGAAAATATTTTCTTTCCTCCCTAAATCAGGAAACAGCCTTACAATGGAGTCTCCTGCTTCACTCTGGGTGCTGAGATGGGCAGGAAGCCTCTAGCCATTGCCAACTAGGGTTTTCCTGCTGATAAATGAACCCCATGACCAGGGTTACTATCTTAGTTAATGAGTTAATGAAGAATCTGGGCCTTGCAGTGACCCTATCCCGAAAAACTTCTGCAAAGTAGAAACCACATTCCTCCACCTTCAGCATTAACTCTTTCTCACTCAGCTAATAAGAGAATAGCTAAGAGAAGCTAATAATGGGCTCAGATGGAGCTTTTGAATGGAAACGTAACAGTGACTTTGCCAGAAGGAGTCATAACACTTGCCACAAGCACTGACTTGGCTCAGAAGAGAAAAAGAAAGAACTCTCACTCATCAAAAGAACATCATTTGCCATTCCTGTTGAACCTTGTCAAAACATGTGTCTTGAATTTATAACTTGCCTTTGAATCTGGAGCAGTGACATTTCATTTAGGGCACTCACTTCATTTAACACATTGAAGAAAGCCTCCCCAAGGAGGCTGAGGGGTTGTGTTCTTTGTGTTTCCACTTCAGATTTGCATAACTATCTAGTTAGGATATTAAAATGGCAGACTTTGTTTAAACTGTGTAAGTTTAACATATTTATTGAGATTATAAGCAAACCCATCTGTAAAAGAAAGTGGATCCTTTTTTAGCCTTGTGAAGAAAGAAGCAGCCTACTGTATGGATTTTATGATGCTGTCTTCAGATAGTCAGAAAAAATACATTTCTTTTCCTGTTATAGGCCAGAACTCTGAAACAAAGATTCTTACAAGATGTTAAGTCAGTGGAATTGATGATACAATGGTTATCCAGTTTAGCATGGTGCTTAATAGTTCTCTAAATTCAGTATAATTGATTTAATCTTACAACAAATAGTGGTTTCCTAGTGATATAATGATTGGTTTATATTAAGCGTAGAGCATATAAGTTAGGAGCCTCAGCCAGATTCATTCAGAACTAGGGAAGACAAGCAGACTGGAGGCTGAAGCACAAGCCCTTGGACTCAGATTCATTCATCCCATCTCACACTACCTTGGTGGCAGGCTTGTCGTCCTGCATTTTCTCCACTGAAACCAAGACTCCAGAAGGCCTTTAAGAAAGCTAACCAGGCCCCAAGAAAGGAGACAAGACTATGAAAATGTGTAGAGAGCATGGTTAAACTCATTAAAAGCCAAGGTCATTGAACTTTTAGAAACAGTACATTTTACACATCTCCTTGGCTCTCAAAGGAAAAAGAATTAGATCCAGATGAGTGGAAATTAGTAGGAGAGCAACTAAGTGAATATTATAATGATAATGGACCCTATTCAATTCCTAAAGAAACACTTTATACATATAACTTAACACAACTGGCTTTAAGGAATTATATAAGTATTAGAATAAGGAAAAAGAAGAAAGTGCGGGGGGAAGAGGGGAATACTGACAAACTAGGTGAAAAGCATGAAGAATTAAACAAGAATGGAATTAAGTATGATTCTGATGAAATTTAAGGAGTGTGGTGTTTCACAGCAGGAGTCATTAGGGCATTCCCCATCTCATGACCCTCCCCCCTCAATTAACCCTTCATGGATGGAGGGAGAAGGAGAAAGGGAAGAGGCAATAACACAATCAGTACCACCTATGAAGCAGCCTATGACAAGATTACAAAAGGTACTAGTTAAAGCTAAAAATGAAGGACAGGATATATCTGATTTGATAAATGCATATGCTGTTTTTGAAGAGTTTGATTCTTCAGGTCAAGCCAGGAGAAGATACACTCCTTTTGATCTGGAAAAAATTAAGGATTTGAAAAAGGGTTGCACTCTTTATGGGGCTACATCGTCTTATGTTAAGATGTTACTAGAGAATTTGGCTTATGAAATCTTAACCCCCAATGATTGGAAATCCATAGCAAGGACATGTTTAGAACTAGGACAAAACTTGTTGTGGCTTTTGGAGTATAGTGAATTGTGCAGGATACAAGCCCAATGCAATAAGCAAACTGGAGTTAATATACAAATCACCTTTGACCAATTAGAAGGTAAAGATCACTATGCAGATGCTTTAGCACAGATTAATTACCTTCTGATAGCATATGAGCAAATTGCTGTTGCTGCTGTAAAGGCATAGGGCTCCCTCCCAGGACAAAAAGATAGAGGGGAAGACTTCACAAAAATAGAGCAAGGTCCCAGTGATTTTGTGGGACATCTGCAAACAGCTGTCACAAGAACCATTGGAGAAAATGCAGCTACAGGAATTATGATACGATAATTTGCTTAGGAAAATGCTAATGAGGTTTGTAGAAGAATTATATGGGGACTACACAAGGATGCTCCATTAGAGAAGATCATAAGACACTCTGCCACAGTGAGCACAAATACCTTTTATACCCAGGCTGTGATGCAGAACATGGGAAGACGGGGTCCCTCTTGGCAAGGGACTTCCAGAGAGACTCGTAAATGGTTTCAGTGTGGTAAAGTTGGGCATCTGAAAGTTCAATGTAGGCAAAGAGATAGAGAGGACACAGTGAGAGAATAAGACCCAATATCTCATGTCCAAAATGTAACTGAGACTTCCACTGGTCCTCAGAATGTAGATTGACCCAGGGAAATGAGAGGCAGGGCCCAGCTACAAGATCTCAAACAAAAAACATGTGGGGCATGATGGCAGCTGAGGTTACACTCAGAGAGTCTTTAGAAGTTCAGGACTCTGATATGATCAATCAGCAGAGAAGCAATCAGATGGGAGAAAGGGATTACAATTGGGGAGAATATAGGCTTTTTAACCTGACAGAAGGGCAGTGTCCAGTGCAAGCAGCTCCAATGTAATTACCAGGTGATGAGGAGAGATTTAGAAAGTTGTGAATGGAAGGGACTAGATAGGTTAACTGCTTGGGAGAGAGGGTTTGCTTATATCTCTACAGATGGAGAAGGAATCAGATGGGTGCCAATGAGCCCCTGATAGACAGAAGAAGGAAAAAAACCTCAAAACAAAGGAGATGATCTAAGAAACATTTGACACTGAAAGAGCATGGCTGATAATGAGACTGATACAGAACTTCAAAACCAGCAGGAATCATTGGATTCTCGGAGACATGATAAGATTGTTGCAGGACTTAAAAACCATCAGGAATCATTGGATTCTCTGAGACATGATAAAGCTGTTACAGAACTTCAAAACCGCAGGAATCATTGGATTTCCTGAGATAAAAAATTGTTGATAAGACTGTTACAGGACTTCAAAACCAGCAGGAATCATTGGATTCTCTGAGACATGATAAGACTGACACATGACTTCAAAATCTGTAGGAATTATTGGATTCCTACAGAGATGAAAAATTCTTGATAAGACTATTGCAGGACTTCAAAATTTTCAGGAATCATTGGATTCCCTACACATGTGAAGTAATGGACAATAGATTGGTTTTGGACTATTTCTAGGACTTGTGGACATGCATAATTCCTCATGTTGATTCATGTTGCTATGTGCTTATGTAATACCTCCCATGTTGTGGATTTATGTATACCTGTTTCAAGTGAGACCCTTCAGAAACCCGCTAATCTGGTTTGATTTCCCATTTTCCCTTGGTTTTCATTTCCCTTCCTGAGATGTCAGGGAGGTTGTGATCACCCTTTTTTTTTTTTTTTTTCTTTTTGGTGTTTTCACCCCTTTTTGAGGAGTCAGGGAAGGTGTGATCACTTCCTTTTTTGGAGTTCTCGCCTCCTTGAGAAGTCAGGGAGAATGTGACCACTTTATGTTCTAAAACAAAAGAAAGTGGGAAATGTTATGGGCGAGAACTCTGAAACAAGGATTCTTACAAGGTGTTAAGTCAGTGAAATTGATGAGACAGTGGTTATCTAGTTTAGCATGGTGCTTACTAGTTCTCTAAGTTCAGTATGATTGATTTAATCTTACAACAAATAATGGTTTCCTAGTGATATAATGATTGGTTTATACTCAGTGTAGAGCATATAAGCTGGGAGCCTGAGCCAGATTCATTCAGAACTAGGGAAGATAAGCAGACTGGAGGCTAAAGCACAAACCCTTGGAATCAGATTCATTCATCCCAAATCACACCCTGTGGTGGCAGGCCTGTCCTCCTGCCTTTTCTCCACTGAGACCAAGTCCCAGGAAAGGAGACAAGACTTGGAAAAAATTAATAAAGGATTTGGATTTTAACCCCTGGCTACTCTTGTGATGATTACTGAAATGAAGGCTGCCCCCCAAGACTTCCAGAAAACCAAACAAGAACATTACATTTTCCTAATCAGCTCTCTCTTGCTTAAATTCTGATGATGACTTCTAGAAAGTGACTTGTGATTCATCAGATCTGAAGGAGATCTCAGATCCTCTAGCCTATCCCCCTTCCTCAAGGTCATACCAAGAATAGATGGAAGAAGTGGAGCTGGAATCCAGGTCCTCTGACTCTCTTTCCACTGCTATCATTACCTTAGCTCAAGAGTTATTTCTTAGTTTTGCATGTCCAGAAACATAATTTCTCCAACTCACCCAAGATTAATCAGACCATGCTGAATTGAGTCATGCTAGTTCATATTCTTTAGAAATGAGAATACCTGCCAGTTCTCTTATAGTAGTTAGTGAAATAAACAGGACACATTATTACCCCCTCCTATCCTTTTTTGCCTGCTATCTCAAACATGGTGAAACAAAACAGAAGATGGAGCTAGATTGAGTAAATCTATCAATTATGACATTCATCTCTGCTAAACTTTCCTGTACCAGTTGCATTTTCACTCATATATTTTCAACTCATAGGTTGTGGTAGAGAAGTCATAATACTTCTTTTTTTCCCATTGGCAATTGCAGACTTGTCTTCTAACCCTATTATTTGGCTGCCCCTTTTCTTTAAGGTTTACATAATTCATTATAAATTTTAATTATAAATAATTATAATTAATTATAAAATTTAATTATAAATTCAGATAAAGTTTATCTCCCATTCCACATCCCAGCAGGCATATCTATCAACCACTAGGACATTTCTTTCCTTCCTCATTGATTTCACTATCTGGGTCACAGTCTTTCTCTCCTCCCCAATTCCTGTCTTCATGCTAGCAGTAGTAGACCTCAGTATACAGCTCAATATATCTTTAAATATCCTAACTTCTCATTTTCTTAGTCTACTCCTTTCCCATGATCTAGTATTCCATTCCATGTCAGCTATCCACAAGGGTGGTCCTGCGTTTTCACCTGTTTTCACTCAATTTCATGTTAATGATCTCTAAAATTTTTTTGTGTGATCATAACCTTTTATCATTCCATCTTTCTATATGCTTTATAACCTTAAATCTTGTTCTTCATCTTTCCTGTGACCTCCAAACCCCTTCTCCCCTCAATTCTTTCCACTTTTCTCTCCTCTCTCTGTATCTCAACCCCTTTGTGCATCACTTCATATCTGCACTATTCTCTACAAGGGGTCAGCCTCTGGTCTATTGCCAATCATGACTCAGAGCCCCACTCTGGGTCCTCTGGATTTTCTCCTCTTACCACAGCCTTCTTTTCACTCTACTCCTATGGCATCCTCATTCCTTCCTCCACTATCTCTCATCCTTCACGTGAAGAAATGACTTCTCCAAGAAAAGCTTCTCTAATATCCTCAAAAAAACTTTTTTTTTTTTTTTTATTTAATAGCCTTTTATTTACAGGATATATACATGGGTAACTTTACAGCATTAACAATTGCCAAACCTCTTGTTCCAATTTTACCTCTTACCCCCCCCCACCCCCTCCCCTAGATGGCAGGATGACCAGTAGATGTTAAATATATTAAAATATAAATTAGATACACAATAAGTATACCTGACCAAAACGTTATTTTGCTGTACAAAAAGAATCAGACTCTTGAAATATTGTACAATTAGCTTGTGAAGGAAATCAAAAATGCATGTGTGCATAAATATAGGGATTGGGAATTCAATGTAATGGTTTTTAGTCATCTCCCAGAGTTCTTTTTCTGGGCATAGCTAGTTCAGTTCATTACTGCTCCATTAGAAATGATTTGGTTGATCTCGTTGCTGAGGATGGCCTGATCCATCAGAACTGGTCATCATATAGTATTGTTGTTGAAGTATATAATGATCTCCTGGTCCTGCTCATTTCACTCAGCATCAGTTCTCAAAAAAACTTCTTGATCCTTCTTCAGTTTTTGATAATAGTCGACTTATATTTGTCCTTCTCCTCTTATCTAACCTCCTTGAAAAAGGCATTTACATTTGCTACTTCTTCTTCCCTCACTTGTTGTGATAATGATAATACTTGCTCTAATAAATACAGGTTTAAGGTATGTATTATACATTAGGAAAATTAATGTCCTGGTGTGTGCAAACAAGTTGGCCATTATTGACACCCAAAATGCCAGACAGTATAAATGATTTTGCTATATGAGAAGGATTACATTTTATTGGGACCAAATGTTCATCCTTGTTGATTGATTGTCAAAAGAAGAAGATACTCCCTAACCAATTTAAAATACAAAATCAGGGAATCTCAGTAATGTCTGAGGAAAATACTTATTTCTTACCTTGAAATCCCCATGGCATTTCATATCAAGACTATTTAGCTCTGTATTCTGGCTTGCAAAATCATTATTGGAAGGAAACTGCTCTCTAAAATCCTTATTGATCTCTTAAGTGCCAAATCCAATATCCTTTCTGACACACACTTGAACATCTCTTAGTTGCTTACTCTTCTCAAGCTTTCTGCATAATTACTGTCTTGACTTTCTTCCTATCTCACCACTTCTCAATCTCCTTTGCTATTCAGATCACACCCACTAACTATGGATGTCCTCCAATTCTCTTTCCTGGGCCTCTTCCTTTCCCTCAATCTTACTTTTTAAAAAATCTCACTTCATTTCTCTGTCATCCTTTCTTTATCCAAGCCAGTTAGTCATTTCATTTGCATGTGTTCTCCCTCATTAGATTGTAACCTCCTTGAGGATAGGAATTGTCTTTTGACTTTCTTTGTATCCAGTGCTTAGCCCAGTTACCTGGCACATAGCAAATGCTTAGTAAATTGCTTGTTGATTGGCCCTATTAGATTTCTATTCAGTATACCCAGTGGTTCTCAGTTGCCTCCAAATATAAAATATCAAATATAAAGTTTTCTATTTACTATATGCAAAGTCCTTCATGACCTTGCCCCATTCTATCCCATGCCAAAGCAAGGAAAAGGACTTCTAGCACCTAGGAGATATGAATTATTCACTTGCCATATGTATTCTCTAAATTTGATCCCACTTTGTCCTGGCCTGTGGTGGAGATTACACCGCTGACTTTTAGGGGGGTATTTTATAGCAACTGTTATTACTCTATCACTTTAGTAAATATCTCCTATCCAAAAACTAATTATACTTGGCTGACTAATATTCAACTGACAGAGATGGCTTTAAGCAAACCAGTGGGGTCTCCTCCTTTTTTCCCTATCAGGACTTCTCAGGATCCTCCAGAGATTAGATGATACACAGTTGCCTTGCTCCATGCACTCAATCATCTGTACAAATAATACAGGATAAATGAAGTGATTTGTATATGTGGAGAATTGATCTGAGTGAAGAAATTCTCCATTGAGGATTTTCATTAGTGGATACCTTCATTTTAATGATCACTAAAGGAAAATTCACAAATGATTTTTTTTTTCTATTTTAAACTTCAAATTGTATAAAGTCTGTTTTCCAGTGTGTTTCCTGTTAAGTCAATCTAATTATTTTGAGATAATCTTACTTATTTAAATGTGTATAATCAATATCTGTTATGTTACTATACCCTTACAAATATTGATACTGATATGAGATCTTTTTCTTTTCATACTTCTAAATAATGATGCCTAGAAGAAATGATCACAATTTTTATTTTATTTTTAACAGACTTAAGACTGTTTGAGACATAAGTGTGGATAGTTTGTCTGAAACCCTTATGGAAATAATATGGATTGTAAACCCATAAGGTTTGCCTGCTAGATTAGATTACACTGGGTAATAAACTTTAACTGCTTAATATTTTGTGTAGGGGGAATTTTTTGCATATGTTTTCTTTAATCTTCTTATCCTAGTGAGGGACACGTTACCTCCATTTGATTTGTCTTTGTGATAAGGGGAAATTTGGTGTGTATTTTGTTGTAAGGAATCAGATAAAATTTTATGGATCTCTAAGACTACCTATCGTACAGGGACCATTGGGAAAATGTTGATATTCTGAAAGGATATCTAGAAATTTTGTCTAGATTCCATTTGGCTTGACTTAATTACTGCTATTGTCTTCCCTCTGAGATTACTTTCCACCTGTCCTGTGCCTTTCTTATATTGTTGTTTGCACATTGTCTCCCCATTAGAATGTGAGTTTAAAGGTGAGAACCATGTTTTTCCCTTTCTCTGTGTCCCCGAAATTTAGAAAGTTCCTGATACATTTTTGTCCTCATCATTTCAGTCATGTCCAATGCCTTGTGACCCCATTTGGGGTTTTCTTGGTAGAGATACTGGAGAGGTTGGCTGTTTCTCTAGCTCATTTGACAGATGAGGAAACTGAGGCAAATAAAGTTAATTGACTTGCCCAGAGTCACATAGCTAATGTCTGAGGCCATATTTGAAGTCAGGAAGAGGAGTCTTCCTGATTCCAAGCCTGGTGCTCTGTCCACTGTATCCTTTAGCTATCCATCTGTTACAAAGTACTTGCTTAATAAATGCTTGATTATTTGTGGACTGAGTTTGTGTTCTTATCTGAGAGAATAACTGCAATCAACCATAGGTCCCAAATCTCTATAGGAAGAATTCCATGTGCTCTGGGATTTCCAGAGGGATTAAATTTTGCTTCTGAAATAAACTTGACTTTCTTTTCTTTTAGTCAGTAATTCTTCTGTCTTTGAGTACAGAATATGAAGCCTTTTTTGGCTATGAAAAGAAAGGATGAAACCCCGCGACCCCTCAGATCCAGAGTGAATTTTGTTGTAGCCCTTGGCAGCAGCATCTGCATCTGGAGGCCATAGACTGGGGGGGCCCCTCTGGAAGGGCCTCAGGAGCTCTCAGCCTCCTCTCCACCACATTGCTCCCCTAAGCGTCAGCCCTCATCCCCACAGAGAGCAGGTGAAGGAGCTTGGTTGGGGCCTTGGCCACTTTGCAGCCTCCCACTGGGAAACTTCTTATTCCATTCCCTGACTGGTTGCTACACATCGGTGTTTTGTTTTGTTTTGTTTTGTTTTGTTTTGTTTTGTTATTCCAGGCTTTCTTTTGTTTAGTAGAGTTAGTGCTGAAAGTAGTGTACTTTGCCTTTTTTCTCTTATCCTTATTTTGTGAGCTTAAAGAGAATAGTAAAAAAATTAGAGCAAAGACTTCTCATTATTTGTGTGTTGTTCTGCCATTTGAGTGACCTCCTGTTCTCTCCCCCTCTTCCCCCCCCCCAAACTTCTTTTATTTTTAATCTGAATCTCTGCAGCCCAACTAGGGCCTAGGGTAGGCCATGCTACTGCTCCCAGCCTCATTTGTTCTCTAGAGCAACCTAGGCCTCTTGTCCCTTTCCTGGGCCCCAGATGTTTTCTGGAAGGGGCCAGACTGGGGCAGTGCCTGGGCAGAATGGTCCACCTGCCACTCTTTCATCGCCCTTTGCTCCCTCCCCTCCCCACCTGGACCAATTTAAAGGAATCCAGGAAGAAGACCCAGAATACTTGTGTCTGGTGGGCAGAGTCATTTTCCCTTTTAAATTGGAATAAAGTGGTGAAATGGGGCCTCTTACCCTGGAGGTTCTAACCAGGTTTTCAGTTTTAATAAAGGCTGACTGTGACCCACTGAGCCATGACTGAAGATGGAAGGAAGTAAGGATCTGCCTGAGGTTGTGTCTCTACCCACTCACTTTAAGAAATAATGAAATTCAAAAATTCCTTCATCCTACTCCCAGTAAACTAGCATTTGTTTCTTCAAGTGTTTATTAATCTGCTTGTGGGAGGAAAGCAGGAACAAATGGACTCTCTGAAGAACCAGATTGTGTTATGGGAGGCTTGATGGTTTTTCTTTAAGCCCCTTTTCTTATCTCTCTCTCTCTCTCTCTCTCTCTCTCTCTCTCTCTCTCTCTCTCTCACACACACACACACACACACACACACACACACACACAGTTTCCTGATTAACTCATAAATCTTGGCTTCCACAGAAGGATTTCAGCAGCCTTTCCTCCCCAGTTTCTGAGGATGCTTCCAAATTCTTCTTTGAATGTTCCCTGCCCTAACTCGGCCCAGCTCACCTCAGCAGGGTTGATCTTTGGCACTTAGTATCTTCCATGCACTTAGCTTCCTTCTAGCTTTGTAATCAGTTTAAAGCTTTTATACCCACTGAGGTATGGAAGATGTCATGAACACAGACCAATCAGAACAGGGTACTGGTGTGACATCTTACAGAACTCTTATAGGCCTTAATTCATGAGCTTCAGAGCAATGAGGGAGAGGAAGAGTAAGGGGTCTGGTTCAGAGCTGGTACCCAGGAAATCCAGCGTAGCCATGTAAGCACCAGATGCATCAAGCATGTGTCAGAGAAACCTTCTAAATGTGTGGATGCTTCCTCCACTGGTGCACATCCAGGCCTTTTTATTCTGTGTTAATCATGTAGCTGGCAGCCACATGGAATGAGCATGGGACCTCAAGGCAGGAAGTCCTGTGTTCAAGTCCAGCTTCAGATACTTAATAGCTGTGTGACCTCAGGAAGGTCACTTCACTGCAGTTTATGTCTTCCATTATGCAATGCCCTACCTACCTTGCTGCATTGTTGGGAGGATCAAATGAGATATTTTAAAAGTCCTTAGCACTGTGCCTGGCAAATACAGTAGAAATTCTTGTGCCTTTCCTCTTTCCTTTATTCCCTTCCTAACATAAATTCTTCTTTTTAATTAAAGTTTTTTATTTTCAAAATATATTCATGAATAATCTTCAACATTCATCCTTGCAAAACCTTATGTTCTCAATTTTTTCCCTCCCATCCTCCTACCCCCTCCCCTAGAGGACAAGTAATCCAATATATGTTAAACACTAACATTTTTTTAAAATTTTATTAAAACTTTTTATTTTCAAAACATATGCATGGATAATTTTTCAACATTGACCCTTGCAAAATCTTGTGTCCCAAATTTTCCTCCCCTCTCTTAAATGGCAAGTAATGCAATATAATTAACATATTTTTAAAAAATAATAGCATTTTATTTTTTCCACATACATGCAAAGATCGTTTTGAATATTTACCTTTGCAAAACTTGTATTCCAAATTTTTCTCCCTACCTCCTCCTTTCTTCCCCTCCTCTAGATAGCAAGCAATTCACTATAGGTTAAACATATGCAATTCTTCTTTTCTTAAAATTCATTTTATTAAAGCTTTTTATTTTTTTAAACAAACATAAATTCTTTTTTTTTTTTATTTAATAGCCTTTTATTTACAGGATATATGCATGGGTAACTTTACAGCATTAACAATTGCCAAACCTCTTGTTCCAATTTTTCATCTCTTACCCCCCCACCCCTCCCCTAGATGGCAGGATGACCAGTAGATGTTAAATGGCTGAATAAATTGTGGTATATGAATATTATGGAATATTACTGTTCTGTAAGAAATGACCAACAGGATGATTTCAGAAAGGCCTGGAGAGACTTACACGAACTGATGCTGAGTGAAATGAGCAGGACCAGGAGATCATTATATACTTCAACAACAATACTATATGATGACCAGTTCTGATGGACCAGGCCATCCTCAGCAACGAGATCAACCAAATCATTTCCAATGGAGCAGTAATGAACTGAACCAGCCATGCCCAGAAAAAGAACTCTGGGAGATGACTAAAAATCATTACATTGAATTCCCAATCCCTATATTTATGCCCACATGCATTTTTTACTTCCTTCACAAACTAATTGTACAATATTTCAGAGTCTGATTCTTTTTGTACAGCAAAATAACGTTTTGGTCATAAATTCTTAATAAAAGATTTTCTTTTCTGCACCAGAAGTGTTCCTCTAGCTCTTTTACCCATGTGTAAATATCCCCACAGCACTCAGGTGAATCAGTCCTTCTGTTATCGTCACTCTTCCTTACTTGACCAGACTATTTTTCTAGATATATGTCAACATACCAGGCATCCTGCTAAGTACTAGAGAATAGAAAGAGGCACAAGATACCCCTTTATCAAGGAGCTCACAGTCTAATGGAGGAGACACCGTGTAGAGATCAGTACTGAACAAGCTGCGTTCAGGATGAATAGGAAATGACTAATAGAAAAAAAGATTCAGAAGGGTTAGAGAAGAGGAGATTTTAGCTAGGACTCAGAGGAAGCCAGAGTGGTCAGTAGGCAGAGTTGAAAAGGAAGAGCCAGAGAAAATGTCCAGAACAAAGAGGTGAAACATCTTGGTCATGAAACGGGCAGGAGGAAGTCTGATCTGGAAGAGGGTCTGGCAGAGGAGGAGTGGTCCCCTAGGAGGAGGAGAATCAGGAATGGCACTCTGAAAACCGAGAGCAGAGAGAATTTCAAGGGAGAGAGGGCAGCCAGTAGTGTCAGAGACCAAGGAGAATGAGCGGGCCTGAGAAGAGGCCGTCAGACTCAGCAACTAAGAGATCTCTGGTAACTTTAGAGAGAGCGGTTTCATTCAAGAGGGAATGTTCAGATTGGAAGCCAGATTGTAAGGGGTTCAGAGAGAGAGAGGAGGGCAAGTGGAGGCCCCTGCCATAGAGGGCCTCTGCCAGGAGTTTAACTACAACAAACAGAAGCAATGTTAGTTATTGGGACAGAAGGATCAAGTAATGGGGAGTCATGAGGGTGTGAGAGCTTGAGAACAAGGCGATGGCAGGGATGATGGAGAGGCAGTCTTAGGAGATGGGATTGCTTAATCAGGTAAGAGGGTTTGCCCTGTTTAGGAGTAAATCCACCTCATCATGTAAGAGAGCAGGGAAGGAAGGGAGAAGATGCAGAAGGCATCTTAGTGACAACAGATGAGGAAGAGAGAAGAGGAAGATCACAACCAATAGCCTTGATTTTGTTTGTTTGTTTGTTTTTTGTTTTTGTTTTTATTTTTGTGTTTTTTTTTTTTTTTTTCAGTAAAATAGCTGAGAGGGGAGGAGTAAGGAAACCATAGAAAATTTCATAGTGAGTTGATAAGGCAGGTGTAGAAAGCATGTCTAAGAGCAATGAGGGCCCAGATGAGGTTGGTTAAAATAAACATAAACCCAATTAAAATAGTTGTAGGATTTTCCTCTACCTTTTTCCAGCAGCTGTCTGTAGGAATGAAGGCACTAAATAGTGGAGAGAGCCAAATGCCGAGGCTTGAATTGATATAATTGGCAATATAGTGAAGGGACTAGAGATTTAAGAAAGGAGACTCACATGCTGTGTCCACTTTTTTTTCTGGTTTGTTGTTGTTGTTTGTTTGTTTTTTACTCTCTCCCATAGTTTTTCCCTTGATTTTTCTCTTCCAACATGATTCAAAAAGCAATGTATGTTAAAAAAAAAATTTAATTAAAAAAAATTTTTTTAATTGAATTGGTTTCCCAAGGGATGAAGATAAAGAAAAGAAGAGACAATGGCTAGTTTAGGAAAGATAGCCTGTGAGACAATTCAGAGGAAGGGATTGGAGGTCCTGGTGTAGACAAAGAATGGGGTTCTGCATGGGAAGGCAGAGGCAGAGCTGAAAAGCCAATAGATTTTGGTTGCATAAGAGAATTTCAGTATTCTTGAACACAAAGATGATTCAGTTTAAGCAATGGCGGGATTAAGGATATTCCATCTTTGTGTGACTAAGTTGCAGAAGAGTAGGTCACAGAAAGTGAGTGAGTGTTGTTTGAGGGAGAGGCAAGTGTATATCTTGAAGTCAGTAGTTGAGGAGAGAAAAATTGTGAGTATATCTATATACAGAACTCGGTGAGGAAGGAAAGGGAGTGACCTGTAGTGTCTATAAAAACCATAGGATTTTGATTGGTTGGTAGATGTGAATAGCATGAACTTCAAAGGAGAAAAGGCTCCTGAGGGGAGAAAGTGAAAGTGGCAATGGAGAGTGAGGTGCACTCAAACTCTCCCACCTTGACTAGTGAGCCAAGGAAAATGAGGGAAGGTGCAGCCAGTCCTGGAAAGGGGATGTCATGTGGTAGGGGAAGGGAGGACCAGGCATAAGCTATAGATGGAGTGAGAGAGAAAAAGATTTAGGATAAAGGGAAATTTGTTGCCCAGGGACCAGGCATTCCACAGCACACAAAGGAAAGAATTGGGTAATAGGGAGTGTGAGACAAGGCCTGTATGATAATTTACAAGGATTTGGAATTACTGACATGCGAAGGGTGGGGCAAGGTGTACAAGTATTCATGACTGAGAGGAGGGCACCACATTTCCCAAAGAAGGCTGGAGGCAAATGCAGCTTGGTCTGGTGGTCCAATATTAAGCAGGAAATGGTACAGCAGAGGAAAGAAGTCCTATTGCCCATTAACTTTGCATTAACCGAAAGGAACAGCAGGAGGGGGAAGCCTAGAGGTGGGATTTGCCTTGTGCTGGCTCAGGTGGAGATAGAGGATGCAGGGAGCACCATGAAAGAGTCTGAGCTGGATAGGTCCATCATCCATGAGGAGAAGCTGCAGCTCACTGACACCCTCCCTTTGGACACAGAGTTTTCTTTGTTGATCTTCATGCTTCATGATCAGTGGAGCTGCAGCCACAGAGCAGCCCCCAGAGAACGTTCTGGGATTCTGTAGTGGGGAGCAGCTGGGGATTACAGTTGCACACTCTCTCAGATGGAATTGTCCTTATAGTCTTGACCCTTTTCCTCATACGATCTCCTTCTGGGCTCAGCCTTTTTTACCCAAGATGTATGCCCTGATGAACGCGTGAGCTGCCCCAGCAACGTGCCAGGGTCTGTTTGGCTTTTCCTCGTGGGTCACTCTGTCGTACACACCCGGTGGTACCAGGAGTGCTGGGATTAGAGTCAGGAGATGTGGATTCCTACCCAGATTTTGATACTTAACAAAGAGACCAGTGACATTTGAGAAGTCGCTCCATCTCCCTGAGCCTGCCAACTTCACACTTTCTCATTAGGAGAATCATCTGTAATTCCCAGAGCATTTAGGAATATTAATTTAGTAATATTAATTACTGTTGTTATTATGGTGAGGTGGATCTTACAGAAGAGGCCTGATCAGCATTGTCACCTGCATATAAGAGTATCTATGTATCTTTGTACACATGTGCTTTTTTAAAATAATAACTTTCCCCTGGTTTGATATAAAAACAATTTTTAACATTTTGTTCAAAATTTTGAGTCCCAAATTCTCTCCTTCCCTTTTCCCTCTCCCTGAAATAATAAGCAATGGTAAGATTATACACGTACAGTCATGTGCATATATTCTTTTTTTTTTTAATTACAGCTTTTTATTTACAAGATGTATGCATAGGTAATTTTTCAGCATTGACAATTGCAAAACCTTTTGTTCCAACTTTTCCCCTCCTTCCCCCCACCCCTTCCCCTAGATGGCAGGTTGACCAATACATGGTTTTTTTTTTGTTTTTTTTTTTTTTAATAGCCTTTTATTTACAGGTTATATGCATGAGTAACTTTACAGCACTGACAATTGCCAAACCTCTTGTTCCAGTTTTTCACCTCTTACCCCCCACCCCCTCCCCCAGATGGCAGGATGACCAGTAGATGTTAAATACATTAAAATATAAATTAGATACACAATAAGTATACATGACCAAAACGTTATTTTGCTGTACAAAAAGAATCAGACTCTGAAATATTGTACAATTAGCTTGTGAAGGAAATCAAAAATGCAGGTGTGCATAAATATAGGGATTGGGAATTCAATGTAATGGTTTTTAGTCATCTCCCAGAGTTCTTTTTCTGGGCATAGCTGGTTCAATTCATTACTGCTCCATTGGAAATGATTTGGTTGATCTCGTTGCTGAGGATGGCCTGGTCCATCAGAACTGGTCATCATATAGTATTGTTATTGAAGTATATAATGATCTCCTGGTCCTGCTCATTTCACTCAGCATCAGTTCGTGTAAGTCTCTCCAGGCCTTTCTGAAATTATCCTGTTGGTCATTTCTTACAGAACAGTAATATTCCATAATATTCATATACCACAATTCAGCCATTCTCCAACTGATGGACATCCATTCAGTTTCCAGTTTTTAGCCACTACAAAAAGGGCTGCCACAAACATTCGGATGTGCATATATTCTTAATACCAGTGTGTTCTGCTTCCCCTGGTACTTTGTGATCCCAAAAGTCACAGTAAAAATTCACAAACTCTGGGAAATAGTAAAGCACGGCGAGGAGACTTTTCAGCCCTGCACTAGGACATAGAATGCTATCTTGTGATCTGTTTGGACCTCCTTCCTGAGCCTCTGATTCTCTCCCCTTCCTCATAGACACAGCTCAAGCCTCTCCTGCTTCCTCCCTTCTCAGCTGCTTTGTCCATCCTTGTATTTCTTTGCTTTCTACTTTTTCTGTATATAGTTGTATGCACCCCTTGTTGGCTCCTGCATTAGGATAGAATCTCTTTGCAGGCAGGGATTTTTTCCCTTCTTGACTTCTATCTCCAGAGTTAGCCAAGTCCTGATCAATACTTGTTGATTGTTGGTTGATATGTTGGGGGGGAATAATTCCCATCTGTCTGATTTTCTGTCTTCCCACGTTCTTAATTCCTCTCATTAATTTCTTGGATCTGACAGTTTTTGAGATAAGACCAAATCACCTCCTTAATTTTGAGAGTAAGGTTAGCTCCTATTTATTTTTCCATTGCTCTATTTAGCAGCTGCCTTTACCAAGTTGCAAGCATTAAATATGGCAAAAATGGAGCTGACAGTTTACTGTTCCAGACAGAGACAAGGGAGGGGTCTTAGCACCTTTGCTTAGGTGGGATCCTACTCCTCAAGCAGGACTTTGGGCCTTCTGAATTATAGAGAATTTCTAGGTACATCTAGTTATCTTTCTTTAAAAACAAGCAGATTTTCAGCCTGGCCTTGCAAACATAATTTGTGGTTCATTTCCAGCCATAACCATTTCTTTTCCTTAAATAAATGCCTTCTGGGAAAAACAGAAGGAACTTATCCTTCTAGTTTATTGGCAATTTGTAGAACAGTTTCACTTGCTAATCAGAGGGAAAAAATAAACTTGATTTTATGGTGACTGAGACTGGATGAAGAGAGACTCTATTTTAATATTTCTTTGTAATGCACCCAGTCAGTCAAGGCTAACAGGCTTTATAGAACCAGTGTATTTCTGTGTTTTGAAACACAGTTCTAGCTAGCAGCTGAATGAGGACCACTGATAACTGGGATAACTGAATAAGGCATACTTTGTGTTTTTCCTGTCTTAATGAAGGGATTCTTGCTATATTCTGTAATCATAAGATCTGATCTCCCAACACTCCAGAACAGTGCTCAGAATATTAGAATGCAAAATTCTGCTGTGTGAATTCACTGTACTTTAGAATAGATCATCGATCTACTAGGAAGAAAAGTTGTATTCTTTTAAATGCAGGCTTGTATTTACATGGTAGTCTTTTGAATATGAACATGGTATTGTAGTTTATTTTTGAAAAAGATTTTAGTTACAGAATAGAAGTCAGTTAAAAAAATAAAAAATGCTTTACCAAAATCTTTTATGTTTGATTCTTCAGATATCTCACAGTCACTATTTCATTCATCTTTTCAACAATAAAAGTCATTAGAAAAAATTATTTCCCCATCTTTTCAGATGGAAAAGTCCCAAAAAATTAAGTGATTTACCCCCTGAGCAGATTGAAATTGGGGCAAGAAACCCAAACTGCTGGTTCTTGGTCTTATTTCTTACCTTACATAGTCTGGAAGCTTTGCATTTTTAAGTTATTTTTGATTGCTATTAGAAATAGGAGACAGATAGACATGCTGAGGACCTTATGCTAACTTTTATTCTCAAGCCACATTAAGCCTGGGCTTCGTTCATCACTCATTATAGACTCAAGTGTCAGGCCAAAACCTGTGTCTAAAGGAGAGGCAAGGAAAAGAATTTAAATCCTATCTCAAAAAAGAGAAAAAAACAACAACCCAATATTATAATAAGATCCGATGAGAATATCTGTAAGGATACTTTACCAACCTTAGAGCACTATAGCCATATAGTGAAATCAAGAATATTGGCCTAGGTATTATAAATGAAATGCCATCAGACACAGGCACTATCCTCCCCAAACTTACAATCTGTGGAAGAACTTAGATGTATAGAAAATTTTTAATTAGAATTAGCAAAAAAACAAAACAAACAAAAACAATAGCAACTCTGTAAGTTACAATAACCAAGCTTGGCTCTGGTAGAGAAATTGAGAAAATGCAATTCCTTCACTTCTTTGCAGCATATGGAATACTTAGTTGGTGTGTTGGCTGATTTGCTGAAATGGTTTTTTCCCTTTTCTTATTCTTTGTTACAAAGGATAGCTCATCAGGATTGGAAATAAAGGCAATGTAAAAACCAAAAATATCCAATAAATTTTCTAAAAGAAAAATAGCAGCAGTAGTAAAACATAATTGTTCAAAATTGGGAAGGACTGAAATTCTCCTCTGAGAAACCCTTTCACTTAAAATTGTTTTGTTTGTTGTTGTTTAAACCAGTGTTCTGAAGGTTGTGAGTATCTTTAGCAGTGGGCAGTAAGTTGGCACAGTTTTTCTGTTCTTTCCCTATGTAACCATAGGGAAAACCTCCCACTTCCTATTACTTTCCCAGTCCCAGTGATACCAAATCCCTAAATGCTTAAGAGCACACACCACCATACCACCACCAATCCCTACCACCCATTCTCTCATCCCCATCTCCTTCAACTCTAATCTCTAATGACACATTCTAGCTCTGTCTGACCTTCCTACTGTGTCCTCTAGAATTTGTGCTCCAAATTTAGGCTCATAAGATTATAGATTGAGAAATGGAAGGGGACTTTAGAGACTTTTTAGTTCTAGTCTTTCATTTTATTTTTTTAATTCAACTTTATTTTCAGTTCCAAATTCTCTCCTTCCCTCATCCATTGAAAAGGCAAGAAAAACAAAATCCATTATAAATACGTTTAATTATGCAAAACAAATTCCTGAATTGTGTCAGAGAAAAAAAAAAGATGCTTCCTATCTGCACTCTTGAGTCTAACTCTGGACTCCAAGTTCTCTTTTTGGAGATGGCTAGCATATTTAAATACTTTGGAATTGTGTTTATTACAATTCCTAAGTCTTTCAAAGTTGATTTTAATCTTGTTATTGTATAAATTGGTTCTCCTGGTTCTGTCCATTTCACTTTGCATCAGTTCATACAAGTCTTCCCTGGTTTTTCCAAAACCATCCCCTTCTTTTCTTATAACACAATAGGATTCCGTCACATTCACACAGCTTAGCCTTTTCAGTCATTCCCCAAGTGATAGGCATCCCCTCAGTTTCCAATTCATTACTATCCCAAAAAGAGCTGCTATAAATATTTTCTTCCATATGAGCCCTTTTCCTCTTTCTTTGATTCTTTAGGTTATAGACCAAGTAGAAGAACCAGGGTCAAACTAGTAGCTTTTTGGGCATCATTCAAAATTGCCAGTTCACAATCCTACCAACAGTTCCTTAATAATAATAACTTTGATAATAATAATAATAATTGCTAGCATTTATGTAGGGCCTATTATGTGCAAGCTCTGTGCTAAGTCCTTAACCATTATTATCTCATTAGAGCCCAAGAGGTAGGAGCTGTTATATTACAGATGAGGAACTGTGCCCATCACAGGGCTGGTAAGGGTCTGAGGCCCACTTTGAATCCAGGTCTTCCTGCTCTCAAGCCCAGGGCTCTGTCCTCACTGGCCCACAGCTATTCTCCCACGGTCGCTCCAGCATTTGGCCTTTTCCTTTTTTTTGTTGTATTAGCCAGTTTGATGGGTGGGAGGTGGTACCCCAGAATTATTTTAATTTGTGTTTTTTCTAATTATGATGGTTTTCGACTGTCTCATTGAGGCCCAGAGAAGTTAGGATGCTTTGGCTAGGGTCACTCAGGTAGGTCAGCCTTCTTTTCTACCGAACTACTGAGTCAGACAGCCAAGCCCCTGAGATGTAGGTCATGGCTGGTGGGTGTCTGCAGGAGGGCTTTCCCTGTTCTTCCTGATGCTTGATTCCTGTACCCTTCCTTTTAGGCCTCCACTCACCGTGCCCCTTCCCCTACCTAGCTCTTAGGCGGGTTTGGCATTGCCTTCCTGACTGTCGTGCCCATTACTTCCCCACCTCCTTGCCCCGTTGAGGGGAAATCAGACTCTTTCTTGCTCCCCACTGCTATTCCAGACAGTCCCTAGGCCATCTTCACTCAGCCACGTCTCCTCTTTATCCAGATTTATCCCCTAATCAAGACCTGGTTGGCTCCTGGTAACTTTAATACCATCCTTCCTCTTTTGTTGTTGCTGTTGTTGAGCCTGTTTTTGGGGGGTGGGGGTTCCAGTTGTGATTGACTTTTGGGGATCCCATTTGGGGTTTATTTAGCAAAGATACTGGACTGGTTGGACTGGTTTTCCTTCTCCAGCTCATTTTATAGATGAGGAAACTGAGGTAAACAGATCACACAGCTAGGAAGTGTCTCAGGCTGGGTTTGAACTCACCAAGATGAGTTTCTGATTTCAAGCCTGGCACGTATCCACTGCCCACCTTGCTGCGTTGTGCCTGGCACATAGGAGCTTCATAACTGCTTGTTGACTGCTTAAAACTCAGCCCAAACTCCCACTATGTATTTTTTTTACACAATCGTTCAGACTGATTCTCCTAAGTTTATGATCTAATCTTAACCTTTTCCTCACTGCTGCAAAGCAATCCTTTTACTCAACCCTAATTGATCCCTTATCTCACTTCCCACAATAGCTGATTACACCCTTCCCCCCAAATCTCCATGCCACCTGTTCTCTGTTGTGAGATCTGAAAAGAGGCCCTTTGCCAGGAGCGCCCCCTCTTCTCTCCTTCTCATCTCCCTAAACCATAACATTGGTCCATATTTTCTCTTCCATTACTGTGGTCCCTGATGAAGCCCTTGATCTTATACCTCCTGTCTTCATCAGATTTTCTCCACTTCATCCTGTTTCTAATTTTCTATATTTTCCCACCTGCTGGTTTCTTCCTTACTATCTAAAATACACCTATCACTAAGACTGTCCTTTCCAGAATTATCAGTGATTCTTCATTCTCAAATCCAAAAGCTTTTTCTCCACCTCTCTGCAGCATTTGACAAGTTTGCATCAGTTCATGTGAATCTTCCCAGGTTTTTCTGAGCATCCTGCTCATCATTTCTTAGAACACAATAGTATTCCATCACAATCATATATCACAGTATGTTCAGATATGTCCTTGATTTCCAGTTTTTTGCCACCACAAAAAGAGCTGCTACAAATAATTTTGTTCCAATAGGTCCTTTTTCCTTTTCTGGGATCTCTTTGAGAAAGAGACCTTTACTACAAGATTTTTCAAATGAAGTGTTCCATAGGGCTCTCATACTTAAGAAGTCAAAAGCAGATGAATGTCCCCCCCAAATCCCAACCTCCTTATCAGGAATTGTGTGACGAGGTCCTTTTAGGCACGGGGTTCAGCACATCCATGTCATCCCTGACTCTTTGCTGTTTGTATCTCATCTCATCTCTAAAATCTGTACCTTTCTCTCTGCTCCCGCCATAAAGTGTCCCCACCCCACCCCGGACCTTTACATCACTGCCAAATTAATTCCCAAAGATACAAGTGGAACGGTGTCACCTCCCTACCCAGCCACCTCCTGTAGCTCCATATTCTGCTGAGATCAAATAGGAAATTTGTGGTTGCCTTTTCAAACCCTTCCTGACCTGTTCCCAACCTACTTTTCCAGACATGTGACCTTCTTTCTGTTCCTCTTACAGAGTTTCAGAGCAGCTATGGCTAAGCCTTTATACTTCGTGGATTTTTGTGGACAAAGGAGCCAATGATGTCCCTAGTCACCCTGCCCATAATCTATGTGTAGGTGATGTCCCCCATCTCCACTCAGAATGAGTTTGGTGGGTGTTAATCAGGCTCATAGGGGATGGCATCCTGAGTAATGACATGGTTCTTTGGATCTTCACCAACTGAGCAGATGGGGGAAAGCTCTCACCACTCTGGCTCTGAGGCATAGAATACATGTCCTTGGGCTGCTCCTGGGAATTTGATTAAGCGTAGGTGGTGGCAAGCAATCAAGAGATTGATTCAAGACAGATAGGATTTTGTTGCTACTTAACATTTCTTAAATCTTCATGGAAAACAATTTTTATGTTGTCTTTTGAGAAAATTCTTTAAAAATCTGAAACTAAATTATAGGTTCTAGCAGAGATTAATTTTCCTTAGAAATATAAGTGAGAGGCTAAAATGGATTAAATAATACAGAAATTAGGCAGTGTGTTATATAAGGAAAAAAGCAAGAAAATAAGCCTTCCTATAGCACCTACTATGTGCCAGACACTGGGCTAAGTGTTTTACAATTATTATTTCATTTGGTCCTCAAAACAGTCCTGGAAAGCAGATGCTATTATTCTGTCCATTTTACAGATGAGGAAACTGAGGCAAACAGGTGAAATGACTTTGGCAGGGTCACACAACTAGTAAGTTTGTGAGGTCCTCTTGACTTCAAGCTCTTGAGTGCTGTGACTCCACCTAGCTGCCTCTACTCTTTTATCATGGATTCAATTCCAGATTTGGAATTGAGGGGTCTGGGTTCCAATTTGGGAAACAATACTTACTAACTCTGTGCCCATTAGTAAATTATTTATTCATTCAGAACCTTAGTTTCTTCTTTAAAATGGAAATAGTATCTTTACTGCCTACTGCACAGGAATATTGTAAGGATCAATTGAGATATATGTATATAAAGTGCTTTGTAAACTTTTTTTAAGTGATGAATATCAGCTAATTATTATAAATCACTAATGGGTTCATTAATCTTAGTAAAGACAAAACTTTAATTTTCCCATTCATCCTGGAGAACATCCTTTCAAGTTGTGAGTTTCAAGAGATAACCAAAGTAAGGCTCCAGCCTAGTAATGATGGCTGGAATTTCAAAAAACAATCTAAAAATATTTATTTTCCTGTCAGAAAAAAACAGTCATTGAATGAGTACACATGTGAAAGATGTAGCAAATCTGAAGTGCAGATTTCAGAGATGAAATGAGGTACAAACAACAAACACCTCATTTGAAAAATCTTGTAGTAAAGGTCTCTCTCCCAAAGAGATCCCAGAAAAGGGAAAAGGACCTATCGGAAGTTTTTCAAAAGAAAAGCATCAACTCACATCAAAAAGCCACTGGTTGTCCATTGGGCTTAATTATAATATTTTTCTTGCATTCTTTCAGCAATAAAGCTTAGAAAATAAATCTGCAACTCTGCATATAATTGTTCTTCACATTTTAAATTTAAATTTAGATTTTCATTGTCATAATTCATTCGAGGGAAATTATCCCTTGGTATGACTATAGATTTCACTTTTGCTGAGGTGCTCATTTCCTCCTCCATTTGGAATTTAGCTGAAACAATAGCAGTATTTTAATCCATACCTATGTTTTGGAAGGGGCATGGTGGTGATGAAATTAGCAGAAGAGCCGGGCTTAGAGTTACACATCTATCACACTGATGGTGTTGACCTTCCCTTCCTGGTGAGTGGAGTCTCAAAACCACATTAAATTCTCACTTTATCTTCTGGTTGATTTTGAGGCAGTGATGAGCAGGTGAAAGGCCTCCTGGACAAGAATGGAGACAAAAGTGTATTAGTGTTATTTTCCCTCATATAAATGGCAGTTTTTAAGGAAAAACTGAATAGTCATTCCTCACATCTGTAGTGGTCTTACTTGAAGTCTTTATTCCAACAAAGCTCTCCAAGACTCAGAAAAACCTGCCAGCTTCATTTCATCACTTTCATCTGTTGGCCAATGATTACTAAAGCAGCTTTTTCATTATCCAGAAATTTGCTTCCTCTTCCAAAGTTTCATTCACCCACCCCTAATTCCAGTGGAAGAAAGCATCTAAATGATGGAGGAAACTTTGTACCAACTAGCTTCTACTCCACTTTTTTGACTCCACATGGAGTACCATCTCTTCCCAGAAGCATGTATCCTGTTTGTGTTTCTTGGCTTTTTCAAGGTGAGAGAAGGCCTTGGCCACCATCCTTCATCTTTTGGAAAGATGACAGGTATTAGAAAACTTGAATGAGCACTATTTCCCTACCTGGGCCAGCAGCCAGATTCCTTGCACTCTGCAGAAAATCCCTATCTTTTTGGTGGTTTGGGGAAGGACAGGCTGATTCTGAGACATACAGAGAGTCTCATTCTTTTTCTGCTTAAGGACAAGGAGTGGGAGGGCTTTTTGATGGGCTGTGATGCAATGGACAAAAATTATCCATTTAAATTGGAGAGCAACTCTGCGGTGGCTGCACAGATTGCCCAGTTGTGGTTAGCTTCTATGAAAGCCATTTCCTGCAATAAAAAGACGTCTTCTGCTTTCTGTACCAGGCTGTGGGAACAAATACTTCTGTCAGTTCAATCCTCTGCGTGGCTATTGCAGAGCGATCATTTCTATTGTCCTTTTTGTGCTACAAGTGGCTCCCTCAGACCCAGGTTATGTGGCCATCCTCTCAAAGGAAATTCCTCTTGGTGGTTCACGCTAGCTTCTGTTAGGGAGGAACGGGCTAGTGTCGGAGCCTCAGTAAACTGCTCCTTGGTGCTGGCAGGGTTGTGGCTGTGGAGGGGCCAAGGACGCAGCTGCCCTGGCTGCACAGCAAGTCACTGTTGTCCCAGAAGCCAGCACAAATGGGACTTGGTGCTGGCGGTCCCACAGGAGCTGCGAGTGCTGGAAAATGACTTCCTGCCGCATTAGTCAATCTGACATAAGGAACCAGAGGCATTCCACTTTGGAAAGCGTTCTTCAGATTGTCAGAGATTAGAACTCCGTCCCCCTTCTATTCTCCAGATAGAACTTTACATGTGCAATGAAGATGATATAGTCAATTTTGCCAGATGAATGCTAGTGCTGTTTTTAGGGTGGTAAATAACTGGAAACAAGGGATACCCATCCATTGAGGGACTTATCAAGGATAGATCACTACTGTGCTGTAAGAAATGGAGGGTAGGGTTTTCAAGAAACCTGGGAAGACTTGTATGAACTGATGCAAAGTACAACAAAATTGTAAAGATATTTCACTTAACTTTGTCCTTTTTCATGATTTTTTTCCCCATTCTGATCTGTTTCTTTCACAACTGTGACTAATACAGAAATATGTTTTGTATGCTAGCACATAACATAAACTATATCAAACTGCCTACCATTTTAAGAAGAGGAAAGAGGGAGAGAGAAACATTTGGAATTCAAAATCTTATAAAAATGACTGCTAAAAATTGTCTTGACATGTTAAATGGGAAAAAAATAAAATACTGTTTTAAAAAATATTGTAAAGATAAATAATTTTAAATGATTTAGGAACTTTGATTTACACAATGACTGACCTCAGTTCTGAGGGACTCATCGTAAACTATGCTATCCGTTTTGGACAGAGAACCAATGTATGGACTCAAAATACAGATTCAAACATATTTTCTTTTCTTTTTTTCCCTTTTTTTTTTTTTGTGGGTATGCATCTGATGTGGGAAAATGTTTTGTTTGATTTTATGTTGTTTTTCTTGTCTTCTCAATGAGTAGGAAAGGGGAAGGTGGGAGGAAGAGAATTGAAAATAAAATAAAATCGAATTTTTTAAGAAAGGAATGCTAGCCAATTCTAGCAGGTTTCATTGAAGGTACTTGGCTTACTCCTTTCCAAAGAGGAAATCATATATACATATACACACACACACACACATATATACAGCAAACAAGCAAGCACTTATTAAGCACTTCCACATGTTAATCACTAGACATACAAATATGATCAAATGATATAGTTCCTACCCTCAAGAAACGTATGTTCTAATGGGGAAGACTACACATAAAGTACAACATGGTGACTAGATGACTAGGAAGCGGCACTGGAGGCCCAGCTTTAGGCAGGATGTGGTAAGAACAATATAGTCAAGGGACCAAGGACAAGAAGTACAAAGTCCTGATGGGAAAAAAATGAGGATAACAGAGAGCAAGAGGGATGGTGCGGATGTGGCCAAAAAGCAGTGTGGATCCCTGATCTCTTGCTTTAAAAAAAAGTAAAAGCAGAGAGTCTCAGCTTTCACTCAAAGGTAAAGCCCAAGGTTCCAGGGAGAGAGAGATGGTGACAGTGATTAGAGAGCATCCACAGCCTCTTTTAAATCAGGGTGCCCTGCTGGGACAAAGCAAAATAATATTTCTCTGACTAAAGACACTTCTGTCTGGGCCAGATCCTCAAGTATTTTACATTTATTTCATTTTTATATTCTCTGATTTTGCAAGGAGATGCTTGAGTTCCAACCTGGAATCAAAGATAGCCAAAGAGCAGGAGCTTAAAGAAAATATGCTACCTCCTTAATCCACATTTAGTCAAATGGACTGGAAAGGCTTTCAAGAGGCAAGTGGATTTTCTTTGCCACATGCATTGCTTCCCAAGTTAGTTTCCAGTTGAAAGATTTTGCTCATTGCTCAGGATTATATCTGGTGCAGGGGGTTTCTTCCAGGCAGAATTTAATTTGATATAGTTGTAAATTTTTCTTTGTAAAAGGCATGCTTTTTACATGTAAAAGGCATTTGCAGGCTTTTTAAGTAGAGCTGCTGCGGACAGCACACCAAATTTCTCCTATAAAGAGTGTCCTTGGGGTGTTGGAGTCCTAATCCTTTCTCATTTTCTCTTGGCTGCTGCTATAGCCACTCTCTGGATTTTGGGGGAATCCCAGATGGGCCCAGTGGTAGAAAAGGGCAATAAACAGGATCCTCTTGTGAGCTCCTTACTCATGTGCTTCACGTGAGAAAAAATGCCACTATGGGCTATGTTAAAATCTACTCTTAGAAATGCAAATATCTTGTTTTCTAGGATAATAGATTGTTTTCTTCTGCTGAATCTGATCACATTGATTTCCTAAACTAAATGACCACAAAGAGGAGAGTACCCCCTCCTCTCTTTATCTCTCCCTCCTCCCCTCTCCCTCTTTTCGAGATACATTCTCTGTTCCCATTAAATCATTTTTGCTTAGGAGATTCACACTTGCTTAATACTTTAGAAGGAAAAAACAACCTTTCCATTCTTGCAGAGGGGAAAATACAGTGCAGAAAGAAACTAGACCAAGGGCAGACCATGATGTGATATTTTCCCTTTCCCAAGGTATGTCAAAGCCAGATTGAGTGGGATGAGGACAGAGAATGGAACATGAACAAGTTTCATTTCCTGCAGGTCTATTGGGTGATGACTTTAATTTGACACAGATGCCAGGCATGTCCTTGGACTTCTCATGAATACATCCTTGCCAAGTCTGTTTGTGGAGCTGTGCAAAGGATGTGTATTTCAGAAATATTCCACATAGCATCCATCCCAAAGTCTACATTTCTTATCTCTTTTCTTGTCACTGTCCTTCAGACTCTGGAGGGAATGTCTTACTGTAGCTTTGGAGCTACACCTCCTACTTGAGGACCTTCCAGGCATTTGTACTTCCGAATCTCTTTTATTTAACTCAGCTCCCCTAGCCAGGTCAGACTGACCTTGGTAAATAACAGATGGATCCAACAGAGGCAACAAATTAGTGGAAAGAATATCATCTAGTTGTATATGACAGAGGGAAAAAAATATCTTTCAAAACCATTTTAAAATATTTATTGTAATACTCAAATACTGCACAGATCTGTGACTCTATCCCTTGGGATATTACCTCCATTGATAGGGACCATAATGCAGACCTTGGTCTTGCTTTGTGACCAGCTTATTTTTTTCCCATCATTCATTTCTCTACTGACATCCCTGTTTTTTTTTAAAGGTCTCATTGGTTATAGAGTATAACCTATTTACACCCATCATATGCCTCTGCCTTGCCCTCTGGATGATATTCATTTTTAGTTCTTTAGTTACTGTTTTGTCCCTATCTCACAGCCACACAATAACCCATATTCATTGTAACCACCTTTAATTTTCAAGTCCTTGAACTCTGATTTCCAAAATGATCCCATTGGTGCTCAGGTTTCTGTGCTTAGAATCAGAATACTAACTCACGGATAATCGATCAGTTGTTCATTCCTGATTTTCATTTCCACAAAGGGGGGGGGGGGATTATTATACCATTATATCTAGGGGCAGGTGGACTCTCCCTCCAGATTAGCCATCGATAGGCTAACACTTAAAGAAGCCTTTTGAATTTCTGGAATATACGTTTACTCTGAAATTCATTTGCTTTTTATTCCTGTTATGTTGATGAATGATAAAAGATAGACTAGGTAGAGATGTTTAATGACTGCCAAAGGAGTAATAATTTATCTTCTTGACATTAAATGCAATTAATTCATCCCCCTTTCTTGCTATTCAAATAGGCAAGGCATATAATTCCGAAGGGTTCACTGATTAAATGTTAATGTCCTTTGTTTGCTGTCATTTAGTACATGCTCAATGACTCTGAACTTTACTTGATTTTCTTCTAGAAATTTATTTTAATAAAATAAAAATTTAGATATCAGCTACAGAGCAGTCCTTATGGGGTCTTTCTGTGGAACTGAGCCATGTCTGTCAAATCACATCCCTCAGGAACAGAACTTTCTTGTGGTCTGAAGCATACTTGTTGGCTCCTCCCCAACTGATAATAATGTCATTGCTCATCTTCTTCCTGAAGTATTTCTCAATCCATTTCATATCTGCGTGCAAGCATTTCTGAAGCCTTGTATTGTAATGCCAAAGGTCACTTTTAATGGGATGACCAGTTTCTACCTTTTTTTTTTTTTTTTGGAAAGGAATTATCAAATGACCATCCCACATACAAATCATACACATATGCATATATATAACAGACTAAAAGTCCCTCAAACATAATAGCAATAGTTACACAAGTTTAACAATTTCCATTCCAAATCTTAAACACACAATAATACAGTGAAAATTTTAACAAGTCAACCACTTTCCCACTCCCCCCATCAGTCCAAATTACATCAGGAAAAGTGGGTGCAGGCAATGGCTGTCATTTGCTTCTTCAAACTGGACAGGGACGATGCTAGGGATGATGCTCAGTCCACGAGGGGGATGGGTCTGTAGGGTGGCAAGCTGACAAACAAAAGTTTGATCTAAGTCCCAGAAGCAAGTCAATATATCTGCAATTTGACCAAATCTAGAAATAAAAACAAATCTAACAAAGAAAAGTTAGAACAGTCTGAGATAGAAAGACCGGGTCCACAAGGAGTGCTACAAGATGTGACTTCTTAAAAAAACTTGAATATCCAGACACAATATCTAGTAACCAATAGATGACCAGACTAAATACTTATTTGCTCAAGTATTTAGAATATAGTGATTACACATAACCAGATTAGAAACAGCAAGGTATGACATAATTGAATTAACAATTTCTCATTGACCATTATAGAAATCAGTTAACAGGAGGGAAAAAATGCAGTGGCATATTACAAACCCAAGATATTTTACCTCTAGTAACAAATCCTAAACAGATATTTACCATAACCTTATCAGTTTGCTGCTTTTAAAATGTCTGGAACAGTTTAGAGGAAGGGGGGAGAATAGAATTCCATGTGACTACCCTTCCCCCAACTCCACAAGGGTGGGGAGTGAAATCACTCCAGGCTAACTAAATGGCTCCTATAGCTGAAGTAGCAGCAGTGGGGAGCGAGTTTAAATCTTTACAAAAGATCCCTACCCCACCCAACATTTAAAGTAGCAGAAATCAGTGGGTGGGTGGGGGAATCCCATAAAACCTACATGTCCAGCAGAGCTGGATTTAAAGCATATAATCCATTTCTATCTCATTTCAAATAATAAAACAATAAATATAGTTTCTTTCTCTCTTTCTGGCCCCATGTGGCCATTATTCCCAATGGACTTCTCCTAAGCCCAGCTTAGCCAGAGATGAAGCTTTCAGAAAAGTCCTTGTTACATACTTTAGGTAAAATTAGAGGCACTGACCTCTTTCAGGCAGGTTAACAGAACTTCTTTAACAAGCTATTGTTCCTTTAAGATCTTATACTTAGGAAAAACAATTCATTTCCCAAATTTAAAATAATCTTTAAATTCCTAATCAAATGTTTTCACCAGCTGGAGTTCAGTATTGAAATAACCAATTCCCAAATTTGATCATTGTTCTTAAATTTAACAGAGCTCTTAAGTTACTGAAACAAACAAACAAATTACAAATAAGTTCACAAAAATCACATAGAACACAGAGCACAGCTAGATTGTCCAATAACATACAAGACATACAGAACACTGATCACACTTAAGACTGCACAATTACAACATTCAGTAGGACACTAACATTAAAGCCAAACCAAATGGCGGTTTTAAAACCCCCAGTCTTTGTAGATAGCCCCCTGAGCATGCAAAAGTGGGAGGGGCTGGCATTACTCTAACTAACACAGGATGACCCAAACAGGGAAACTGAGTCCCATTTTCAAATGTATATACTTCCCACTTGATGGAAGAAGTAGAAGGACCTCTCTTAGAAATGCAAAGGACGGGCCTTTGTCTCTGGAAAAGAGTTGGACAGAAAGAGTTTCCTCAAGCAAAGCATCTGCTCCAGGAAAAGAGTTTTGAGGTGGGGGAGTGTCTAGATTGCAGACAAGTAAAAACTTAGTTTTCCCAATCTTTGCAGCCTTTTTTTAGAGATAGAGCCGCAGCAATTCCTAAAGAATTGTGCCAGAGCTCCCAAGAGCTCCAAACAACCACTGCAGTCTTGATGACTGCAGTGTCCACCATAACATAAGGAAAGAAAAAGTCTTTTACCTTTTCCAAAATTCCATCACATTCCAGTAACGACCCCCTGCGTCCAGTAGGCCATTCATCAACCAAGCAAATGGCACCCCCAAAAAGGGCACCCCAAGTGACATCCGCGTCTGGTAATTCACTAATCAACCAAACCAACCGGTACCCCAAGAAAAGGGTACCCCAAAAGTGACATCTGCGTCCGGTAATTCACTAATCAACCAAACCAACCGGTACCCCAAGAAAAGGGTACCCCAAAAGTGAACCCGGTGAATCCGGTTATTCATCAACCAAACCAAACAAACAAAACCACATGGTACCCCAAAAGGTACCCAGACAAACTTATTCTTCTGTGGCCGAAATGGGGTTGTCTACCATCAGGCTATTGTGGCTGGGAAACTGCTCTCTTTCCCGGAGGCTCTGGAAAGAAAACCAGGATGGCCCGAGGCTCTCCAGGCCAAGAGTTCAGATTCACAGTCACCCTGGCCCAAGGCAGAGACCCCAAAGTCTCATCTCTAATCCTGCTCATTTTCTAATTATCTCGGTGGGACCTCCAAATGTAATGTCAAAAGAAACTGAGCAAGACAGAGATTAGAGACCAATTCAATAGTTTATTAAATGGAGAGAAATACTGGGACCAATGGATCCCAGGGCTAGACGAGACTATCATCTCAGAGTCTAGCCCCGAGTATCAGGACAGCAAGCCTTTTATGACACAATGCAGAGACCTAGGTGGGGATAGCCTCATAGATGGAGGTTACTGATATTCTAATGACAATAAGGAATGTCTATAACACCTTTATCTCAACCATTAAGAGGGGATGGTCATAACCTTAAGGCAGAATACAAAATAGGACAAATGGAGGAACTGGTCACCCCATTAAAAGTGACCTTTGGCATTACAGTATGTATGCATTGCCCCTGGTATATGCTTAATCTTTGTTGAAGGATTGAATGTGGGATGTGCTAGAAGTTTCCTCATGAATCTAACACTGGAAGAATGAGGAAACAGCCTTAAAGCTTGTCAGGTGATTTGCTGGAGGTCACCCAAGCAGTAAATGACTGAGCAGAGCCTCCCATTTGGGTCTTCACAGTCCAAACCCAGAGCACTTTTGTGCAGAAACTCTATCTTCCCTGAATGCTGTGGTCAGAATAAGCCATCCCTATCTCTGTGAGGTCTGAGTTGGCCATATTCATGAGTGGTACTTTTTGATGACTTAGAGCCCAACTAGGCCAGAATTTTTCATGTTCAGCACTTATAGCCCTGGTGCTGGTAACTGACCTTGCTATTCCTCATGAGTAACTTCCTGACTCTCTTGTCTGTGTCTTTCTTTAGCCTGATCCTCCTTTCCTGTCCCCCCCCCCCCCCCCCAGATTCACTTCCCTTTACCTGGAATACCCTCCCTTTTTGCTGTGTCTCCTAGAATCTCCAGCTTCCTGAGGAGCTCAGCCCCAGCAGCCAGCCGTCCATGAGGCCCTTCTTCATCCTTTCATCCACTCGCACACACCCAAATCACTTTTTGTTTACTTCACTTATCTATACTAGTCATCTTCATTGGTAGATTATGTCCTTAAATGAAGGTAGAAACTGTCTTATTTTGTCCTTTGGATCTCCAAAAGCTAGCACTGGGTCTGGAACATAATAAACACTTAATAAAGACTTATTAATAGACTGAGTGATGAAATCCATGAACCTGGAAATATGTAATTGATGCCGAGTGAAGGAAGCAGCCTAGGATAATGGGATAAATAAAAACCAAATAATATTATCTTTTTTTAATGGGATTACTAAATTAGTCTAGATGGGACATGCTGTGGATATAATTGACCTAGATTTTAGAAAAATTTTGATATTCTTACTCTTCTTGTGAAAAAGATGGAGTGATAGGGGTCAGAGGATCATACCATCAGATGGATTCAGAACCAAGCTCAAAGAGTAATTATTCAGGGTCTGCTGTCATTGTGGCAGAAAGTCCAGTGGATCTGTGACCCAGGCAGCTGGGCTTGGCCTGGTGCTGTTTAACACTTATTTCTTCCCTGATTTGCATCAAGGCATGGTTGCCCTACTCATCAGATCCAAAAGGATGTTGGCAGATTGGATCATTAGGGGCAAATTAAAAGTCTTGCCCAAATGAGTGATATTCATGAGCACAAGATGGGGAAGGTATGGCTAAATAGCAGTTGTTTCTGCAAGAGATCTGGGAATTTTATGGTGTTGTCAGCAGTTAGGTGTGGCAGCATTCAGAGGGCCACAGCTTCCAGGAATGCAGAGATGACAGTTCCCTTGTCCCATCTCTTCCTCTGACTTTTCCAAATACCCCCATTTATAACCAGGAAAAACAGTCAAAAAAAATTAATTGACATAGCTGCTGTCTCATACAATTTTCAGACCCCACACTCCCTCATCTCTAAGAGGAATACTTGGGAACCAAAATGGTTATCCTCCATAGTCTGAGTCCATAAGCCTTTGAGTGTTATTCTCACTTGAAGAATCACAGAATCTGAGAGTTGGAAGTGTGTGGTTCAGACAGCATTTAATAAAAAAGCTGGAGAAATATCTAGAAGCAAAGCAAAGTTTATTTTTTTTTTTTTTTTTTTTTTTTTTTTTTTTAATTTAATAGCCTTTTATTTACAGGATATATACATGGGTAACTTTACAGCATTAACAATTGCCAAACCTCTTGTTCCAATTTTTCACCTCTTACCCCCCCACCCCCTCCCCTAAATGGCAGGGTGACCAGTAGATGTTAAATATATTAAAATATAACTTAGATACATAATAAGTATACATGACCAAAACATTATTTTCAAAGCAAAGTTTATTATACGTTCTCGAGAATCGGCATCCCACTCTTCCAGCAGACTATCGAAGGGAGGAAGTGCATCGGGGGCAGGGTCAACACTTTTAATCCCTAATGCAAATATCCCCTCCCACCACTGACCCTCATCCTTATTGGCTGAAGATCTTACATTCTAAACGCGGGAACTACCCAAGAAATTGAACTTGACCAATAAGTACATAGTTGCCCATATTTGACCTAAACAGAAAGACACTGATGTCATGGGAGGATAACAAGGAGACTTAAGTATGCCCTTAGGGGATAGCAGGGAGGGGACTTAAGTATGCCCTTGACTTGATTATTAAAGTCCTTCAGGCCTACTCCAACTCAGAAATAGATGAAGCCTTACTCAATTTTCACAACTGTCTTGAAAGATCTCACCTCATCTCGATCAGTAGGAACCTTGGTGGCCATCTCATTTCACTATGAGGAGCCCAAAAGAGGTAACACCTCTCAAGACTTTTGGACAGCTCTCCTCATCAAGAAGCTTAATTTTGACTCTCTGCAGCTTCAACCCAATAGCTTCACTGGGCCCACAGAGGGCCAACAAGAAATCTGACCTATTACTCAGGCTCCAGCCATTGAGTCTTTTGTAGGAGAAACATTCCCAGTTCCTTCAACTGATCCTCAAATGTCCTGATTGCCTTCCTCTAGATAAACTGACAGTTTATCCATTTTCTTCTTCACCTCTGGTGCTAGGAACTGAACATAGTGCTCCAGATGAGGTCAGAGAAAGACAGAGAGCAGGAGGATAGCCATCCCTGCATTTCTAGAAGCTGTGGCCTTCTGAATGCAGCTCTTTGGGCTGCCATATCTCCCTGCTGACAAATCCACTGAAACCCCCAGATCTCTTGCAGAAACTGCTATTTAGCCATAGCTCCCCTACTTTGTGCTTGTGGAGGTGTCTTTTGGGCCCAAGTGCAAGACTTGACATTTACCCCTGCTGAATTTCTTCTTGTTAGATTCAGTCCAGTACTCCAGTCTGTCAAGGTCCTTTTGGATCCTGGCTCTGTCATCACTGTGTAAGCGATTCTTTCTAGCTTAGCTGCCATCTGCACATCTGATGAACAGGGAAGCCATGCCTTGATGCAAATCAGTGAAGAAATAAGTGTTAAACAGCACCTGGTCAAGCCCAGCTGCCTAGGCCATAGAGCCACTGGAGACCTTCTGCCACAGCAGACCCTGAACAGTTACTCTTTGAGCACAGTTCTGAATCCATCTGATGGTATGATCTTTTTGATCCCCATCTCTCCATTATGTTCACAAAAAGAGCATGGATTATTTTGTCAAAACTTTTCTAAAATCTAGGTCAATGATACCACACATTTCCCCATTTATCTAATTTAATCCATCAAAAAAGGAAATAATTGAATCTGACATGAGCTCTTGTTGGGGAAATCTGCTGGCCTTTTGTCATAACTGCTTCCTTTGCTCAGTGGTCATCATTCTAGAGTTTGACACTAATCAAAGTCAAACTTGCAGGACATTAATAGCAGCTCTTCTCCTTTATTTGGAAATTGGTTCATTTTCCCTTCTCTCATCTTTTGGGGATATTTTCTATCACCTTTCAGATATCCCATTGCTATAACTGTATCTGCCAGTTCCTTCAAGAATTAAGGATGTCACTGAGCCAAGTGGATTGAATTCATTAAGAGCAATTGAATGTTTTTCTTCTCTTACTTATCTTGGGTGTCAACTCTCTTAGTCATTTTTGTTCTATTGCCTTGGTTGCTCTGCTATGGGAGAAAACAGAAACAGCCTAAGAATTGGGCAACTCTCTCTTCTCTCAGTTGTCACTTATTTTCCCATACATCTCAAACACAGGTCTGTTTCCTTCTTTGATCCTCCTTTTTTTCACACTAGAGCTATTTTTTAAAACTTTTTGTTATCCTTGCCTTTCTTGCCAACGTCAACTCATTCTGAGTTTGTTTCTGACACTATAATTATAGAACTATAACTTTACCTATCTTGTTTCCCTTGCACATTTCTTGGTGACTTTACAGTACATCTACATTGTTGCCTCATACAAATCCCATTTTTCCTTATCATGAAATTGTTTCCTTTTGTGTCCTTGGAATTTCATTTTTGAGAATTTCCCATTATTCCTGGGCTAACTTTCAGTACCAGAGACTGTCTGACCTTTGTATTTGTATTGAAGCACCTAGCATATAATAGGCATTTCATAAATGCTTGTTGATTAGTTAATTGATTAATTGGCAATCCACTCTATTGTCTTTGGGCTTTTTATGAATTACCATAAAGACTTAATCAAGTGGGACAGATGTTTTGACTTGGGTTTTACTCTTTATCCTCATAAATATGTGCTCTATATAGAAAAATGTCTGAGAGAACAATAGTACTGGCTCTGCCATAGCACTGCTTTTAGACAGTTTTCTGTGAATCTGTGTTCCCTCAATGAGCTACAGTAAGAAACAATTCTGCCTCATAAACAAACGACATATACTAGGGTGATTACATTGCTTTTTCAAAGGATTTTTGTTCTAAATCCTCAAAGTTCATCTCCTCTAGGGGGGCAGTGTTGTATAGGGGAAAGAACATATCAGACTGAGAGTCAGAAAAACTGGGTTCTACTGTTAAATTAGCCATGTGATCGTGCACAGTAGTCTTCTCACCCTTTTGGCCAGGATCTAAAATGGGCCTTTCATTTCATTTTATTTAATTTTTTAATATTTTTTAATTTATTATTAAAGCTTTTTATTTTCAAAACATATGCATGATTGTCAATGCTGTAAAGTTATCCATACATATAACCTGTAAATAAACGGCTATTAAATTTAAAAAAAATATATATATATATATATATATATATATATATATATATATATATATACATGGATAATTTTTAAGCATTGATCCTTGTGTAGTCTTGCATTTTTCCCTTCTTCTCCCCAACCCCTCCCCAATGTCAAGCAATCCAATATATGTTATACGTGTTAAATGTATAACATGAAATCCAATATATGTAAACATATTTATACAATTATCTTTCTGCACAAGAAAGATCAAATCAAAAAAGAAAGAAAATGAATAAGAAAACAAAATGTGAATGAACAACAACAAAAAGAGTGAAAATGCTATGTTATGAGCCACACTCAATTCCCACACTCTCTTTCTGGGTATAGATGGCTCTCTTCATCATGAGATCATTGAAACTGGCCTCAATCGTCTCATTGTTGTAAATAGTCATGTCCATCAGAATTGATCATTATATAATCTTGTTGTTGCCATGAACAATGTTCTCCTGGTTCTGCTCATATCACTCAGAATCAGTTAACATAAGTCTCTCCAGGCCTCTCTGAAATCATCTGATCATTTCTTACAGAACAATAATATTCCATAACATTCATATACCATAATTTATTACCATTATCCAGCTGATGGACATCCACTCAGTTTCCAGTTTCTTGCCACTACAAAAAGGGCTGCCACAAACATTTTTGCACATGTAACTCCCTTTCCCTCTTTTAAGATCTTTTTGGGATATAAGGCCTTTCATTAAAAAAAAATAGGAAAAAGAAATTCCATAACCTTCATCAGCAGCCATACTCAGCATTCTTATAATCTCTTGTTGTTGTCATTGTTATTGAGTAGTTCAGTTGTGTCCAGCTCCATTTCCATAGGGGTTTTCTTGGCAAAAATACTCTAGTGGTTTGCCATTTCCTTCTCCAATGTATCCCCATTTTACGGATGAGGAATTGAGTCAAATAGAGGTTAAATAACTTGCTCCACTAGTAAATGTCCAAGACCAGGTTTGAACTCAGATCTCCCTAATTGCAGGCAAAATGCTCTCTGTCCACTGCATCATGGAGCTGTCCCTTATTGTATCAATAAAGTTATTGTTTTTAGCACCTGACATCATGACTGTTAAAATTTCTAAGTTTTGTGCCCCTTATAGTTATAAACAGTAGGAGCCAGAACATGTCTAAGAACCATGGAACAATACAGAGTTGTTTTGGAAAATAACAGTATCAGAGAATAGGGTCTGTGGTAACACTGCAGATCAGGAGAGAGCAAAGTAAACAAATGGGAGAAATTCCCTTACAATCAACAACTGTTCATTTTGGGAGTTTGTTTTTCATTATAAAGGCACTTATTTAAAATAATTACATTGCCACAGATCCTTTTCCTTGCCTACAGGACTTTAAAAAAAAAAAAAAAAAAACAGATCAGATTAGTGAAGGAGCAAGCTTTGCTCTAATCAAATAAGGGATAGTACTGCCTATTTCTTAATTTCTAGGTCTTTTAGGCATATTGTGTTGTTTTTGTTTATTTTCTGGTTTGGGAGCGTATGTTTGCTTTCTTTTGAGTGTTTGGCATTCTTAAAGGCTCAAGGAGGCCAGACAGAGGTTGAGAGCTTTGAGTGTGGAAAGCTGCACACGCTTAAAAAGTTCTCAAAAATCGGCAGTGTGGAAGAGAGAAAAGGATATTCTTGGAAATCACTGTGATATAACTACAAAAACTATCAAGAAAAATGATCATTTAATTGTGGAAATGTGTATGGAAGAATTGCACATGTTTAGTATATTGGATTGCTTGCCATCTGGGAGGGGAGGAGAGAAGGAAAAAAGAATTTGGAACACAAGGTTTTGCAAGGGTAAATGATGAAAATTACCTAGGCATATGTTTTGAAAATGAACAGCTTTAATTAAAAAATAAAATAAAATGTAGTCATAAGAAGAAAAAAAAGAAAGAAAAAGATCATTGGTGGCTTCAGAGGGAGCAATTTTAAGTTGTGGGAATGAAAGCCAGATTGCAAGGGGCTGAGAAATAAGAAGGAGGTGAGAAAGTGGGGGTAGGTTTTTTTTTTTCTTTTTTAAATTTACTGCTTATTTTTAGCATTAACTTTTTTATGTTAAGTTTCCAAAATCTCTTTTTCCCTCTAACTTCTTCCCCAACCATTGAGACAAGACAAGCAATATATCAGTTATACATGTGAAATCATGCAGAATGTATTTCTATGTTAAACATGTTGCAAGAAAATTAAAAATAAAAATTATACTTCAGTTTACATTCAGTTCATTAGTTCTTTCTCTGAAGATGAATAATATTTTTCATCATGAGCCTTTTGGAATTGTCTTGGATCATTATATTAATCAAAAAATTGAAATGTCATCACTGAGAAGGTTGATAAAAAGGACAGACTCCTCAGAGAGTGAGGAGATGAGTTCTAGAGCAGTTCTAAAGTACAAGAAAAGGAGCGCCCTTCTAAGCAGGGATTGGGCCATTGCCTCCTTGGTGACTGAAACAGTGGAAGAAAGGGGGAATACTGCTGAGGTCATTTGAAGTATAGAGGTGGGGAGAAAAAGCTCTCAGTGAATAGAATCAGATTTTTTCCAAGGCAATAACTGAGTAAAAGTTAGCAATCTTGATAGTGGGATGCCATGGTACTATACAAGTTCTTAATAGCACAAACTCTCCTCTAAGAGTCTAAACCTTAATCCTTGCCCAGTTTTAATGTACTGTACACAATGACCATTTGTTTCTCCTGATAGTGAATGAATGACATTGAAAGCAGAGAGCTTGCCTTCTATGTTAAAACATTAATGATTTAGTTCCTTCTATTTACTCATAATTTTTGAACAAATGAGATTCTATTCCTAAATAATGCTTTCTTTAGACAGGATAACTCAGAGTGGTATATTTAATGTAGGAAATATGCATCGTGGGAAACTTGTTTAAATGATACCCTTTAAATGACTCTGCCAGCACACGTGATAGAATACATAGACATATGTCTCTGTCACAGCCATCCTCTTGCTAGACTGAAGCAGCCAGAACAAAACATATGTAAAAATTGATTCTACATCCTTCTGAAAACTTAAAGTGGGAAGTTATATGACCTGCAGCTAGGAATCATATACCTGGAACCCAGCATCTAGAGCTCATCTTTAAGGGAAAGGAAGAAAAATCTGAGTGCATAAAAACCTTCAAGGGACTAGTGTACCATGTTCTAAGAGGAAGCTGCTGATCTTTTTGTCACAATGACACATTCATGCTGTAAGTCTCCAGGCTGTTCCTATAAACATGTCATCTTCCTTGATTTAGCATCAAATAAATGGCAGGTTATTTTTCTTTGGAGACTCGCAAATTAAAGAAACATAAACCATCTTAATGACCAAGTGAAAACAGAATGGGAAGCTTTCCCAAAAAGTACAGTCAAATAGGTGAATTTTGTAGGGTGAAAGAGGGTTATTTTCCTCCATTCTTGGGAGCCCTCTCTCTGCTCTGTAGCAAAATTATTTTTTTCCTGGGCTTTTCAAAATGATTTGTTGAAAAGATATTTCCTTAGCAGGTGCAATAGTATAAGGATTTTGGAGGAACTGCAGGTTGTGTGTGGGCATTACTGAGTAGCACAGCCATGTTGAAATCTGAATAAATTGGCAAACCCTTTCAGAATAAGTGGGAATTTGCAGAAAGTGCAAAAAAGAGGGTTCACTTGCCCTGTAGGAATCCCCAGATTCTGATTTATTTAGTTAGCAATGAGCTGGAGTCCTATGGTTGTCTATTTGAGTGTCTGCTATGTGCAGAATCCATAGCATAACGTAAAGGAAATGTAAAGCAGCCTCTTACTTCAGAGTAGGCACCCTCCCATCCATACAGTCATTAGTCACATTCAGACAGCTATCTTTATTTCTGTTGAGGGCCCCACCTTCCTCCAGGCTTACATATCAGTCTGGGCATTAGCATCTGCTCCTGCCCCCTTTTCCATCCCCCATGTCCATTCAGTTACTAGATCTGGCCATTTCTGTCTCCACAACACTTTTCAAATCCAACCCCTTTTCTCTACTCATGAGTGTCCACCTTAGTTCAGATCCTAACCACTTCTCTTTTACACTGTTACACTGACTACATAATTGATTGCTCTTGCCTCAAGTGTCTCCCCTCTCCAAGGCCATTCTTCACACAGCTGCCAAAAGGGTTTTCCTGAAAGGCTAGGTCTATGTAACTCCTTTACTCAGTAAATTCACATAATTCCTGTTTCTTCTGGGCTAAAATATAAAGTCCTGCATTTGTCCTTTAACGTTCTTCATAACTTAGCCCCTTCCTTATGCTTTCCTCCCTGTCAGTCATATGCTCTACAATCCATCCAAATCATCCTCTCCTCTCTAACACATGACACTCCATCTCTGTAGGCATGGCTTTGTACTGACCCTGCTTTATGCTTGGTAATACACTCCCCCATACACACACACACCTCTGTTTTATATAGATCCCTTTCCCTCCTTCCTTTAAGATGCAGCTCAACAAATGCTGTTATTCCATTTTTGCAGATAAGGAAACTGAGGCAAGTAGACCCACAAATTAAGTCTCATATAAGTAGTGGGCGTATGAGACTAGATTTGAACTCAGCTTCTCCCCCTCATTAGCCCAGCACTCTCTCCACTCCCGATTCTATCAAGTCCATACAAATCAGTTTTGAATTATTAGTGTAATAATTTATCATTAAACAGTACTACCACACAAAAAAGATGCAGCTCAAACATGAATTCTACCTGAGACTTTTCCAAATTCTTTAACCTCCCCTTTCCTAGTTGCTATCCCCATTGTTTCCCTCTTTAACTGCCCCCCTTTATTTATTATATACTTCCCCAAGAGAATGTAAGCCTCTGGAAATCAGTGTTACTTTTTTGGTTTGTTTTTGTATCCCCAGCACTTAACATTGGGTTAGACATGGGGAAAGTGTTTTTGAAATGCTTTCTGATTGAGGCCTTATGGCCTGAGGACCATCTTTGGAGTTAGCCCTGCCTGTAGTCTGGACAAGCTAGTCTAGCCGCTTAAGCTCTGAGTTTAAGAGACCACTCTCGGATATTACTTATGGGGAATCTGCATCATAAGGCAGAGGAGATGGAGGAGGGGGCAGAGTGCCATTTGTAGACAGAAATTTCCTGACACTCATGAAATCACAGGTCTGGAGCAAATGCTGGAGGGACAGTCGTCAGTAGAACTTTACATATAACTCTCTCTTCTCCTCCTCCTCCCCCCCCCCCCCAATCTCCAATTCTTTAAGGATTCTGCTTTATCCTGATACAAGGAAGAAGGAAAGAAAGGAAGGAAATAAGCATTTATTAAGTACCTTTTATGTGCTAAGTACAGTACAAATAGCATCTCTGAGATCCTTACAAAAGCCCTGGGAAGTAGATACTATTATTATTCCCATTTTAAGTTGAAGTTGTATGCCCAAGGTCACTCGCTTCTGAAGTTGCCTTTGAACTCCTGGAAGTGAAATCGATAAAGAATAGTAAGGTTAAAGTTTTGTTTTTCCCCTTCCTCCCTGTTAAGGGTGGAAGGAAGAGAAAATGAATTTGTATTCACTGAAAAAATAAAATTTAATTTTAGAAAATGTATAGTAGGGAAAAGGAGATTAAGCAGTTATAAGTCTGGCTGAGCTAGGGTGATCCTAGATGTGGCGAGGAGACAGCCTTGAAAGGGGCAAGAGCTCTATCTGATTCAAAGTATGGATGATGATTGGGGGTTGGGGAACAATAGGATAAACTGGAAAGGGATTCCTGCAAGAATAGTACTAAAATTTTATAAAAAGCCCTTGAGATCTTCCCCCTACACTTTAAACTTTTTTTCTTGGTTCTTCCTTTGAAGCACTTTGATAGAATGACTTCTGTTTTTCATTTTCTTGAATTGTGGGTGCGTGTTGTTTTGGCTCATGCAGAACAAAGCTTATTTATACACTGATCCTGCAAAGCCTATTTCTCCCATTTTTATCATCTAATTGCATTATAGGTTTTTTCTTTGCTTCAGCTATACTTGAGTAGAAAACATCCTACCTGCCAATTAAAACATTTGGTGTTTCTCCTACAGCAAATGATAGCATAGTCAGTATATAGAACATAAGCTAAGCATTCCCTGCTTTCAGAATTAGGTATATCTTTTACCTAAAGAGAGAACTCAGGAATCTTTCTAAGATAATTGTAAATAGTCCTTAATGTTGCGATCTGACATTGTTTTTGTATCTAGAAGTATCTCCTGCAACCCTTAGTCTTCATTTCTAGCTACAATTCTGATACTCTGACCTGATGCTACAAAGATCATTCCAAGCACACTGCTTTAAAGAAAAAGCGATTTCTTTCCCTAAAGTTGGTCACGCTATAAAAAAAGAAAACCTTATTGGAACTCTAGATCGCTTTTAGTCTCTTCTACCCTAGAAGAGCCCGGGAATGTGGTTCTCTGTCCATGAATCAGATATCTGTACAAGTGTTTGAGTTGAATTGGCAAGACCTCTTCTTCACTGGAACCTTCTTTGTTTTGACTCTTTCTTTAGGCTAAAAAGACCCAGTGGCATGAGCAGCCTTTTAGGGAAGATTGGAACCAAGAAACAGAAGATGAGTACCCTCGAGAAATCCAAACTAGACTGGGAGAGCTTCAAGGAGGAGGAGGGCATTGGTGAAGAACTGGCTATCCATAACAGAGGAAAAGAGGGGTAAGATACCTTTCAGATTGCTGACTCAGCAATCTGGCTCGACTCAGAGGGTGATAAGAAAGATGAATGATTATTTTTTGTTTTTTAATGAAACCTTGTGTATTCATCCTGGCCATCTTAAAAGGTGTCGAGAGTGGGGAAGAGATGCCCAAACTCTCTCAAGTTTAGTCGAGTATCATTTGTTTTGCTCAGGCTGTAATTATTGACCACTAAAATAAATAGCATCTCCTAAAGGGCATCATTTACTTATCTGGCAGAATCTGATTCTCTAATATCTGTCGTTCTGGGCAAAAGCAAAGATTGCTTCTTTTGTCCCTCTGATAGGGAAAAACCCTCCTATAGGGTTCGTATATAAGAATCATCCCTTTCCTCATTTCTTATGGCACAATAAAACTCCATCACAATTATATGCCATACCTTGTTCAGCCTTTCCCCATTTAATGAACATCCCCTTAATTTCCAATTCTTTACCATCACAAAGGAGCTGCTATAAATATTTTTGTACATTAGGTCCTTTTCCTTTTTCTTTGGTCTTTTTGGGATACTAAACCTAGTGGTAGTATTTCTGGGTCAAAAGTTTTATAAACCTTTGGGCATACTTTCAAATTGTTCTCCAGAATAGTTGGAACAGTTTATTACTCCAATAGCAGATAATGATCTGCTTTTTTTTTTTTTTGCTCCTGTTTTCATAGTTGTCTTCTTCTGACTCTATGTCTTGGTCTTCTCTGACTCTGTAGTAGTTTTTTTAATGGTCAGGTTATTTTGTTGTTGTCGTTTGCTTATTTTTCCAGCCTATTACTTGACTTTGAACTTTATATTAAAGCTATCTCTGTTCACCTGAGGGTGGCAAAGAACTGTCCCCAAGTTTTATGCTTTTTTTGTGGTGATGTTTTCAGAGCTAGTTTGGGATGTGTGCAAGTCTTTGGTGTTTGGTATACTTATTTTTCCTTCATCCGTTCTGGCATTTGTCATTTCTGACATGTGTGAAGTGGTATCTCTGAGTTGTTTTAATTTGCATTTCTCTAGTCAATAGTGATTTGGAGCATCTTTTTCATGATTCTTATTTTTATAAATTTGACAGTTCTAAACTCAGAATATCTTTGAGAAATGAAGCCTTTATCAGAGAAGCTTACTATAAATATTACTTTATTGTCTGTGGTGTCTTTTAGCATAATGTAGTTTCCCTAATTACTGCTTTAAAATAGAACTGATCAGCTTTGTTTGAGTTTGTGATTACTACTCCTGCCTGCCTTTTTACTGTAGCTGAAGCATATTAGATTCCGCTTCATCCTTTTGTTTTAACTTTGAGTATGCGTATGTTTCAGTTTTAAGTGTGTGCACAACATACTGTTCCTGCCCCATTCTTCTATCTGCTTCTGTTTTATGAGTAGACTCATCCCATATGCATTCATAGTTATGATTATTAACTGTATATTTTCCTTCCATCTCATTTTCTTCTATTTCTTCTCTCTTTTTATTCTGTCCTTCCTCAGAAGTCTGTTTTATATATGTCATCTTCTATACAAATTAACTTTATTGAGTCCCTTATTATTACTCCTTCATGTTTGCTGTTTTTATAATTCTCTATAGACTTGCATTTGAATGTCTGGTTTTCTAATCAGCTCTGGTCTTTTCATCAGGAATTCTTGAAAATCCCCTGTTTCATTAAATATTCATTTTTTTCCTCCAATAGATTACACGCAGTTTGTTGGGTAGGTTATTCTTGCTTCTAATCCTAGTTTCTTTGCCTTCCAGAATATTTTATTCCAAGCTCTCTGCTCCTTTAACATAGAAACCACTTTATCTTGTGTGATCCTGACTGTGGCTTCACATTTTGAATTGTTTCTTTTTAGCTGTTTGAAATATCTTCTCCTTGACCTGAGAGCTCTGGAATTTGGCAATAATATTCCTAAGAGTTTCCATTTGGGTATCTCTTTGAGGAAGTGATTATTGTATTCCTTCCACTTCTACTTTATCCTCTGGACCTAAGATATCTGGGCAGTTTTCCTTGATAATTTTTTGAAATATGATGTCTAGACTCTTTCTTTGATTGTGACTTCTGGGATAGTACAATTCTTCTTAAATTATCTCTCCTCTATTTGTCCAAGTCAGTTGTTTTTCTGATGAGACATTTCATATTTTCTTCAATTTTTTTTCATTCTTTTGACTTTGTTTTATTGTTTCTTTATGTCTCATAGAGTTACTAGTTTCTACTTATCCAGTTCTAATTTTTAAGAAATTATTTTCTTCAATGAAACTTTTGTACCCCATTTTTCATTTGGCCTATTCTGTGTTTTGAAGAGTTCTCTTTAGTGAATTTTTGTACCTCTTTTACTATTAGACCAATTCTATTTTTTAAGGTATTATTTTCTTCATTATTCAATTCTTTTTTCATATTTTTTTTTTACATCACTCATATCTTTTCCCAATTTTTCCTCTGCCATTTATCCCTTTCTTTTGACTCTTCCAGGAACTCTTGTTAGTCTTGAGTCCAATTAGCATTATTCTTGGAAGCTTTTTTGTTGTTGCTCCTATTTTCATAGTTGTTTTCTTCTGACTATGTCTTGGTCTTCTCTGACTCTGTAGTAGTTTTTTAATGGTCAGGTTCTTTTGTTGTTGTCGTTTGCTTATTTTTCCAGCCTATTTCTTGACTTTGAACTTTATATTAAAACTATTTCTGTTCACCTGAGGGTGGCAAAGAACTGTCCCCAAGTTTAATGCTTTTTTTTTGTGGTGATGTTTTCAGAGCTAGTTTGGGATGTTTGCAAGTCTTTGGTGCTTCCATGGTGGTATAACCCTGGGAGAGGTGTGGTCCCTGGTCTTTACCTAGAAGAGCTTCTGTTCTCTGCAGCTGCAAGCAAAAATTCCTTTTTGTCCTGGAACTGAGACCTACAACTGCTTTGAGGCAATAGAGTTGCCAGTCAGTGGCAACTATATCTAAGCCAGCAAGGGGTTCTCTGAAAACTCTGACTACTTGTTTGATACCTTACCATTTCTGTGCCGAATTCCCAAAGCTGCTGCTGCTACCGCCACTGTTATTGCTTCAGTCTTGTGTGTGGGCTCCAGGCAGGCCTCCACCTAATCACGGACATCTGATGATCTCTTAAGTGTTCTTAGGCCAGAAAAATGTCTTACTCCAACCTTTTGTTGACTCTGCCACTCCACAGTGTGATTTGAGGCATCACTTTAAAGCTCTTTAGAGGGGAATGTTGAGAGAGTTCAGCTGGGTGTCTGTCCTTAATCCTGTATTTGGCTCCACCCCACCCTAAAAATCAGAACAGATAACTTATACAGCAGTCACCACATAATGACAACCTCTTTCATCTGTGCCAGTGTGGTCCTAGTTTGGGCTGCTCCTGGGCCCTCTTGGACACACTTATAACCTTTTGGTTTCAGCTTTGAGGGTTACCCCAAAATAGGGGATATATGCACTCCTGTCCCATGAGCTGCAGTGGTTTTTTGGGGCTGGGTGTAAACCTTCTCCAGTCTGATCTCCCTCTTTGTCCATATGTGGTTTGTGATAGAAAATTGCTTAAGAAATAAAGCTTGATGAATCTTTAGGTGGTACCTCTGTGAATGAGGAGATGGAGAGTGGGGAGGTGGGGTCCTATAGTCATACTTCTTCCTCATTTTCTTCTATGTAGATCAGCTTTTCAGTTTTTGCTCTGGCAGGATCCATTCCAGACAGTGTGCTTAATTAAGTAGTAATTAGCAATTAGTCTAGAATAGTAAGTTTGATTCAGTAGTGGTAGTCCTAGGGAGACTATTCTAGGACTATCATGGGAGAGCAGCTTCCATTTCATGGTGAGGAAGCCAGATTATAGAGTATTTAGGAGAGAGTGAGAGGAGAGCAAAGGGAAGCAAAGAACATAGACCACTTTTTCCAGGAGTCTAGCTAAGAAACAGCAGAGGGATATAAGATGATAATTAGTGGGTACGGTAAAATCCAGTGAGCATTTTAAGGACAGGGAAGCCCCGGATGTGGTTGTAGGCAGGAGGGAGGGAGCCAGTGGTAGCCTGAAGATTAAAAAGTCTAAAGATTAAAGAGAAGTGGTGACAGAGCAGTCTGCCAGAAGAGACCAGAGGGGACGAGATGAGGGGTTCGGGTACAAGGGGCCCCCCCTTGCTGTCAGAGCACTGTGAGATGAGCAGAAGAGAGATCCCGCTGGGTGCTGGGCGCCTAGTGGAGGCACAAAGGGGAAATCCACACGGGCTCTGTCCTCAAGGAGCTCACGTTGTTCTGAAGCAAAATATATGTTACAGATCATGAAATCCAAAGGATACAATGAGCATTTGGGGAGGGGAGGTGTGAGTTAGGGGAGAACTGATAACTAAAGTGCCTGGAAAGGCCTTGTGGAGGTTATGGGCTTGAAGTTGGGTCTAGAAATGAAAGACACTCTCCCAGCAGTGCTGGTCACCAGCCAATGGCATCCTCTTACTGCACAGGAGGTGGGTCCTCTTTCCAGAAGTGCAGTGATGTGACTGAATGGGGGAAGGGTTCTGGGCCAGGCCCGAGAATAGGGTGACATATGGGGCCCTCGAACATGCACTGAGCTGGAAGGAGCAGAGTATTGCAGTGCCAGGAATCTTACTCTCCTGCTAGAGATGATAGCCGATGGTGAGCACGCAGGCACATACTAATGCAAGTGAAATGAGCAGAGCCAAAAAACAGCCCACATGGGGACTGTGGACGATCCAGCACCTCAAAGCCAAGGTTTGAGAAGAGTCTTCCCCTGTGTTGAGGGGAAGGACCAGATTGTTCTTTTGTTGGGATGTGGATTGATTTTTATGCATTTTTTCTTCTTTTTCTTTCCTAAAAAAAAAAAAAAAACTTTATAATAAGATGATTCTTTGGGAAAGAGAGTCAAGAAAAGTATAAACAAAGGATACTGGCAAAATGTCAGCCATGTAGCCACAGCGTGGGGGTGTTTGGGGTCCTCTGCTCTCATTTTCCACACCCATCCGACTACTTTGTCGAACTCTGGGCACTTCCTCTCAAACGCAGAGGAGCTCCTCGTGCAGGCTCCACTCTACCACTCACTGTCTTAGTATGGAGCTTGTCCAGTGTGCCAGAGTTAATGGTGACCTCTGGTCAAAGTAAGGAGCAAAGCTGTGGGCAAAGAGTAAAACGCAGGTTGGGAAGAGAGAACGAGATTAGGAGAGACATGCGTGCCATGGACGGGACCTAACTCATTTAGTGAACCACTAATGCAATAGAATGTGAGGCTCACTCTTTCTCCTCTCCTACTGCCGGGTGGCCAGAGAACATGCGGTCTCCCGTGCAGATCCGATGGCCCAGGTGGGGCAGCCTTCATCTCCCATGCCTTTTCCCCATAGAGCTTTATGGTCTTTCTCCAGCCTTAGTCACTCCCACAAGCCTCCTCTTATAGATGGGGAACAGAGGCAAGCAGTAATTATGGCAGAAGGAAAGTGTAGACCTATGTCAAATTTAAGTTCAACATGACAACATTTAATTAAGATGAGAATAATAATAATAGCATCAGTAAAAACATTTACAAAGTCCTTTACAGAAGTTTTCTTACTTGATCTCCATAACATTATAAGGCTGGGAAGACCAACCAAGCTGGTGGGAAGCAGTGTAGCTCAGCTCCCCCACCAACTCTTCCAACAACAATCTAAAGAAACCTGCTGGATGAAGTGATGAGAGGAGATCAAGGGAGAAACCGCCCCAGCAACGAGGTCATTGTTCAGCTAGGCCACCAGCTCCGACCACTCCAGGGAGGATTTTGGACGGAACCACAGGCTCAGTGAGCTCTTTGGAGTGCTCCCATCCCAGCAGAAAGCATTTCTTTAGACTCATTCCCTACCCAAGAAATCAATGCAAGGGAATCTCCCAGAGGGGCCAGGATCTCAGACTTAGCACCCAGAGCTCTCAGCGAAGTCACCAACACCATGTTCTCTAGAGCAGGTGTTTGGAAAATTAACCAAACCAAAAAAAATTACCATTAGAAGTCTATGGTTGCCCAAGATACAAACCTAGAAAAGGAGAGTAACTCCAACACGTCCATAAGCTATCTGCTTATAAATAGTTTTCTTAGATTAGAAGCAAAGCTTTTAATGAGTGGCTTATACCATTCTAGTAGGCAAGACACTGGTGTGAGCTAGACAAGATTCAGAACTGTTTGAGTGGTTGGAACCCAAGAGAAATCAAGAATAGGTCAGCATCACCTTATGTTCCAAGGTGCCGTTCCAAGGAATGCCATTGGCTCCTGACCTGTTTTACACTTACCAGTGGCTTGAATAAAGATACAGATGGCACATTTGTTAGATTTCCACATGATACTGAGGTGGGGAGGCATAAATAATATATTGAACAAAAGAATCAGAATTCATAAAAATCTCAATAGACTAAAGTGAAGGATTGAATTTAATAGAGATGTAAAATCTTATGCTAGTTCATAAATCAATTTCACAGGTATAGAATAGAATTGTAACTAGAGACCAGTTTGTCTCAAAAAAGTGAGCTTTAGCATATGGCAAGTTCAGTGTGAGTCCCCAGTATTAAGAGACTGATAAAGAAAGCTATTGAGAAAAGATAGTATTGGGGATTAGAGATGTGATGGTCCCACTGTACTCTACCTTGGTCAGACTAGTGGAGTAGTTCTAGACACCTTTTTTTTAGGGAGGACATTGAAATCCATGTGAGGATTGGTAGAAAGAATTCTGAGTACATAACTTGACAAATGGCATAATAGCAATCTTCAGGTTTTTGAAAGGCTGTCACCTAAAAGAGTAAATCAGGAATAGTTATTGCAATGTGCAGAGGGACCTGATGAGAGTCAAGCTATCATCAGTGTAACAAAGAAACAGGATTTTCTAGAGTTGCTTCTAGATTTTTGTGACTTTAGAATAATTACATAACCTCTCTCTGTCTCCCTGTTCTTACTGGTAAAAGAACCCTCCCCTAGTGCCTCATAACAGAGTTATTTTCATCCAATCATAAGTGTTAAATACTTTGAAAGAAGAACTTGGTCCTTAATTGCCATGGATCATCATCTGGTACCTAGAGTTTCTACTGTATCTACAGAAAAAATTGGAAACCACAGTTGTAAATATTTTACTTAAGTAATTTTTTTTTTTTTAGCTGAGGCAATTGGGGTTTAGTGACTTGCCCAGGATCACACAGCCAGGAAGTATTAAGTGTGTAAGGTGAAATTTGAACTCAGGTCCTCCTGACTCCAGGGCTGCTGCTCTATCCACTGCACCACCTAGCTGCCCCTTTAGTTAAAATTTTTAAAAGGCACAGATTCTTGGGAAAACATGGGCATTAGTCATAAAGGATAAAAAGATATATCCAAATGTGATCTGTCCTAGTGGAGAGAATACTCACATCACTGAATGTGGGCATCTGGAATTACTAAGAGTCTTAATTACCTTCTGTTTCCTTTCCTCAGCCTCTCATATCCAATAAGTCCCCAAATCTTGTCAGGAAGATCTCTCACCTATGTCCCCTCAACTCACTCAGCCATCACTTTTAGCATTTATTGCTCACTCAGACCACTATAATAGTCTCTTTATTGATCTCTCTGCTTTTACTCCCTTCCTGCTCTAGTTCATCCCCATGGAGCTAATAGACTAATATTCTAAGGCACAAACCCAACCATGTGACTTCCCATTGCTTATAGCATTAGACAGATTCCTTGGTCGATCGTTTAAGGCGCTCTATGATCTGATTCTCACCTACTTTTCCAGCCTAATTTCATAGTGTTTCCCTTTAGAAACTTTTATTACAACTCAGCTGTACTGCTAACCATTCCTCCAATGGTGTTCCCTCTCTTCCACCTCCATGCATTCAGAGAAACTACTCATTTTTGAAATGCTCAGCTCCTTCGCAATTTCTGCCTTTCAGAATTGCCATTTTCTTGTTGATTCCCCATGTAGTTTCCATTTCTTTCCTTTTCAATTTTCTTTGCACTGTACTTGCCAGTACTTGTATGTCGCCCAGTAGAATTTAAGGTCCTGAAGAGCAGAGACTCTACTTTTTGGTTTTGTGTCCACATGGGTCAGGACTTAAGATTCCTAATTCTTGTCTTATCTTTGTTGTCATTCTGCAGAACTAGAGGAACACTTTGTAAACTTAAGTGAGAGCTATTACTTCTAAACTTCTTTTCTCTTAAGTGTCAGACTGGCTGGGCAGGGCCACAGTAGCAATTGGAGATTCTGAAGGCACCATTGGTTATTCCTCAAAATAGCCTCTATCAAAAAGACATGTTGTTCCTTCATGTTTGTTCTCACCCACTTCCTGCTATCAACTATCTTATGCCTAAATTGAAGAGTTTCTCTAAAAGGCTAATCATTTTTTCTTGTCCCTTGGGAACCTATTGATCAAACACCCTTGAGTAACATTTACCATAACGATGATAATCACAACAGGGCGTCATCTGATAACCAACCAGAGTGATGTTACTAAACTTTTGTCACACTAAGTGGCATCTGGGAGTTTTGAGTTCTCTAGAATTTAGCAACCTAGAGATGGATGTACCTTTGGGAACCATTATCCTCATCTAGAAGTCAAATACCAATCAGTAAAATTGGTACTAACACCTCTTCTAAGTATAATGTCCTTTGTGCCAGAGAACCTTGAATTGCTCTGCTTTCTTACTGGAATGTCAATGTAAGAAGATTATGCTCTTGGACATTTTGTCTAGCTCTCTAATTAAATTAAAATGAATCTCCCAGAGGTTTTAATCATCAGAAGCATCTTTCTAGAAATACTCATGTAGAATACAGGGAGGCTAGAGGAAGGAATTATTGCACTGAAAGGATTAAAAACAGGCTAGCTTTTAAAGACCATTTACAAACTATACAGGGTTTGGATACTTAGGTACAGTCAGATTGAAGGTTCATGGAGGTCAGTGACTGCCAAGAAGGTGACTGTTTTCTTTGGTCCAAAGGGAGGGGAAACAGGAGGCAAAGAAAAAAATCTTTCTCATTCTAAAATTTCTCCCTATCTAACTGAGGACAAACTACAAACTCAGGGTAGATGTTGGAGGAAAAACAATGGAGAGCAAATAAAATTTAAAATTCCATCACTCAACTTCAAACTCTGTGAATGGCATTACAGGGCTACAGACTTGATTTGATCCTCTGTCAGGAAGGTCATGGTACTCTGAAATGATATGGCTTGAATTCTGAAAATGATGAAGAGTTTTTCTTTCAGCTTATTCCCAAAGCAGTACCTTTCTCTCTTCCCCCAAATCCCCAAATTCAATTAATAGTTGCCCCATCACGTTCATTTAAAATTCATTGGATAAAAAATCTTATAACAATACTAATGATAGTTGGAATTTATCTAGCCCTTTTAGATTTTTAGCATCCTTATTTGTTGTCTTGTTTACATTCTGATTGGCATGAAGGAAGGTATTATGGGAACTTTACTCTGGGACTTACAACAGTGCTATGATCCAATATTGTCTTACTAGGTTTTATAAGGGCAGTGAAGTGGTGCCCTGGTTAGAGTGCCAATCCTGGAGTCAGGAAGAATCAGCTTCCTTGAACACAAATCTGTCCTCAGACACTTTCTAGCTGTGTGACCCCAAATAAGTCACTTCACCCTGTTTTTCAGCATTTCCTCATCTGTAAAATGAGCTAGAGAAGGACATGACAAACTACTCCAGCATCTTGCCAAGAAAACCCCAAGTGGACAGGAGAGTTGGACAGGACTGAAAAGTTACTGAAAAACAAAAGTTTCATGAACTGAAATGTCTTTTACAAATGTACTTTATAATACCACATCATTGCTTGTTATATTGTCATTGAAGCCTGTCTTTGCTTGGAATGAGACACTAAAAACTTAGTGCCTGTATATCTTGGTTCATATTTTCAACTTTATTCTTTTTTTTATTATAACATTTTATTGATAAAATATATGCATGGGTAGTTTTTCAACATTGACCCTTGCAAAAACTTCTGTTCCAACTTTTCCCCTCCTTCCCTCCAGCCCCTCCCCCAGATGACAGGTAGTCCCATATATGTTAAATATGTTAAAGTATATTCAACATTATTCTTTGGGTTTGTCTTTTCTCAGTCAACTCATAGAAGCCAAGTGTTATTTAGACTCTCTGGGAGTCCTGCCTCATGTCTGCAGATGACCTTCGAAGATTAACAAGCATAATTAGCCCTCTACTTACTAGGTATAGGGAAAAGAAGGAAGTAGTTTTTGTTTGTTTTTCCTTTGTCATCTCTATTGTATTGGCTTTGTGTGCAACATGGGGGCCTGAAGAATAGACACTAAAGAATACTCCTTTTTAGTTTTGTCTTCTTATTCTTTGTCCTCTATAATTTTTTTAGGACAACTATGTGGTACAATGAATAAAGGGCCAGACCTGGAGTCAGGAAAACTTGAGTTCATCTGGCTACAGCACTTACTAGATATGTGACCCTGGGCAAGTCACTTAATCCTGTTTGCTTCAGTTTCCTCATCAGTAAAATGAGCTGGAGAAAGAAATGGCCAACCAAGAGCCATACCAATAAATGATATCTTTGCCAAGAAAAGTCCCAAATAGGATCACAAAGAGCTGGACACAACTGAAACTACTGGGGGAAAAAATCCTTTCTTTGGGCTCAGCTTTCAGAAAAACTGGCCTTTTTTTTTTTCCCCCACTTCAAGATTATTATTTGGATATAGAATACAGAATAATGTCAGATCCTACTGGATATGTCCTGATTTTTATTGGAGATGCTAAATAAATCACTTTAATTCTTGTTACATACTTTAGTTCTAGTTGGCATACTTTTATCAAATTCATCCTGGATGACTAGCCATCTTTTAATTAGGGCACATTTTACAGTCAATGTCAGTAAGAAAGAAAGAGTCACTCTTGGGGATTTAGCATTTAGAATCCTTTAGCATTCCACATGTCACTGTGAATGACTTGAAACTGTGTGTAAAACCATCAACATACAAGACAAATGTAAAAGAAACTCTCTCAGCGCACTTGTCTATAATATACTACTTTGTAGGACAACCCACTTTTATTTGTTCCTTTGAAAACTCTCAACACCTGTTTAAAATGGCCAGTTTATATGAGCCAGGTGTATGAAGTTCCCTTCTGAACCATCATCATGCATGTTAAACCCCATTCCATTTAGGAGCTGTTTTCTTAGTAGTCACATTTTCCATAGACCCCCCCAAGTACATTGTGCTTCAAGGTCTTGCACCAAATTGTGAGACTACACATGTGTGGTAATGCAGCTTATGGGAGAGCCCACAAGCCAGTGACAGACTCTCTGATGTTAGGCTGATCAGGGCTGTCTGCAATCCCTAAGTCTGGGATCTCCTTACTCAATCATGGTTTTGTTTATGGTTGACTCTTGGCACCAAACCAGAGCTATCACAAAGATCCCATTAACCACAGCATTTGTTTCCAGATAAGTGTCAAGGAGATAAATGAACTCTTCAGACTGTGGGCACCTCATCCCTGTCTCAGCTGTTTATCTGGGTTGCCCTTTGAAATAACCACTCCATTCTAGGTGTTTCTTTGAAGCCTCCTGAGCTTGTTGATGAGACTGGTTTCTCTCTCTACTTAATGCCCCCAGGACATATGCTTTGCCCTTAATATTCCCAAAGTCAGCCTGATTTACATTGCTTCTCAAACCTGCAGCAACATTATTCATGTCTAATGGAGCATCCTAATTCAAGCACCACTTCCTTTTCTTTAAATGAGATCCAGGATTACAAACCACAGAGCACTCAAAATCACTCACCCCTACATGTTCTCTACCACTAGACAGGTGGCAGGGAAATGGCTTGTAGCTCAAAGCATGCTTTGGAAACACATCAGCACATTTCTTTTAGGTTTTCTAAGCCACATATTTTATCTCTGAGTGAATTCAGAAGACACAATATGGTCCAATAGGCAGAACAGTAGATTGGAAATGAGGTGATACACAGGTCTTTGGTTTGCTGTATAATTTTTGATAAGATAATTTCCCTTTTTTGGCTTAATTTCCCTATTTATAAAAGAGGCACTTTAAAGAGCTGCCTCATCAGTAGAAACTGGAGCAAATACAGAACTTAGAACTCACCAAAATGAGAAAGAACTCTGGATTTCTAAGAAAATCAGCGAAGGTGTCAGAAAACAGATGCTAATCATGCCTTCTGAGGAGGGCAGAGTCAAGATACTGGAAGGGAAGGAAGTAATGGGGTGAGCTCTACACTATAAACTCCAAGCAGATCTAGTAAATCCACCAGGCCAAATCCTTATGGGGAAATTCAGAAAACTTGGTGAAAGATAAAATGACCGAGGAAACCGAGCTCCAGGCTTCTGAGCATAGCAATTATTAAGCAATGCATGCTAATTGCATAACCAAAATCTGAACCAGTCACCTTCTTTAGCTTTGGCATTAGATCCTGAATACAGGGGGAGACAGAATATTATATATTAAAAGTAATCAGTCCAGTTAATTAAAAGGAAAAACCAGAACACATCATTAGGTCATCTGATTTCTAATTGGAGGAAAGACTAGGGCCTTTAATTTGGGAGGAAAATACTGAACAGATACTGTTCCCTGAAATCAGATGTGTCTCACTTCCCCCCAAATGTCTATGAACACTCAAAGGAACATGAAAACAGTAACTGATTGATCAATATGGAACCTGTTTTCAGAGAAGATACCAGAATGTCTGAGAAGTTATCCAGCTTCCCAACCAGGAAAAACATGTTCAAACAATGCAACAAAGTCTTCTCGACAATTTCCACAATTAAATAAAGTTTTTCACAAGACAGAAAGTGGATTAGACCCGTAATTGAATAGAAAGAAAACCAAACTGGCTCCAGAATTGAATTATAAGATGGAGTTAGTGTAGTTCATTCAGTTCCCATAATTACCCATTTGTGTTCTGAACCCCTCATTTCCCTCAAGTCCCCCTTTTAATTCATGGATCACTTACCTATAAGCCAAACCTATGAGGTTTTTCATATATTCATATTCAGAATTACTTAAATCTGCTTACAGATCTGACAACTTCTAGACCTCACAATGGACTAATTTTCAGAAGGGAGATTTGTATGTCTCCAAGGTAACCAAGAAAAACATAAACATAAACACCATGAAACAAAAGGCCAAAACAATATGATTATCGATATTAACTCAACATCAAGTCTCCTTATATCCTAGTGACACACTCCCAATGTTCATTTAATCAGATCTCATGTAATCATCTGATCCTTGGATTCTTTTCTTGGACATTCTGGAAAAGGTTACATTCTCAGGGCAACTCTGAAAGAGGCTCTGCTTCTCTGGTTCCAAATCACTTGTAGAGATTACTAGATAATTCTGCTAGTAATAAGACTTAACACAATTTAGTTCAGTCTCTTAAATTTGGTGTTCCAATAACTAGTTCATGTAGCTAATCCATTAACAACAACATATAAGAATAACTTCAATTTAGGAACCCATAATTCATTTAAAACTTCAGAGAATTTCCATTTTTATAGGTTACTTGCTGTTATCTTTACCTCAACTCTATCTGATATAAGAATCTTTTTTTAAAAAATAAAAAAATCATGAAGATCTAACATGTAAAATGAACTTTTCTGATGTTTAATATTATCAATCAAATATTTTTAAAATGGGAAAACAGTTTCACTTTCTTTACAATTATTAATGTAATTTCAATACATTTCATAGGTAAAATCCTTAATCTAATTTTGAGATCTTATTACTAAAAATTTGAATTTCCTTGCTAGATACATTTGGAAACCAGTCATATACATATGTATATAGTTCATAAGGAAAAAATTCTGATAGTGTTGCTTTCTCAAACCATTTAGTTAGAAAACTTTTATATCATAGCTTTGTCTTATTATTTTGTCTGATTCACCCTTTTGAAGGATATCCCTATATTTGACCACAAATGCAGTTTTAAAATTGTAAAACTTTTCATACTTATATCCTATTATAGTAATTGAATTGCTCTAGTATCAATTTATTAATTAATAGTTTTAGTATTGTACTTAGAAAACTCCTACTGCTCAGCTGCCCTGATTATGGAAACTTGTTAGGAAAGGAAAAGGGTCATGGGCATACCAATGTCAGGATGTCCCCTTAAGGGCACAGATTGGCCTGATATATAACATTACAGGGAAAAGCCTCCCTTAGCTCTGCTTGATTCCAAGTGAGCCCAAAGGGAAGTCTACAATTCTGCCATTATGACCTAATAGAACTTTCTAGTTGGCTGAGTGGGGCTAAATGTAGCAGCATTGCTCAGACCCAAACCCAGAGCAGAAACTTGCAGAGTTCAGTGTAGTGGGAGAGCAAGCAGACTTTGTCTGGAACGAGCTCTTTGAGAGCACCAAAAGCTTGCCAGTCTCCATCCTATCCCTGAGATGCTAGAATAAGACAACATTCAGTATACCAAGAAAGCAGCATTAGGCCACCCAGCCTTCCTTCCTTAACATCAAGTCTGAAATCAGAAAGGTGGCTGGAAGAATGAGCAAAGAAAGAAAGAATCCCACTTTAGTGAGCTCTGATGGAGGCAAGGCTCCAGATACAAATGCAAGGGAGGGAAGAAACCCAGAACATCTACAGGAGAGAAACACAGCTTGGGCACAGGTTCACCTAGGATTCTTGGAAGAGATGAAGAAAGAGGATTTTTAGAAAAAGTTTTTAAAATTTGTTTTATAAATAGAGGGAGAGCCCTTGAGGAAAGAATTGAAAAAGAATAATAGCCTTTATTGTGGAGGATTGTTCTGATTTTGGAGGGGGAAGTATGTCATTTCCAGGAATGATTGTGTTATTAAAAAGCTGCCAATAAAATATCAGAATAATAGCTCTCAACTCAGAAAGGACCTCTGTCCAACCTCTTCAGTTTTACAGGAAAGGAAAGGACACATCTGGCTAGGTGGTAGAGTCAAGAAGACTCAATCTTCCTCAATTCAGTGGGACCCTGGGCAAGTTACTTCATTCTGTCTGACTCAGTTTCCTCATCTGTCAAATGAGCCAGAGAAGGAAACAGCAAACCCTTCCAGTGTCTCTGCCAAGAAAACCCCAAGTAGGGTCATGGAAAGTCAGACACAACTGAAATGACTGAAGAACAGAACCCCTTCTGGCACGCCATCAGAATTAGAGTTTGAATCTCCCTCTCACTAGTGTCCTTTTCATGGTTCCATGTTGCCTAGTCTTTCCCTTCTCTCTCAGAAGATAATTGTAAATGAAAATGAATTAGTTTGCATTGAGAAAATCCTTTGAAGATTTTCTCTGAGAGCTAGCTGTTCTCTCCCACTCACCACCCCCACTCCCCCTAACCCTTCCCCAGCACAAACCAAGCTCTTATTCTTGAGTAAGGACTGCCAGTTAAGGATTCCCAAATGGTCCTTGGGTTCCTGTCACCTCTGGTAAAATCCCATCCCTTTGAAAGTCAAGAAAGAGCATCTGTTCATTCCCTCCAGGAGGTTTCTAGCATTCATGATGGACTTACTCTGCCCAGTCTAAGGGCCATTGTTGAGTTGTCCCATTCCAAGAAATTAGGACACCTACAAACTGATCCTTCAAGAGAAAGCTGCAAGTGTCATCCCCTAAAGAGTCATTTTACTAATAGTCCCCAGCAGTTAGGGAAGCACTTCCAGTCTTGGTGATCAGTATACAGTCCATATACAGTATACATCCTCTACACCCTCTGTAGATGGGAACAGGATGACTTTCCATCCCAGGCTTGTATCTCCCCCTCTTGTTCAGTATGAAATAAATTTCTTATTTTTCAAAATCAGCCTTTCCCCATGCTCCTAGTAGAGTTGTGACTTGGACCTCAGCACATAGAAGTGACACAGGGCCATCTGAGAGGCGCAGACCCCCCAGGAGAGGCAGGATTTATTCTGTGTACTTGTATTTCATTTAGGTTTAGTAGAAGTAAATCTGACAGGGAAGCAAATGTTGGGGGTTGGCTTTTACAAGATATTGAACCCAAGGCTGTGAATTCAGCAAAGGAACCTGGGTTACTGAACATGGTATAAGTATCAATTTAGAGGTAATGACCTTGTAATGAAAGATGCACAGTTTCTTTGGAAGAACAAAGGAAAGCTTTTCTGGAGCGAGTGGATCACAGTTTGAAATTGAGCGGGAACAAAGATGATTCCATCACATCTCCCTTTTTGTTGGCAATTTTGCTTTCTCGGTAGGCTAATTAGTAGCATAGCCTTTCCCTTCCCCCATTCCCCAGGCAAGCTGGGATTCACTTTGCAACAGGGAGCTACATTATAACGCAGCTGTGTCTCATTAAGCAGCCAGCCTAGCATTTTGTGGGCACACACGACTCCTTCTTCGCTGTGCCCACTAGAGTGCCAGATTTCTCCTCTTTCCTGGAACAATGAAGAAAAACACTACAAGAACTGCCTCCAGTTTGGGAAATCAAAAGTACCTGACCCTTTAGCTAAGGGAAACAGAGGAGGCAAAGGCTGCCATTGGACCCATTTCTCTGAAAGGTTCTTCGGATGTGGGCCAAGAAGCTGTTTCAGGTTAGCAGGAGCATGTGCTGAAATGTAAAGAAGTTTTGTTAGAGAAGGTGAGAAAGGTGGGAGCTGTTCTTTCCCTTAAAGCCAATCTGACGCTGGCTGATTTCTGGACGACATCATTTCATGAATTCTACATTCCAGACAAACTGGCCTCCTTGTTCCTGTACGGGACATTTCATCCTTCACATCTGCGTCTTTGTTCAGTCTTGCAAAGCATTGAAATCCCTCCACTCCTCCCTAAAAGTTAGCATAAATGCCATCTCTTAGATGAGAGTCGTTCCTGATACTCCCAGCCACCTGTACCAATAGTCAGTCCCCTGAAATTACTTTGTATATATTTTGTACATTTACCTGAATATATTGCCTGCCTCCTTTCCTTCCTGCTCCCCATCTCCCCCAGTAGAATATAAGCTCAGATTCTCATCTTTGTCTGCATCCCCAGTGCCTGGGACTAGTGAGTGCTTAATAAATGCTTAGTTGTTATTGAATTCTAAATCTCATTTTCTCTTGTCCAAGTATATAAAGCTCCTTGATTATGTTGACACAACTGTTTCTTGTCCCCTTCCAGGTACATTGAAAGGAAAGCTTTTATGGAGCGAGTGGATCACAGACAGTTTGAAATTGAGCGGGACCTCAGGCTGAGCAAAATGAAGCCTTGAGGGCATTGGAAAGATGCTCTGGCAGTTTATCCCTGCTTGTGGTGTGAGCTCAACTTTTGTGTGTCTGTGAAATCTCTCCTGTCCTGCTCACTGACTGTCTCGTGAAAAGGAAAGCTAAATGTTCTGTTCTCCATGTTGAAGCTCCGTCTGTATATCTTGATCTCATGTGGTGTCATTTATTTTATTTTTATAAGTTCTTACTGTGGGAAACTGTTCAGGGACTGGTGAAGAGGATGGCACTTTCCTTACAGCAGAGAGAGGGCCCATCCAGTGCCAGCCAGCACAGTCCAGACCTAACAGCTGGCAGGGATTTTTCCTAGTGTCATTCTGCCTGTGGTGGAGACAGGACTCCAGCCTTGACATGGACTATTAAGCTCAGCTTGCCAGAATCATTGACTCTCCATTAGAGTGCATCCTTTGTCCTGATACCAATGTTGAGAAGAAAAGACATGGACACACTTCTGCCAGCCAACGCCAGGTCACTGGACAGCTTTGTATTCAGCTCTTTTCTGTGTTTAATCTCTCCTTTCTTCTTCCTCTCTCCCCGTCTCTCTTTCACTTCTCCTTCCCTCCTCTTTTTCCTCCCTCTCTCTCCCTCTCCTTCTCCCTTTCTCCCTCTCCATCTTCCTCTCTCCCTCTCTATCTCTTCCTCTATTGGTCCTTCCCTCCCTCCTTCCCTCTTGCTTTCTTCCCCTCCCCCCTCACTATTTCTTCCCTCATTCTTCCAGGATGGAACTCCTTTTAACATAATGTGAAACTGAAATTATGGAGATGTTGTTGCTCAATCAAAAATTGTTTTTCCTTTAGTATTTTCTTCTTTCCAAAGTAAAAGCCACTTTTTCTAGACTCAACCCTGCCACCAAATCTCTTGTCACCTTGGTTTGCCAGAAAATATCCTCAGACTTCCTTTCCCCTCCCTCAGTAGAAATAAAGACACCCCCAACCCAGATCAGCTTCAGGATTTCTCTTGGGAGCAGCCAGGAGAAATGGTATCTGGAATAGGTTGATGGTGGAGTGGGAACAGGGAGCTGGGGCCAGACCATTCACAATAATAAAAGCATTAAAACCCAGACCTCCCACGTGTCCTTGTTTTCACATGTAACGAGTGTATGGGAAAGCTCCTGGAGGTTCCGCATTGCCTGGATGGCTGAGCGTCCACCTACAGAGTTGCTGTCGCCAGTAGTAGCCAAGGTCTGTGTTTTTCCTGTTTCTGTTGCCCATAAAATTGTATTTGCTAGCAATTGTCTTCCTTTTTAGTGGCCTTCAAAGCCATGAAATACTATTTATCATTGCCATTTAACACAGGCTTCTCTGTTCTGGTTCATTCCTTGATACATGGGGACGAGCCGACTTAAAAAACCTCAGGGCCACAGTGCCATGATCTGAACTGCTGTAGTCATCCTCAAAATATTCTGTTGAGGTTTTTCATTTTTATATCAAAGAGAATCCCTTTCCCTTTCTTCCTCAATTCCCCCTTCCCCTTCTCCCAATCCTGCAATTGAACCTTTCCTTGCAACAAAGAAAAGTTCAACAAAATCTCCCACTACTTTGTCTGAAGGAGTCCTTCCAGGGAGTCCCTTTCCTCCGCTTTGATGGGGGAGATCTAGTCCATACTGGCCATTTCTCTTAAGAGAAAGGAGAATACTTCTCTCTTTAAATGTCCCATTTGAAGCAAGTAAAATTCTGACTACCTTATTTCAAGGCCTGGTCCTAAGTGCAACAGTGGAGGAACAAGAGCTTGTGGACTTGCAGGAAATTACATAGGGCCCCAAGAGTGCTGTCCAGCTTCTGTGGACTCCATGACCGTGCACAAGAGCAGGACCGTGTTTCAGAGACTTCATTTTCCCTCTGCATCTTCAAATAACATTTGGTTTGATCACACCATCTACTTCTGTTGGAGAATGTCTTCTCACAACTGCCATTTTTCACAGTGATACTGGCTTTTACTCATTTGTGATGTGGCTTGCAGTCCTTCAGAATGGAAGCTGTTGAGCTCAATATAAATTATGGCTTTTTCTTTTTGATGAGATTTTTATAGGCAACTTTGGCTCTTAAGGGACTGATAGTTCAAAGAGATCTCGGGTTTTTACTCAGTGGGGCACACTATCCCAGTTTCTTCCAAGGGAAGAAAAAGGAATTAATAAACTCATTGATTATCCCATATGTTTAGCATGCACATCCAAGCTTTATTGAGTTTTTAGTACCCAACATTTGAAGAGCCTTCCACAGTACTCTTTCTTTGTAGTATATTAATGTTGCCACTCAGCATCAAGCTCTGTCCTTTCATTTGGGTATTCATTTGGTGAGTCTCTTTGTTGGCAAGTTTGCAACATGATTGTGATCCCATTTATTGTCTCCTAACACATTCATCAAGTTTTTTTTAAAACTCCTGGTGTCAGTGCTAGTGCTGCTGATCTTTCTAACAACTTGTCAGGGAGCGGAGGCAATTTGCATCTTGCCTGTCACAGATGCTCTCCCTTCCAACATCATGAACCTCAGCTCTGGTGTTTCTAGACTTTGAATTCTGACATATTTCATTACCCTATACTTCAACATTCATCCACTCTCAAATCAGCTTGATCCATATGTTACCACTTTAAAGACCACCCCTGGATCAGATTAAACTTTTCACTTTAACTCACTAGGGTGATGAGTGACTTCTGGCTATTTAGAGAATTATCTTACGAGACTTTCAAACAGCAGGATAGCACTCTACAATCCAAGAAATCTGAGGGACTTGTAGAATTGAGTTGAAATCACAAATTATGTTCTTTTTTTTAATAGCTTTTTATTTTTCCAAATATTTGAAAAGATAGTCTTCCAAATTCACCTTTGCAAAAGCTTGTGTTCTAAATTTTTCTTTCTCCCTATCCTTCCATCCCCTCCCATAGACAGCAAGCAATCCAATATAGGTTAAACACATGCAATTCTTCCAAACATAATTCCATATTCGTCATGCTACCAAAAAAAAAAAAATCAGAGCCAAAGATGAAAGGGAAAAAAATTCAACAAAATGTGAAAGTATTATGCCTTGAACTACGTTCAGTCCCCAGAGCACTCTCTAGATGCAGATGACTCTATTACAAATCTATTGGAATTGCCTTGAATCACCTCATTGTTGAAAAGAGCAAAGTCCATCACGGTTGATCAGCACAGAATCTTGCTGTTGTACAATGTTCTCTTGGTTCTACTCAGTTGTGGCCTTTTCTTACTTTAGGGACTCGTATTTGACAGCATTTGGACAAAGTCAAAGAAATTTGACTTGTCTTCTCTGGAGTTGGCAGTAGCCTTGAAAAGACTGAAATCGGAACACAAGAAAAAAGGCCAGATCCTTACCCAACATGCCAAGAGAAGGAAAGATCTTGCCCCTCTGATCTTTCTAGGACATAGTTCATTATTAATGTTTTAAATCATCTGTAAGGTCACGTCTCCATCACTGACATGGGGCCCTTCCCAGCCTGCCTCCTGCTAGTTTCCTAGGGCCTCTTGCCCAGGTGAAAGAGCCAAGCCACTTAGAAGAGCCCACCCTCTTGCCCACTCCTGTTCTCATGTCAGGTGGTATTAACAGGAATTCTCAGATAGTTCTGGCTCCTAAAGCGGGAAGTGCTTACTCTGGGAAGATTCTCACTCCTGGGAAGTGACCTGACATCTGCCAAGCGAAAGCATAAGGAAAAGCTAAGTCACTTTGGGTGGTGGTTAAAATCCCAAATAACGTGAGTGCAAAACTTGGAGGAGTCATTCAATGATAATCCTTTGCTTGCAGTTCTCAGCTCTGAACTTGCTGCCAAAATAGCAAAAAGACATAAACTTTTACTCAAGACAAGGAAAAGCATCAAGACCCGGGACATGTTGGATACTGAGGGATTCCAGAGGAAGAAAATGGGCTCACGCCCAAGCAAGCCGGGGAAATTCAGCTCTCAGTGTCCTGCGGCATGTGCTGTATCCAATGGAATGGTTGTCATTTTAATAGAAGCCATGTGATTTTTATATATAAAAGCTCCCCTCAATTATCCCTAGGAAATTTGAAATGGAAGATTCCCAGGGAAAAAAGTTGGGGGGGGGGTGTATATGCTATTTTCTCTTTTATCTCCCCCCCACTTCCCTTGGGTTATTGTCATTTGAGGAAGGTAGGGGGCACTTATTGGATGCCCTTAGTATATTTTATGAGAGGATTCAATTCATTTCTGGGCCACTGGGGAAAATTCATCCATGTGCCACCTTTCCTTTAGTTTCACACCCAGCCCCAGATTTTAAAGCAAACTAGTCACACTTTTTTTGTCTAATTTAAAATTTCCTTTTATTCTGGATTAAGGTTTGCAAAGTGCTGTACATACCTCATTTGAGTCTCACAATAACCCTGGAAAATAGGTGCTGCTCCTTACAGCCCAGAACGCTGAAGCTGAGATTTGCCCAGGGTCATGGTCACACAATTAGTGTCTGAGGCCAGATTAAAATTCAGATTTTCCTGATTCGAGTCCAACACTATCTATTTTGACATTGCCGTCTACAAAATAGAAAAGAAAAGGAGGCTTGTCTGTGAAACTGCAGGGCTCTAATATTTATAGCTTGTTTTTCAAGTTGGTAGTAAATTCAACTTGTAGCTTTCCCAGCTGTTTTGTTTGTTCATTCTTTCTGACCTTCTATTCTCTTTATATTTTAAGTTAAATGCCTCACTGAGCTGCTTTTCTTTCTCTCTTTCTTTCCATCTTTTCTTTTTTCTTTTTTCTCTTTTCTTTTTTCTCTCTTCCTTCCTTTTTCTTCCTCCTTTCCTTCTTTCATTTCTTTTCTTCCTTTCCTACCTTATTCCTATTCCACTTCCCTAACTCCTGTGGAAAGGGGGAAAATAGTTTATTTAAAAAAAAAAAAAAAAGCTCTTGTAACAAATATACATAATCGGGTAAAACAAATTCTCACTTTCTCATTCTTTAAAATTACTATTAGGATGCAGATTTCAGTGTAGAGTAAAGGAAGGAGTTCCTAACAATTGGATCTTCCCTTCCGTTGAATGGACTGCCTCACTATTTGTCACGGGGCATTTAAGCCCAGTTTGCCAAAGATGCTGAAAAGGAGATGCTTATATTGAGGGAGGACTGTAAAATTAAATTTCTGAAGTGCTTTTCAAGTCAAAGGTGGGGTTTTTTAAATTATTTTTTCAATTATTTAAAAATAATTTCCTGCTCTCTTTCTACTTTCTTGCTCATTACACCTTCCGACCATTCACCCACCCATGTAAATGGTCTCCATTTTTAATCACACTGTTTCACTTAAACATAAACCAATTTAGTTCCCAAGGCACACAATGATGTTTGTCAATGTTGAGGGATGAGGCACCCTAACAGCATTCAGGGGTCCCCAGATCGGTGTTGTCACGTTTTGTGAAAGAATTCACAATTTCAGTCTCCAAGTTGGCCAAAAAAAGTGTGGGGGAGATTATTTTGACACTGAGAATTCTCAGCAGGCTAGGATCCTGCTTAGGAAAATAGCAGAGAATTGAGAGATAGAATATAGCTTTATCCCATCTTCTACCCCCTAAGGCTAAGGAGTATGTTGATTCCATGACCCGAGTCTAAGGAACAACCTCTGGATGAATCCAGGGCAGTGGGCTAAAGAATACTCCCCAAGTGAATTTAGGGTGGTGATTATTTTAGGAGTTTTTCCGAGGCCAGAAGCTAAGGAATAATCTCCAGGAGAGAATTAAGGATGGACTGGTCTGAGCCAAAGCCAAAAGGTTCAGGGTTTCTTGAGCGAGCCCCCTCTCCTAAAGATCAGAAGACCCATGTCCTATGACATCGGCCCCTCCAACCAAATAGTGATTTGGGGAGAATCTTTTGGATTTTTAAGAGAAGTATCAAATTAGGTCAATAGCAAACAGTGCAAAGTGCTGACTAACTAAAAATAACAAATGAATTGAAAGGGGAATAAGGGATGACTAAGAAACTTTTCAAATAGAATTCAATGAGTAATGAAATTCAGGGAGACATTGACCTAAAGCCCCTGAGAGTGACTAAGGCAGAAATACCCAGATTGCATGTTTTCCCTGATTATCCTGCTATCAGACAATCCAAACCACCGTTTCTTCCAATTTCCCCCTGAAAATACCTTTGACTCACTCAAACTCCCTCAGCATATTCATCTGCCTCCCAACAAATGACTCAGCTTCTTGTCTTCCTTTTCAACCGAGACAATATTCTGCCTACTACTTACAAATAGCAAGTGACCACTTGGATTATCAGGTTCCGGTTTAGGAAAAGAATGCTGCTAACTGCATAACTTTCCAAAGAAATAACATTCTTTTTAGTAATTGCTGGGATAAAGGAGGCTGGAAGGGAGAAATGAAAGGTGCTTGGGGAGATTGAAGCTTTCCACTTCTAATCAGGTGCTTGTCCAGTGATCAAAGTAACTCTGCCCCCTCTTCTATAGATTACTGAGCTGTAGCTGAGATTTCTTGCCACTAGTAGTAAGGACGATTGAGAATGGGTGCCCTAAGGACATGTTAATATTCGCTGCCCGCTGTAATCTAGAGAATCTTTGAAAATTGGGTTTCCTAGAGCTGCTCTATTAATCCCAAAGGCCATGAATATTTTCTCTCTTCAACAGCCACTTTGAATACCTCACTTAGTTTTTCTCCAATCTCTAGTCCATCTAGTCCCTTTCTTCATTCTGGGGAATAAACAATAGCAGTGCAGTTCAAGGTCAGATAGTAAAACGGGCACTTTTGTCTGTCCCACTAGCCTATTTCCTGAGGAGCTGGGTGGTTAAATTAGAAAATCTACATAAGGCCCCAGGGAGATGAAAAGTGCCAGATAAGGACAAAGTATTAAGTGAGCAGTTCTTTGTCCCAGCTGTAAAGAGAGAACTATAACTATGCTAATAGAGCCAACTGATTGAGGTCATTTACCCAGATGGCTTTCTTCTCCAAAAGGTGGGCATTGGCCATTGCAGTTGCTTTGCTGGTTGTGGAATGAATTAGGGGGCCTTTTGGGGGAAAGGACAAAAGTCACTCTTCCCTCTAGCTACAGAATGTCACAGACGCAATGAGACTCTAAGGCTCAAAGTTAGTCAAATATTACCCAAGTGAATTCCATCGCAAGACGAAGGGTTCACTTTAAAAAAAAAAAAAAAAACTGAGATTAGAGTCCAACTAACATGATGATAAGGGGCAAGAAAGCAAAAGTTTGTTTTTATCCGTTGAGTTGCCTGAAAGTTCCCTGCACCTCTTTGGATCCTCTCTCCACAAACGTAAGCTGCTAATTATGTCATCCTCGCTGGGAGAGAAAGCTGTCTGCAGCCTTTTTAGCATCTCTTTGTTGAAATGCCAAGGAAGGTGGTACTCACATTCAGGACTGTCGGTGCCAAAGCTACAGATAAAGATCGACTTGGGGGAGCTAGTCTGGCTCGCCGTATACCAGGGCATCTTAACCTTCGCTGTGCTGTGGCGTCCCATGGTCCTCCCCGGCAATTTAATAAAGCCCTGCCCAGAATCATGGTTTTAAGTCACTGAATATGCTCAATTTTAGTCAGAAATTAGAGCAAAGAAAGATGCTGTTTTTTCTTATCCAAGTTCATGAACCTCTTGAAATCTATTCTCTGACTTCTTCCAGGATTGGGGAAGGGGGGGGGGGGGATCTATGGGCCCCAAGGAAAGACTTTGCTATTGAGGATAAAGGCCACAGTCCTGCTTTTTGAAGGCGATGGCGCTCTGCTCCTTCACAAGATTCTTCACATTGTCATAAACAAGAGAATTAGACAGCTGGGCAGTACAGTGGATGGAGTACTGGGGCCAGAATTGGGAAGATCTGAGTTCAAATCCAGCCTGCGATATCTATTAGCTGTATGACCATGGGCAAGTCACTGAAATCCCTGTTTGCCTCAGTTTCCCCTCTGCAAAATGAGCTGGAGAAGAAAATGGCAAACCGCTCCAGTTTTTCTGCCAAGAAAACTCAAAATGAGGTCACAAAGAGCTGGACACAATTGAACAAATTTATAAGGAAACAGGCTGGCTCCCTTCAACTAAATGGCCCAGGGACATAATAAATACTGGAGCCAGAACTCAAACAAGACTTCTGACTTCCAATTCTGGGTCTCCTTGGCTTCCTCTCTAAGTCCCAGATAAACTCTTTCCTTCTTAAAGAACCTTCCCTAACCCCTCTCCGTTTAGTTCCTTCCCACTGTTAATTGCTTCCTGTTTATCCTGTCTACAATTTGCTTTGCATGTATATTTGTTTGCACAGTTTCTCCCTCTTTAGCTCCTTAAAGACAAACCCTTTTTGTATCCTAAGTCCTCTCTGCTTACTTAGTGCTTAGCACTACCTGCTTCCGGAAAAGTCGAGGGGTTTAAATGCCCCAGTCTCTCTATGACTTTTGTGACCTGGACCCTTTGTAGTCTAATGAAACCTCCGAATTATGCTTTTAGATGAATAAGTTAAACTAAGGATTACAAAGGAAACCGATTGTATTGAAATTCAGTTATCAAAAAACAAAACAAAACAAAACAAAAAAAAAACCATACCTAGGAATTTAGGATCAGAAACCCAAGCCTCAGGAGGAGTGGCAGGTGGGTGGTGTTCTGTGGCTATTTCTTATTTTGTGGCTGAATTCAGGTCACAAGCTTTCCAAGGACTTTCCCCAGGAACCAGGTTACTCCCTCTCACTCACCGGAGGAGAGACCTCTGTGCCCCAGTGGAGGACAAGGAACCCACCAGGAAGGCAGCCCGCGAGGGAGGCCCGCTGATGGTGAGCAGCAGTGGGAGTCTTGGGCAGCCCGCCCACCCCTCTTAAGGCAGGACCAGCCCAGGTCAGCTGATGGCACGAAACCTGCCGTGTCAGCCTTCCCCTCCCCAGCTCCCCCAGCAGATGCCCGGAGACAGGACCCTCACGCGCCATATGTTGGCCCATGCTCCTACTGCAGCTGACTGGTGAGATGCAAAGTGAATGTGATCCGCCCGGTCCAACAGCTCTGAAATTTGCTCAAATTGACCAAAACAATAATGGCCAAAGGTTAGAATTGGAGGCTGGTTTGGGCTGCAGATCTTTGCTCCGAGTATCTTGGGGCTGATTCTAAAAAGCAGCGCAAGCTGGTGATCATGCTTCCCTTCTGGATGTTAAGCAAGGTGTCGGTAGGAGTGCAGTGTCACACCCTCAAACCCCATGGCCGTCGGGGCAGGGGGAAGGAGGGAGTCAAGTGTTCTCATTTCTGTGGCCGCTTAGCGGCATCTCAGCTTTCCAGGAACTGTCCTTGCTTAAGGAATAGCCCAAGACAAAATTAAGGAGTCAGCGTAGGTCGCAGGGTTGTCTCCCCCCAGGTGCACTTAGCCCCTTTAGGGTTACCCACAACACCCTCAACCTTGCTTCCCTTTCCCTGCTTATCTATCCTTGGTTCCAGTAAGAGCCCTGCTTTCTGAGGCAACCAATCTTTCTAATGGCCGAACACTCTACCTCTCTGGGAGGACCAGTTTGCATTTTTAATAAGAGCCCTCTGAAGATGCTTTCATTCGAAGGAATAAGTCTCATAGTGAACAGGAAATTTCAGGCAAGTTTGTGTAAATTGTGGGTATCTAGTCTACCAGGTTTTGAGTTTTTCCTGTGATATAAATAACATAAGTATGAGCCATGGGAAAAATGATTGTTGGCATTAAGAATATATATATTTTAAAATAATATTAGAATTGGTCCCAGAAGTTAGAAATTATGGTAAACAAAAAATGTCCCTACTTTTTTGATGTGTTCAGGGTAGCAATTCCTAATTCCAAGTGATGTGGTTGGGGTGCAGCACAAATGTTCGATGTAGGCATCGAATGTTGGGGTTCATTCAATCGATGAAAGCATCAAATGTTGGGGTCCAGTCATTTAAGGTAGATATCAAATGTTGGGGTTCCATTAATTGATATAGGCATTGAGTGTTGGGGTTCATTCAATTGATGAAGGCATCAAATGTTGGGGTTCAGTCAATTGGTGTAGACCTTAAATGTTGGGGTCTACTCACTTAATATGTAGAGATCAAATGTTGGGGTTCAGTTAATTGGTATAGGCATCAAATGTTGGGGATTTAGTCATGTGAAGAATTCACAGTGGTCATTCTCTTTGGCAAAAGGTAGGTTTATTTAGAAGAAGTTACTGAAAAAATGAAGGGACACAATAGACATGGGGAATGGTAAATATGAAATAGAATTGGGAGAGCAATAGGATCTCCAAGGAAAGAAGCCTTAATAATGGAAAAAACATTCCCTTGGGGAGCTCACAATTAACTGGGACAAAGGAAATACTCCAGGAAGGAGGAGTATACTGTTGACTGGCAGGCCAAGTCCTAAAAGGGATTTAGCACCTTATAAACAAGGAGAAAGGCACCATAGATCTAGTGGGGGATGAAAGGAAAGACACCATGAGGCAGAACACTATGTCTGGCTGACTCAAAAAGGATTCAGCAAAGATGGTGTGAGCCGTGGACAGATTTATAGGGGAAATGTGAACCCAGGGGCTTGACATAACTTGGATTTCTGGCTGGACTCACCAAGATGGGGCTACCCATGACCTCCAGACTATAAGGTTAAACTGCCCCCCATCAATGCCCTTCCCTGCTGCCTCAGGAAGTAATTTTATCAGCGCTACAGACTCTCTCTACCAACCATCACCTAGTAACCCATGACCTCATCACTTTGACCCAAAAGAGCCATAACCCAAAAGTCAAAGAGAGAAAGGACCTAGAGACACTGTTTTGGTAACGAAGAACTAGGAGCAAAGCCCGCTGCTTGAGGAATGTGAGTGAGTGAGTGAAAAAAATGAAGTATTAATGGACAAGCACCGTGTTCTGGGGAACCAAATCTAAAAAATGAGACAGTCCTTTAAGGAGTGGGGACAATGGAGAGGGGACGGGAAAAGTGTTAGTATGAGGGGTCAAGGGAATCTAAGTTGATCCATGGAGCTGTCAATTGACACACCTTTCTCCCCCCCCAACCAGTGATTTAATTACTGTGCCCAGAATATGAGTCAGAAAGGAGGGGGGAGGTAGATGACAAGATGGCCTGGATAAGCAGCTAGACAGGATGTGAAAGCACAGTCTGGTCTAGTCTGGGGACAGCTAAGAAGAATGAACTCGGCAAGTTTGTGTGCATTCAGGGTGACTCAGCCCTGGGTGAGAGTCAAACAGAGCAACTTCCTTGGCTTGACTTCCTGAAAATTCCACGTAGAGGGTGCTCTGGGGCATCTAATCAGGGGCTGGCCAGGTATTTAATATATGATACTAACGAACTTCTACTGAGCCAGAAGAAACAGGAATATGAAGAATTCAGAGAAACTTGAAAAGACTTATGTAAACTGATGCAGAGTAAAACAGGTAGAACCAGGAAAACAATTTACACAATGACAACAATATGCAAAAAGAACAAGAAAACAAAATTGAATAATATGTAATTATAATGGCCAAGCTTGGCCCCAGAAAAGAGATGAAAAATTTCCTGCCTCCCTCCTTTGCAGAGGTCAAAAACTGTGGGTTTGGACCCTTGCATATATGATAGGATCTGATTGATGTGTCAGTTTTTTTGAACTAATTTTCCCCCTTTTTTGATGTATGTATGTAGGAATATACCCACATATACATTTGTGATTTGCCATTTCCTTTTCTAGTTTATTTGACAGATGAAGAAACTGAGACAAAGTGACTTGCTCGGGGTCCCACAGCTAGTGGGCCAGTTTTGAACTCACAAAGGTGAGTCTTTCTGATTTCAGGCCAGACCCTCTATCCACTTTGCCACCCTGTGCTACTCAGTTCCTGAGCTCCCCCTGATGTGCTTCTCATTAACAATCATTAGGGACGATTAGCTTTTAGCAAAAATATTCATGTGCCATAGTAAACTGCAGCTATAAAACATTTTCTCCATAAATCTAGGGTGCACTTTTCTACCTGCACAGAGTCTATCAGAAGAGTGGATGTAAGTTGGAGTACAGTACTAGGAGGCACATATAACCAAAGTGACTCGCCTCTCCAGTGCTGCTGTCCTGGAAGGTCTCATAAAATGCCCCCGACCTAGATTTTCTGCTGTTTCTCACCTGTGCCATGAGGGCGTGCTCCTTCCCATGGCTCCACTCTCACTTGCCAGGGCTCTCTCCCTTGAGTCTGAAGCTAGCTCTCTTTGCTGCTATCAGAGACCCTCCTCCATGAAGGTGCTTCTGACCTTAATTAACTGCTCCTCCATATTCACATGTTTACAGTGTGTGTTCCTGCTCCTTTGACTGTGTCTTAAACTCCCTCAAATGGATTCTTCTACTGCTGGATGAGGTGTTTTGCGCTGGAGAAATGACTCCATTGCTTTATGTCATATCCAGAGGGAAGCAGAGGAGAGGGAAATCCTCCTTCTCCTCCTCCTCCTCCTCCCCACCAGGAGATAAAGAACTGGGCTCTTCATCAACTGCGGGCTCCTTCCTAAACTACCACAAGACTCCCCACAGAGCTGCTCAGTTGTTTTGTTTATCTTTTGTACAGGCCCAGGGGGCTGACTTGACCTCTGTCAATCACTGGAAGGCCTTCATCCAATCTCCAAAGCCTATAATCGGCACAACTGAATTAGGGAATTCTGTATTTCATTGTGGGGTTATAAGAAAACTCTTGAATCCAGCATTTTCACACATACACCAACAATGAGTAAAGTTATATCCCACTACTGTCACTCATCTCCAAACCTCCCCACTTTGGGTATATTTAGAAAGATATTTTTTTTTATTTTCTTTTGACATGATCCATAGATTTCTCCAGATCAGGAGGAAGAGGCACCCAACCCTGGAACATTACAAATTAGTATGTTGAGCAAGTCCATCCATCAGTCAATCAACCAACATTTGGATTCAAAATTAGTTAAGCTGTTTTAATTGCATCTCTACTTAACAGGCCTTTGATCTCTACTTCCAACATGTTTTGTACCTTCCAAGAAAGAGCTTGACCTGAAGGTTAATTCACCTTTAAAGAACAGCAAAATAGCTACAGCCTAGGATGCAAGTGAGAAATGAAAACAACAACGATGACAAAAATCCCAACAAACACAGATGAAAAGAGTTGTTTTTCTGCCAGGATGGCAACAGATGGCAGGGCACGTAAAAACACTCACACATGTGTATGGACACGCACACATTCACACTCAAACCGAGTTAATATTTGTGTCAACCAGGTTGCTTTGCAAATTGGAGGAGACCCAATCCAAGCCAGACGTACATTACTGTCAAAACAAGCTCTGTGCATCAGTGATCATAACGGCTTCCTGGACAACATCCGTAGCATCTGTAATCCCTCGCCTCTCAAGCTCATCTTCTGTCCCATCAGCTCTGGCTTTTCCCTTATAGAAAGGAGGGGGTGTCGGCCAGTGCCCCAGGTTTGCCAAATCTCTAGCTGTGTGAGCGAAGGAAGCTTATCGGTGAACTTAAAATGCTTTGTGCTTGCACTCGGCTGCCTGTGCACAGAGAGAAAGATGGACCAGCTAGGATCTTCTCCTAGGATCCTGGAACCCTGCCTTTTTTTTTTTTTTGGAGGTTAACCTATATCCCAGACATAACAGCCCAAGGATTGCTCTGTGGGTCCAAGCTGTGTCTGTACAATACAATGTTTTGTCTTGACCAAGTTACTCAGACAAATATTTTGGAAGGACGTGATCCTTTTCCTTAATGTGATACCACCGGTAAACATTCACAAAATCATTTAAGGATCACGACCATTGTAGAATTGTTTTCTCATGAGGAAATGTTCAGTTATAAATACATGTAGATAAATGTGCATATACTGCATATGCCTGACTTACGGGTAATAGTTATTGACCACATGCCCTTTATATATAAATGATCACAAAGGAATGACTGTTAATTGCCATCCCTATTGGTTTCCATATTTGTCATTCCTTATCACTGCTTTTATTGTTTTCTCCTCTTTGTTTTTATTATTTTCTTCTCTTCTCTTTATTGTTTTCTCCTCTTCCATCTAGAATTTGCTTCTTACTCTATTGTTCTCACCCAAATCCATTGGAAGATCAGCAGCCAATCTACTGCCATCTGGGTCCTATTCTCCCTTTTACTCCTTCCCTAAGAGAGCTTACACTCCTTGGGAGCAGGTAATGGTTTTCCTTTTGTCTTTGTATGTCTGGTACTTAGCATAAAGTCTTGCACTCATGAAATTTAAATAAATGCCTGTTAGATTGGATTTGGATCCTATTAGCCTCAGATGTTGTATATTCCATATCTTTGTGTTCCAAGAGGAAAAGTGGTGAATGACAACATTGGACTTGGACTCAGAGAACCTGCATATCAGTTTTGTAATCATCAGCTATGTGACTGTGGGCAAGTCACTTAACTTCTAAGCCTCAGTTTCCTCCTGTGTAAAATGGAAATAATAATATTTCAACTACAGGTCTCATAGGTTATTAGAGTAAACCATATTAAACAATACAAAAATGTGACATGATAATGATAACAGTAAGACACAATTGATAAAAATAGAAAAAAAAGAAAAATGTTTTTACATATAATTGGGGAAAAGTAAAATATACAAACACACATGTATGTTTGTGTGTGTGTATATATATATATGTATATATGAATGTAAATACATGTATATGAGTGTGTCTGTGTATATGAAAGCTGATCTAGAAACTAGAAAAATCTGGGTTCTAGTTTTACCTCTTGACCCATACTGACTGTGTGACTCTGGCTTCAGTCACCTTCTTGATGCCCTAGGCTGGAAAACCCCCTAATACTCTTAAGTTTCAGAGAAGGTACTAACCTTTATTGGTAAGGATGTTTTCCTTACCTAAGGAGTTTCCTATAACAATGAAATTCATCTATTAACAATAAGAACAATGAAGAAACTTCCCCATGGCTCTGATTTGTACGTTATCTAATTTTTTTAAACAGAACTCTATTTTCACCTTGTATATATATCTCTAGAGATGGTAGATTCTCTCTCTCTTTCTTTCTTTCTTGACCCCATATGGGCTTGCATAACTGAATGGGGGAGGTCACAAAAAATTTGGCAACAGCAAAAGATATCAAATATTTCACCAAGACTTAATTTTTTATGTAAAAATAAATAATGATATCCATCTCATTAGTATGCGTAATGTGCTCTGTTCAGTTTTCCTGGAGGTCTCTGGGAGCAGTCTTCTTTCAGTTCAGTAATCACCAGAGGAGCAGCCAGGTATTAAAGTCCAAATCTTTTGTTATTTCTTTCAAAGTCCTATCTCCTTCACTTGGGGCTCAACTAGTTTTCTTAAAAGCTTTCCGGAGTCTTGGTCTCAGTGGAGAGACTAAGGAAGAGAGCCTGCCACCAAGGTGCTGTGATATGGGATGAATGAATCCAAGTCCAAGGGTTTGCCTCCAGTTCTCTTGTCTTCTTTGCTTCTGAATCTGAATCTAGCTGAGACTTCTAGCTTATATGCTCTACACCGAGTATAAACCAATTATTATATCACTAGGAAACCATTATTTGTTGTAAGATTAAATCAATCATACTGAACTTAGAGAACTACTAAGCACCATGCTAAACAAGATAACCATTGTCTCCTCAATTCCACTTAGTTAGTACCTTGTAAGCATCCTTGTTTCAAGTTCAGAGTTCTGGCCCATAACAAGTATGCAAATTTGCTTTCATCTTTAATAAATAGTAAAATTATATCTATACCAAACAATTGTCTTAAAATAATTTGATTTGATTTATTATTGGTAAATGTTTCATTTGTATACCTATTTTATATACCTATATATCCAGGGTCACATAAAAATTTTTCAGGATCGCTAGTGGAAAAAATTTAAGAAACCTTGCTCTATTCAGTAGAGTTGCCCAAAGTCATACAGTAAATATGAGTGTGTATTAGACCATTGATTACACCAACAATGAAAAACCCAAATACAAACAAACAGAACCATAATGATTCCTGCTATTTATAGAAAACCACTTCTTTATGTTACCTGTATCCTATTGTAAGCTTATTTATTGTTACTTATTTATATATTGTTACATATTTCCTGGTTCAGGTTGCTCTTGGGAGTGGACTGGCAATACAGCTGCTAAGAAGTTGACACTGTTGCAAATTACTACCTTGCCTCTCCTTTATCATGTCATTTATTCATCTTCCCTTTATCCTTCTAGACTTTGGAATCCTAACGTTTTAGCCATATAGGACTACCACATTGGTTGCCATTTTACCTTTCTCTTTGCTTGCTCTAGGTTCTTGAGTGATCAGAATTCCCTATAGTGAAGATCTCACGGCTCAGAAATCCAATGACAATTCTACCACTATTGCTGTTTGAATATTCTTCCATTCATACAGCATCACTGTAGGTCAAGTGGGGCTAGGCGGCTGAGCTGCTTCATAGAGTGGAAACATAGGAGCCATTGATACCTTCTTATCTTAGCATTTGGGAACTGGAAAGAGTTGTAGATAAATACTCCGGTCCTCTCCCTTTATAGGAGCCTGAAGCTTGGGAAATTGATTTGTCCCAAATTACCTAACTTGTATGACAGAGCTGGGACTAAACTCTGGGATTCCTGACTAATTTGAGGATCTTTCTATTATAGATAGATATAGAGATCTCTTTCTACTGCCCCCTGATAAATAGGAATCCTCATCAATAATGATAGATTAAGAATAGCTGTTGTTTGCAGATTGGCTGGATTTCTAAGCACTAACAAACCCACGCTTATAAAAGAAGAGCCATTTGGATGCTGCTGGTAACTCAGGAGGTATAGATTTCCCTGGAGAATCTGAGGTTCAGACTCTTGGAGACTTTTCATTCCCCAAAGGTGTTGAAGGGATTATCTGTGAGAGGAAATATCAATATCCACTGTCACACTCATTGAAAGATGCTGAGACTAGAGCAGTAATAGCGGCATTTAGGAATCACATAACACCTCTTCTACCCTCCAGCATCTGCCTGCCTGCCTTGGCCCATTTCCAATGTAGGTAATTGCATTTTGTCTTGACTGGGCTTCTTGTTGTCTGTGTTGGATGCTCTGCTGCTCACTTCCCAACTGACTCTGGAGAACCTCCATCATTCTGCAGCTAACAGCCTCTTTTCTCTCTTTATGCCTTAGTTTCCTCACCTATAAAATAATGAGGTATGACATAAGATTCTCAAGATCCCTTCTAGCTTTAAAACTTATAATGCTAACAGTAGCTAGCTTTTACATAGTTCTTTAATGTTTGCCCTTCACAAATATCTCATTTTATCCTCACAACAATCCTGGGAGGTGGGTGCTATTAGTATCCTGTTTTACAGATAGGTAAACTGAGGCAAGAAAGTTTAAGTGATTTGCTCAGCCATACAGCTTTGAGGCAGAACAAGTTTTTTTTTATGTACTTCTGAGTTATAATTACCTTAACTACCTGCTATCTCCAGTACCCTTTATCATCTAATTTTTAATTTTTCCCCATCACTTCATTGAAACAGTTCTTTCACTGATTTGTTTGCTAATCCTCTTTAACATCAATATGGATTTTAATAAGAATAATTACTTCTACCCATGGAGGGATCACACCTCTCTTGGAGAGATGTCTCCTTTCCTTGGACAGGGAACTGTCCTTGTCTCTATTTTTTTCTCATTTTTTATCCATTCCTAGATCAATGTCATTCATCACAATAGTCAATTTTCAAATTGACTGAAGCTCACTCCCTTATTGATAAATCTCTGTCTGGGATCAACCTTTCTAGAGGATCCCTAGCCATGCTTCTCATTTCACTCCAGACTGTTGCAGCTCCCCAATAGTGGACACCCACGAAGGAACACTCATTTCCTCTGGCTTCCAGACCCATTTCAAGGAAGTAGATGATATAGTATGTACAGTCAGAGAGATTCACATTCAAATCTGAGCTCTGCTATGTATTAGCTGTGTGACCCTGGAAGAGTCATTTAACCCCTCTGTGCTTCAGTTTCCTCATTTGTAAAATAAAAATAAATAACAGTACTTACCTCCCAGGGTTATTGTGAGGATGAGATAATATTTGTAAAGTGCTTATCACAGTGCCTGGCACTATGTAAATGCTAGCTATCATTATTAAAAGTAAGACAAGATAACATTTGTAAGGTGTTTTGTAAAGCTTAAAGTGCTATAAAAATGTTGGTTATTAATATTATTATGTTTTGGTTTAACTTATTAGAATGTGAGCTCTCTGAAAGTAAAGACCATTTTGTTTTCTACAATTTTCTTCTCAGGATTTAGCACAGTGCCTAGCACACAGCAAGTACTTAATAAATGCTCTGTCTACTGACTTTGACTTGTGCCTTTTTAATTCTAGATCCTCATTTCTGGCTTTTAGAGGATGCTACTCTTGGCACCTCAAAGTGAACGTGTACAAAATTTAGCTCATTATGTCTCTCTAAAACCTGTTCTTCCTGACCACTAATTTGTTCATTTTGGAGGGCAACTGGGGTTAAGTGATTTGTCGAGTCACACAGCTAATAATTGTCTGAGGTCACATTTGAACTCACAGCTTCGAACTTCAGGTGCAGTTCTCTATCCATTGCACCATCTAGCTACTCCCATGACTTCACTGTTTCTATTTTTGACATCCCCCTTCATCCCCTCCATCCCCCCCCTTTTGAACTTCAACTTGAAAGTTCAAAACTTTAGATTTATCTTTGGCTCTTTCCATCATCTCATCTCCATGCACATATGCAATAAAAGTCTTCAACCAATTCAAACTCACTCAGTCCAATACACAAGTCCCATTGATTTCATTTCCAGAACACGTCTCATCCTCATCCCCTCATCTCTATTCCTACGACCATTACTCTAGATTCTCATTCTAGCACTATCACAACAACACCCTTTTCCTAAGAGTTCTTCTAGCTCTCAGTCAATTAACAAGCATTTGTTCACAAGCACCTACTGTGTGACAAGTACAGGGACTAGAAAGAAAGGCAAAAATTGTCCCTGATCCCAAGGAGCTCACATTCTAATGGGAGAGACCTACTTGAAAATAACCAGGTATATGCAAGACAGAATCAGTGTAACATTATCCTAGAGTGGGAGGTATTGGGGGCTGAAGAGAACAGAAAAGCATTTTGTAGAAGGTGATTTCAGTTGAGTCTCGAAGGCAGCTAGGAAAGCTAAGAGGAAGAGGAAAGAGGAAAAATTACAGGAATAAGAATGACAGAAGATGGAGTGTTGCTGCAAGGAATAGCAAGTAGATGGGTATCACCGATCACATGCTAAGGTCATAGTCCATGATTTAGTGTTAAAAAAAAAAACCAAACTGAACAGCTAGGAAAGGGCCAGATTGCTTTAAAAGCCAAATGGAGGGCTTTGTATATGGCCCAGGCAATAAAAGGTACCACTGGGGCTCAGGGAGAGGGTTGACATGGTCAGACCTAAGTTTTGAAAGAATGACTTGGGCATCTGAGTGATGAATGGAATGGAGGAGATTGAAGTAAAAAGCAAGGAGATGAATTAGAAGTTATTGCAATAACATGGGTGAGAGATGAAGAGCCAGGGTAGTAACGACATGAATGGAGAGAAGGGGACACATACTAGAGATGTGAATGTAGAAATGACAAGATATGACAGCAGAGTAGGTATAAGGGGAAGAATGGAGGATTGGTGATGGTGTTGGTAAAATGATGAGTTCTGATTTAGACACACTGAGTTTGACATATCTGGGATAGCCAGTTCAGGATATTTGAAATGGAGTTATGGTGGTGTGGGACTAGAATTTGGGAGAGAAGTTAGAGCTAAATCTGGGAATCAGCTGCATAGAGATAATTGAACCCATGGGAGCTGATGAGATCATTAAGGGAGCTACTAGAAAAGAAAGGGAGAAAGAAAAGAAAGAAGGAAGAGAAGGAAGAAGAAAATATAAAGGAGGGAGGGAGGAAAGACAAAGGGAGGAAAGGAGGGGAAAAGGGAAGAAGAAGGAAGGAAGAGAAGGAGGGAGGGAGGAAGGAGACAAGCAGAGAGGGAGAAAGAAGGAAGGAAGGAAAAGTGGGAGAGAGACAGGAGATAAGAAAGGAGGGAGGAAGGAAGGAAGGAAAAAGAGGAAGGAAGGAATAAAGAAAAGGAGGGAGGAAGGGAAGAAGGAAGGAAGGAAACTTGCCTTTATTAAGCACCAACTATGTGTCAGCTACTATACCTGAGAGGTAGATGCTATTACCCCCATTTTCCAGTTGAGGCAGACAGAGGTTGTTCAGGGCCACAGTGAGACCAGACTTGACCACAGGTATTTCTGACTCCAGACCCAGCATTCCATCCCCTGTGCTTCCTAGTTAGAAGAGGGCCCCGGACTGAACCTTGGGAGATACCTACAGTGAGTGGACATGACATGAATGAAGAAAATAAATAAAGATAAGGGACGGGAGAACCGGGAAAGAGCAATGTCATGAAAACCCAAAGAAGAAAGAATATCTAGGATAAGCTTGTCAGAGTCTCCAGTGTTTTCCTGAGGCCAAGAAGGATTGGGATTAAGAAAAGGCCCAACTGTTACAAGATCATCTGTGACTTTGGAGAGGGAGTTTCAATTGAATTGTGAGGTGAAAATCCAGATTACAGAAGAATGGAAAGAGAAGTGGAGGCATCTGAGGTGGGCAGCTTTCTCAAGGAATTTAGCTAAGAAAAATAAAGGAGGTTCCCTTCTACTCTCCAGTCATCATTCTACTGCCAAAATAATCTTTCTTATGCATAGATATTATCATGTAAATCTTCTGCAAAAAATTTTTTTCCAGTGGCTCCCTATTGCTTTTCAACTTCCTTTGCCTGACATTCAAGGACCCGTGGTGTCCCTCTATCTTTCAGCCTTAAGCCTTATTACCCCTCTATTCACTCATACATTCAAGGTTTGCACTAAAGTCAGTTATTCTCATCCTTCCCCTCAAATATGCCCTGTGCATTTTCTCCCTTCTCCCTTTGTTCTGTTCCCTGTGCCTTTCTTTACTTCTTAAACTCCTACCTGTCCTTCAAAGCACAACTCAAATGCCACCGTCATCCTGTGAGTAATGACCTTTCTGCTCAGATCTCCTTTCCACAGGACTTGTATTTTTCATTTGTTTTATGCCCTTAATGGATAGATTACTTTATACTCACCCGCTTCTGTTCAGCTTCCTTTATAATTCTGTTCTCTGAACTTCGTATCTTCCCCAATACTGAGGAGGGACTTAATAAATGCGTATGGCTTTGATTAAATGCTCATCGAATGCGTGTGTGGCCTCCTAAAGACCATGAAGGGCAGAATCATGAGATCGCAGATGTGGTTAGGAGGCCTTCAAAGGACAGATGAGCGGAGATGTAGAATTGGAAGAGACCTTGCATGCCATCTGGTGCAATTCCCTGATTTTACAGATGAGAAAACTGCCTTTAAAAGGTCAAGTTATTTGCCTCGGGTCAAATAAGTGTAAATGGCCCACCTAGGACATAGCCTCTGGCCTGCAGGTGCTGAGGTCTGATCTTTGCGCTGTCCATGGTACTACTCCCCAGGTCTGTAGGTTATTATATAATTGGATATCCTTCTACCTCTCTGACTGCTCCTTCTCGGTCTCCTTTGGGCTCACCATCCTTCTCCTTAATTGAGAGTATGAGTCAAGGCTCTGGACTGGGTCCTCTTATCTTTCCTCTTTACCTTTTCATAAGGAGTTTAATGCAGATAACTCCCATGTCTATTTATCCAGCAGCCTTTGCCCTTAATAACACCAATTTTCTCTGGACCATTTCCATCTGAATTTCCCATGGGCATCTCAAACTCCAAATGAAAATCTATCATCTTTTCTTTATTTTTTCTTTTTTTTTCCCTGAGGCAATTGGGATTAAGTGACTTGTCCAGCGTCACATAGCCAGAAGTGTTAAGTACTTGAGACCATATTTGAACTCGGGTCCTCCTGACTTCAGGGATAGTGCTCCATCCACTGCACCATCTAGCTGCCCCTTCCATCATCTTTTCACTCAAACCCAGCCCGCTTCCTACCTTTCTTGTTTTTATCATGGTCACCACCATCCTTCCAGTAGCCTGGGTTCAAAATCCCAGGGTTATCCTTTAATTCTCACTCTTGTTTACTCCCCACATTCAATCAGCTGTTAACTCTCCACCCACAACGTCCCTCACATCTGTCTCCTAATCTTTGCTCACATTGCCACCAACTGATTTGAGGTCCCCATCACTTTGTACTATTTCACTGCTATCTCTGTCTTAATTCTTTCCCTTCTCCATGTCGCTGATTGGTTGATTACTACACTGCCTTCAAGTGAGATGTTGGCTCCTTGAGGACAGGGTCCTAGTCATGTATGTTTGTGTTTCTTAATGCTGTAGGTATAGTAGGTCCTCAGTAAATAATTTTTACTTGCATCATTTACTTACAACATCCCTGTTGAATGAATGAATGAGTAAATGAATACATTTCTCCTTTGTTTGAGGTAAACCAAAGCACAAGTATCACAGAGATATGGAAAAAAAGGAACCAAAACTCAGGTTTCCCCATTAGCAGCTGCAGGGACCAATCAATAAGGACTTATTAAGAACCCACCTGTGTTCCTAGCTCAGCTATGTCTCATTTATTCCTAAATAAATGGTGAGATGATCCTGCCTCTGAGGAAGGTCTCCAGCTCATAATCCCCATGATTGGCAGATCCCCAGAGTGCCTCAAAGAGCAAGTATTCCAATGTGAGAAGGAGTTCCTGAGGCATCAGGAAACTGAGAAACTACATTAGGGGAACACGGAACAAGCAAGTGAGAGATAACGTTAGACAAAGGACCAGGGCCAGAGCATGAAAGGCCTTGAATGCCAGGCTAAGGAGCCCATAATCAATTGCTAGGAAATGGGGCACCACACCAATCAGACTGAAATCTTTCTCCTGGCTGGCCAGTGCATTTTCCCTCAAGGATGGATGGAAATCTACTTAGGAAAGTGAATCAGATTGCCAGGTTGTTTGATGAATCCAGCATAAGGAAAGTGGACACCCTCGGAGCCATCTCATTAAATCGGTAGCGTAATGTGAGCTAATCTCCTCCTGCAGGAGGGCGTTACCTTGGCAGGGGAAGGTGCCCGGATCATTGGGAGCTTGGCCGGCCAAGGACAGCCCTGCAGTTCCTGAGGAGGGTTCGTCCCCGAGCTCGCATGCTTTCGTATTCTAAACCAACTTTCCAAATTGGTCTGCTTTTCTCTTTCCTTCCCATCCCTCCAGTCTTCCTTTTTTCACACATATTCCCGACACCTCTCTTCTGACAAAATGTTCCTTTTACAGCTCTCACATTTCAAAGAGCAGACCCAGTTTCCTTTCAGTAAATGTTCCCCTTAAGAAGCTATTAAAGCCTTCCATCTCCAGTTGAATAGGGTGTCCCTACTCTGACTTCAGCCAGCCTACTTTCCCTTGGACATTTAGGAGATCTTCCAAGTCCTGGATGGGGGGAACCTTTGAGGGAATTGCAGAGTCACAGATCTCCCTCCCTCCAAAAGGGAAGCAGCAGCCCCACGGTCATTTCTCATGGCATTTCCAATCCTGACTCATCTGGTTACGAGTTGTAGTTGTTGTTGTTTGTTGTTGTGAAGAATTTCACTGGGAAAAACCAAGCTTGGCAGGTGAACTCTTGGGAGGATGGAGAAAGGAACTGTTTCAAAAGAGAGAAAGGGAAGTGATTGCCTTGTGTGGATTCCAATGGGCCGGGAATCTAGTTCTGTTTACATGAAGCATCTTCCATCATACACACACACACACACACACACACACACACACACACACACTTTCTTTTCCCTTTTATGATGTGAGGACCCAGACAGTTTCTCAATGTCTGCTTCCTGACCAAAAAAAAAGTGCTCTGGAGAGCCAGGGGAAAGCAGCCGATTTCATTTTGGGGTGTTCCAGAAGGGCCAATTCTCTTCCAAGATTCCTGAGCTCCGTGTTTGCTTGGGGAGTCATTAACAGCACTTGAAAAAGTGGAAAGGAATTTATGGAAAATAAATGCAGAACTAAGACAGAAACCCTTACTTTTTTTTTTTTTTTTGGATGTTGGCTTTTTGTGAAAATGGGCTATTTTAAAGGAGAAGAAGAATTTTCAAAAATTAGTCTGTTGTCCAGCCAAATAGGCAAGAGTGAGAACAGGACCCAAGCCATTTGAGTCTCAGAAATGTGCCAGATCACTGACTAATCCATGGCCCTAAAATAAAAGGCAGATCTCAGCTCCTAGGAAAAGGGATATGAATAAATTCTCCCTCTGGACTGGGCACAAAAAGTCCCTTCTCCTTGGGCCCGGCAGCTTGCTTGGAAGTTTCCCATTTGGAGAGTTAGCTATTCCAGATTTCTGTGCCTCAGGGGTGGTAGGTTCAGTCCCAGTAATACCAGGGGCTCCAACAATCAACAATTTAAAGTAGGTAAGCCACCATAGTATTAAATCATAAGAGTAATGGTAAATTCCCGGAAATCAAGGACCTTGCCTTATTCATCTTTGAGATTTTCCAGTACCCCAAAGCACAGAGTACATAGCAGGGGCTGAATGAATGTTTATTGAATTCCTTGAAACCTTGGCACATTCACAACTGGCCAAGGACATCCTTCCCCAAAACAAAGCATGTTTATCCAGGAGGGTAGCCTTGAATTGGAGAAAGGAGTCATAATGTGGAAAGTGGGGGGAGAAGGCTGGAAAGGTCACCGTGTACTTTGATGATGGTAGGAAATTCTGGGATAACTATATGAGACACTCAGATCTTTTTTTTTTTTTTTAATACCATCAGGTGGAAGTCTTTCTTCCACCACCCCCATCATCTACCTCCTAGTCCTTAATGGAAAAGTTAGAGAAGTACTAGATCTGTGCCCCAGGGAAATCCTGGAATCAGACAGCTGTGACTGGGAGCAGGGTTGCATCCTTTGTGCCTGAAAGTCTTCCTCCTCAGCTTTGCTTTTCAGAATCTTCATCTTCCTTCAAGGCTCTGCTCCAAGTAACCTCTTCTTACTCCCCTCTTTCTCCTAGGAGCTCTTCCTCGTTAAATATCCCTAGAATTTGTCCCCCTTCATTCTCTATTTTGTGAAGCAAAAATGCCCAGGAATGGCTTAGGAGGAGCTTCCCCCCCTCTCAAGTCTCCTCTCTACCCAACTGATAAGACCTTTGTTCAGGTGGAGACTCAAGTTCAGAACTAGTTCACATACCTGAGCAACATCTTTGCAGAGAAGAGAGGGCTTCAACTACCCAAAAATATGCACTTGGTTCCCTGGAGAGATGTTTGCACAACTATGGCAGCCCCTCCAGGGAGCCACACAGAAATTTTAGTAAATAAAGGGAGCAGCAAACTGGAGAAGAATTCACAAGCCTCATTAAAGACACATTCAAGGCAGGAAGTTTGGGAATCAGAATGGAAAGTGAATGAGGTGGGGAAGTTATGTTGTTAAGATGGAAGCCCGCATTTGACCCTTCACTGGTATTGTGAGTCCTGTGAGCTCTACAGGTCCCGAGAATTAAGAAGAGAGAAGGGGATCTGGTCTGTTACCCCCAAAGTACATGTTTATTTTATCTTGTACCCCTGTTAGAATTCCTAGATGTCAGAGAATGTTTCTAGTTTGGATTTTGTATTCCTAGTGCCTAGTAGTGGGGAAGGAAAAGGAAAGGAATAAGCATTGACTAAATGTGTTAAGCTGTTAGTTCATTGGATCCTTACAAAAAACTCTGGGGGGTAGGTGCTATTATGATACTCAATTTACAATTGAGAAAACTGAGGCAGAGTGAGGTTGAGTGACTTGCACAGTATCACACGGCAAGTAAGTGTCCGAGACTGAATTTGAACTCAGATCCTGCTGACTCCAGGCCTCGTGCCCTATCCATCACACCACCTAGCTACCTCTACACCATATAACTTTTTATACTTACTCTCCGTGACTCCACTGGGGGTTTTCTTGGCAAAGATACTACAGGAACCTGCCATTTTCTTCTCCAGCTCATTTTACAGATGAGGAAACTGAAGCAATCAGGATTAACGTTTGCCTGGGATCGAAGAGCTAGTGTTTGGATTTGAACTCAGGACTTCCAGACTCCAGTCCCACTCTATCCACTATACCAACTAGCTGCCAATTTTACACATAATAGTTGCTTTTTTTTAAAGCTTAAATTAAATTAAATGGAAGCTTTATTTGTAATAGTAAGGAGCTAGAAACAAAACATATGCCCTACAATTTGGAATGGCTGAAGAAATTATTGTATAAGAATGTAATGTAATATTATTGTGTCTAACCATTAACCAAAAAAAGATGTATGTTCGAGAAAAAGCAGTGTTTGAAGCCTCCCTACAAAGAAAACCAGACCTGAACAAATTATTTGCTTTTCAAACACCCCAGACAACAGAAATACAAAAAAAAAAATGTAAATAGATACAGCAACCAAGGACAGCAGCTACAAAAACATGGAGAAACCACTCAGAGATTTCTTTTTAAAGTATACAAGGAGACAAGAATGAAAGCAAAAGGTAAAGAGAAAGGATGGTAGAGACATGGATTGAGTCTCCTAAATTTCCAGCTAGGGGGGAGTGATGTCTTTTATGGGATTATTCAGATTAGGGGAGAGGGAAGGAAAAGATGGAGGGGAATGTGGGATATTCCCTAATCAAGTGAAAGGTGAACAAAGAGGGGAAAATAGTTCCTGGGTCTACTGAAACTTGGGCAAGGAGGCAAAGGGAGGAATTGAAAAAGGAGCAGGGAAAGGAGGAAATCTTGTCTCAGTGATAGGAGAAATTCCCACTGGAAAAAAAAATGCTACCAGAGGTTCTATAAAGGAGATGGGAATTTGGTGCTTTGAGATATTATTCATCCTGTTTTAGGAGAAAGGGGAACCATCATTCCTGGGGACAACTGACCCCCGGAACAGTGGGAAGACTTGGACCTAGAAAGATTTCATGGCAGAGGAGAGTGGGGAGGGCAAAAGTTTAAATGCCTGATTAGGAACATAGGATGAATCCTACCATGGAGCAATACTTTTTTTCTTTTACCACCTGCAGGAGTTGGTATTTCTAAGAGTGAAGCACAACAGGAAAAGAGTAGCAGGGGGCAAGATATACAAGGCAATAACATAGAAACTGTTTAAAAGAAGGAATCCAAAATGTAAGCTTTAATTCCTTCAGGAATACAGAGACAAAATAACTGTAAGGACTAAGGGACAAGAACCAAATAATTATAAAGAAGTAAATAAAAAGACCATGAATTAAAGAATAAGAAGTATAAAATGGGCAAAAAGGGAAGGAAAAAATGAACAAAATAAGGGAAAGACTCACTTGTTTTTGTGTTGTTGCTGGGGTTTTTTTTTTCTTTTTTTTAGAAAAAGGCACAGAAAACAAAATTTTAAAAACTAACAAATTAGTTGAAAAGGAGGAAAAGTAAGTGTATTTTAATCATTACTTAACTGAGAGAGGAAAAAGAGAGGAAGAATAAGATAGGCCAAAGGAGGAAAGAAAAGGAACTAATAAGTTAATTAAATCTAGGGAAAGAGTAACAACTAGGAAGTCATGCAGGGTGGAAATGAGGTTGCCTCAAAGTAGATTAAGCTAAATCACTGAAAAGAAAAAAAAATATTATGTTTACAAAGGAAGGGGGGGAACCTAATTTAGAAAAACACCAATGGTAGAAACAAATTGAAAAAAACATGAATCTAACTCTTAATTCTGAAACTGAATGGGTTATACAATCCAATAAAACAAAAAAGAGTGACAGATTGGATTTAAAAAAAAAAAAAGCAAAAATTCCATAATCTGTTGCTTACAAGAAACACACCTAAAAACAAAGACATTTATGGTATAAAAATGAAAGGCTGGAACAAAATTTACTATGCATCAAGTGAATTTAAAAGGAGAATCTAGGAGTTAAAATTCAAAGGTCATCTGAAGATCTCCCAAATTACAGAGGCTCCTGTATTAGAATCATAATGCACTGAGAAGAGTTTGCTCATTTTTCATGAAAAGGTACTCTCTAGATAGCTCATAAGCAACCAATTCATTGAAAAATCTTCTGAAATAAAAAAAAAAACACAGGAAAACAACTAAATAACAAAAGAAACTATTTGAGTTGGCGTTGCTATGAGAAAATGAACTTCTGATCTTGTAGGTTTAAATTTGTGACCTGAATGTGGCAATGACTTGAGTTTGAGCTATTTAATAATTCAGAGAATGTATACTATTTGACCCAGCTGTTTCATTCCCCAAATACAGTATTTATAAATTCAATCACAATCCCCTGGAGATTATTTCCAGTGAAGAGTGATGTTCCATTTGTTAGCATGGAAGAGGATGAAAGCCCTTTGCTGGAACAGACCTTGTGTCATTAGTTATTTACAAGCATCTAACCTACCCTTTAAGGCAGCTGACAATCTACAGAGAGGAGCAAAACTCATTGCAGATCCATCTTTATGGGCAAAATCCAGGACTCAAGAGCAAGTCTTGGGCAGAATAGTAAAGTCAAGAGAGTTTCCTCTATCACTCATCAAACAGTCAAAAACCATTTAAAAGTACTTGTTATGTACAGAAACTAAGTTGCTAAATACTGGGGATACAAAGAAAGACAAAGAACATGGTTCATGCCGTTGGGGAATTCACATTCTAAGGGAAGCTAGGAATATACAAATAACTAAATACATTTAAGATATCTGCAGAGTAGATGGAAGGTAACCTCAGTGGGAAAGTCCTGGAGCTTTTATGAGTGGAAAATATTTTGGAGTGGGGATAGACAACCAAAAGACCTACTAGATTTGAGGAGCGGAGAGCTTGAACCAAAATGGTGGCTGTATTAGGAGAGATAAAAAGACAAAAAAAGAATGATGTGAAAATAAGGATTACAAGACTTGGCAACAGATTAAACATGAAATGAATCAATAGTCAACCAACATTTATTAAGTGCTTACTGGGAAAGAGAAAAAAGGGAAGGAAACAACTATTTATGAAGTGCCTACTAAGCTAAGCGCTTTACAAACATGATCACATTTGAGTTGTGGTATATGAATGTAATGGAATATTATTGTTCTATAAGAAATGATGAACAGGCTGATTTCAGAAGAGTCTGGAAAAACTTACATGAACTGATGCTGAATGAAGTAAGTAGAACCAAGAGAACATTGTGTGCAGTAACAAGAAGATTATGTGATGATCAACTGTCATGGACTTGGCTCTTCTCAACAATGAGGTGATTCGAGACAATTCCTATAGACTTGTGATGGAGAAAGCCATCTGCATCCAGAAAGAGAACTGTGGAGACTGAATTGGATAATATTCCCATCTTTTTTGTTTTTGTTATTATTTTTTTCTTGTGTTTTTTCCCCTTTTGATCTAATTTTTCTCCTACAGCATGACAAATATGGAAATATATTTAGAAAAATTGCACATGTTTAACTTATATTGGATTACTTGTTGTCTAGGGGAAGAGGCAGGAAGGGGAGGAGGGAGAAAAATTTGGAACACAAGGTTTTTCAAAGGTGAATGTTGAAAACTATCTTTGCATGTATTTTGAAAAATAAAAAGATATTATTATAAAACCAACAAACAAATATGATCACATCTGACTCTCCCATCAAGTCTAGGAGGTAGTTGCTGTTATTACCCTCATTTTACAGAGGAGGACACTGAGATACAGAGAAGTTAAGTGATTGTCCAGGGTTACCCAAGTAGTGTCCGATGTTGGATTTGACTTCGGGCCTCCTAACTCAAGCCCAAGAATTAGAACTAATACTTACTGCTCTTGGCTGGACTTTCAGGATGCCCAGGAGTTAGGATGCTAGACTGAAGAGATTTAGAAGCATGTTGAAATTTGGTATCTGGAGAGCTGGGAAGAACTCCGCTGGGAAAAGATCCTTCCCATCACAGACAAAGAAAGGCTACAAGAGGTGGGTGGAAAGGCTGGAGGCATTAGCAGCCTACACCATAGGAAACAGCTGCCTGCCCACCCCTTCGATCTTTTTTGTCTGCCTTTGACTCCCTTGGGTCCTGGCACCAGCTTATTCAATAGTGGGAGCAGAAGGGATCAGAATACAGTAGCCCTGAGCATGAAGGGATAATTCTTCTCCCCTCCCCACCCCACCCCACCCCCAGCTTGTTCCTTCCTAAGGGCCCATTGTCTGCGGCTGCCACTGGGCAAGGCAAACAATCCTTTCCCTCTGCCCTCAAGCAACCTCTGCCATTTAAGCAGCCCTTTATCCACAGGGCTAAGGCAGGAGGGCTTTGCAAAGACCGGCAGCTAGCTCTAGGTGGGAGAGAGTCTTAGGCAGAGCCTGGCCTTGGGCAACTTATGAAATGGGTGAAATTTATCCTCAGTGTCCCACCGTCCTGCTTTTGTGCCTTTTCCCTGCTGGACACTCTCACTCCTCCCCTCTAGCCTCCTTCTCCTCGCCTCCAACACAACCTGGACTGGGAAGGATTTAGGAGACTCATTTTCAGATGTTAATAACTGAACTGGGGCAAATCCTTGAGAAGGAAAGGTAGGGTTTAAGGCAGCTGGGGAAGGGGATGCCACCATCTCTTTCTGAGTCCATAAGGCTGTCACTAATTCACTTGTCAAGTCGCTTCCACTCACTTTCTTCCCCTGTACAAGAGGGGGCTTAAAATAAGGTCTCTTGCAGTTCTAATGTTCCGTGATCCAAAGCTGATTACATCTGTAAATGACATGTAGAGAGTCACCAGAAGAAGGGCAGATTTCCCACATTCCAATGCAATGAGGAAGGATACAGTGATAGGAAAAGAATCCCTGGAGAAGAGGAAGGATAAAAATAGATTTCCAGAAGACCTCACTTGAATTCATTGAGCAATTCCTGGAGGCTCACTTCTTAGAGGGCAATTTCCCAACTTCTAGGATGTTCCCTGACAATTTTTCTCATGAGTATGTATCACTATAACCCAAGACATCTACTGCCAGCTCTCAAGGCCATTTCTATTGATCTGTATTGTCGATTTAGAGGTACCAATTGCTGTGTACTTTATGGGAAATGAAGCAATTTGTGTTTCTAAGTTTTTTAAATTCTTGGGGTCATCCTCTCAAAAATCTATGTATTCCCTATGGATCTAGATATAGCTATATATGTCTATCTATAGCTATCGATATTCTCTCTATATAAATTTAATATTCTATAATGAAATATGTTTTCTAAGAGGGATTCCCTAATATGTTGACTCTGACCTAACAAAAATATAATGTTTCACCCTCATCTGTAAGGGAGAAAGAAACAGAATTAAGGAAACTGAATCAATTCGGGCTGTGGGATTAGTTTGCCCTTCTGCTTTATTTAAACTTTATAAACACATTGTAGGGTGAGGAACATGACCATTATCACACTGGCTTAGAGAGGAGACTAGCTCTGAAATCTACATTCCTGTTGCCATTCCATAACCCTAGGATCACAGATTTAGAGCTCAAAGGAACCTTAGAGACCAACCCTCTCATTTTACCACTCAGATAACTGAGGCCCCAAGAAGTGAAATGATTTGCTTAGGATTATAGAAAGTGTCTGAGGTAGGATTTGAAAGATGGGTCTTCCTCCTTCAAGACCAGTATACTGTCCACTACACCATGGAATTAGGAAAACAGAACAAAATCATTCTTTCCCAAGAATCCCAGAAGCAAAAAAGATTTAGATAACGCTGTGCTTCTTCTCAGATCCTAGTAGCAGAATATAAACACTTATATTTTCCCTTTGCATGGAGAAAGAAACATTAGCCACTCATGATATCATAGTTGTCAAGCCTTTCTGGATCTTCACTAGTTCCTGATACATCACCGATTTTTCTTTTATATCTCTATCCCATCAAATTTGGTAGATGCTGGAAACCATATGCCATGAGCAGCCTAGGAAGAAGGGACCTTGTTCAGTGGCCAAGGGGGATCATGTGAAGATGCCCCAACACTATTACTCTTTATACAATATCCTCCACCTTTCTTTCCCCAAGTTGCATATTGCCCCCAGTCTCTGTCATTTCTACCTTGGACTCCTCCACGTATTAGCTTTCTGTCCTCCATAGGCAGTCTGCGCTTGATAAGATACATCCATCTTTACTTTTCCTAAACTTTTATAGGCAGGGCCAACCAAAGACAAGGGAGCAGCAGCTGTCAGCTGAGGGCATGGATACAGTTCTTATACATAAGTGAATTCATAGACATTGTCTGTGTTGTCAGGATTTGCTGAGGTTGTAAGTCCTGAGAGATCCTCTTTCAATACAGCTCCCAACACAGTACTGGGCTCTCTGGACCACGAATAAATGCTTTTTGATGAAAGTAGAAGTGATAGTGATAGTGATGGTAGCAGCAGCTAGACTATAGCCCCAGGCCAGGGGAGTGTGCTCCTGGATTCCTCCAAGAGAGACTACACAGCAAGCTGCAACCGGGAGGTATGAGGAGACTGTTTGGAGATTAGAGTAGGAATTGTTTACAGATCCCAGCTGCGGGAATCCCCTTCCTTTAGCTGGTTTCAGATCCCCTGCTCTAGGAAGGATCCCTTGTCTCTCCAAACCTGGATGAGTGATACTTCTTTAGCTCCTGGGCTAGAGTTTCAGGAGCACCACAAGAGGAAGGGAAAAGGAAGAAGACTCAGAAAATCAGAAGGAGACACTGAGGGAGCAAAGAAGAGAGAGACAGACTGAGCAAGTGTAGAGCAGGCGCCGAGTGGACTTAGTGGAGCCAGCCCAGAGGGCCACAACGGAGGTTCCACAGAGACCTTCTCACGCCAGCTGGACAGAAGCATGGGGGGAGTACAGGCAGGGCCATGTGCCAGGAGCGGACAGAGATTCCTTTGAGGAGAGGACAGATGTCAAAATATATTAATACTCACGCCACTGTGGCTCTTTCACTCTCTAAACCCTTGGTGAGTCCTAAGGCAAGCTTGGCAGCTGAGGAAACTGAGGCATAAAGAAGTGAGTCAGCTTCCAGGTTTAGAACTCTTGCTCTGACCTCCAGTCTCTAATTATAACTGACATATCTTTAGCCTTTTAAGGTTTGCTGTTTATATTTTATATATAATATACGTATGTTTAATGTTGTGTGGTATGTATCTATACATATACTAAGCACATACATATTTACATGTATGCACATACACACATACATACATACATATATTTTAAAATTTTCATTTTCAGAACAACCTGGTAAGATAAATGCTATTCATTTGTTCACCTATTCAAAAAGCATTTATTAAATATTTAATAAGCCTCTGTCCTAGGTCCTGAGGATACAAAGACAAAATGAAAATCCAAAGTGCTTGCCCTCAGGGAGCTTTTATTCTACATGCAGGAAAATATCAAAGAGGAAAAAAAAAAAGCTCAGAGGAGTTGCTCAGTTGATTAGATTTCACATCTATTAAGTGTTTGAAGTAGACTTTGAATCCAGGTTTTTCTGAGTCAAGGTCCAGTGTGCTATCCTCTACAAAGTCTATATTTGCTTACATTCGATTTGAGGGCAACAACTATCTTTTACTTATCTTTGTATCTCCAGGGCTTAGCATAGTTCTTGGTCTGTAATTGATGCTTAATAAATGTTCTTTGGGGGCAGGCGAATGGTGCAGTGGATAGAGCACTAGCTCTGGAGTCAGGAGGACCTGAGTTCAAATGCAGCCTTAGACAAGGGAAAATGTTCACTGACTGACTATTGCCGGAACTGCCCTGAGTAAGAGTAACTGCACCAGAATTCTCTGGGGCAGCTCTAGTTTCAAGGAGAGAAAATGCACTTTCTTTATTTTTAAGCTTTTTATTTTCCAAACATATGCATGGATGATTTTTCAACATTGACCCTTGCATAGTCTTGTATTTCAGATTTTCTCCTCCTTTCCCCCACCTCCTCCCCTAGATGGCAAGCAATCTAATATATGTTAGACATGTTAAAATATATGTTAAATCCAACATGTGTATACATATTTATACAATTCTCCTGCTACACAAGAAAAATCAGATCAAAAAGAAAAGTAAATGAGTAAGACAACAAAATGAAATTGAACAACAAAAAGAATTGAGAATGCTATGTTGTGGGCCACACTTAGTTTCCATAGTTCTCTCTCTGGGTGTAGATGGCTCTCTCTTCATCACAAGACTATTGGAACTGCCTGAATCATCTCATTGTTGGAAAGAGCCACGTCCATCAAAATTGATCACTGTATAATATTGATACTGCCGTGTACAATGAGCTCCTGCTTCTGCTCATTTCACTTGGCTTCAGTTCATGTTAGTCTAGGTCTCTCTAAAATCATCCTCCTGATTGATTGTTTCTTATAGAACAATAATATTCCATAAAATTCATATCCCATAATTTATACAGCCATTCTCCAACTGATGGGCATCTACTCAATTTCCAGTTTCTGGCCACTACAAAAAGGGCTTCTACAAACATTTTTACACATGTGGATCCCGTTCCCTCCTTTAAGATCTCTGGGATACAAGTCCTGTAGAAACACTGCGGGTCAAAGGGTGTGCACAGTTTGATAACTTTTTGAGCATAGTTCCTTATTGTTCTCCAGAATGGCTGGATCTGTTCACAATCCACCAGCAATGCATCAGTGTCCCAGTTTCCCCACATCCCCTCCAACATTGGTTACTATCTTTTCCTGTCATCTTAGCCAATCTGAGAGGTGTGTAATGGTATCTCAGAGTTCTCTTAATTTGCTTTTCTCTGATCAATAGTGATTTAGAGCACCTTTTCATGATTAGAGATGGTTTTAATTTCTTTATCTGAAAATTGTCTCTTTATATCTTTTGACCAGAGAAAACGTATTTTCTTTCTTTCTTTCTTTCTTTCTTTCTTTCTTTCTTTCTTTCTTTTTTTTTTTTTTTTTAAACGTACTTTCAACAAGACTTAGCAAATGGAAGAACCTTTCTCAGACGATGTATCCAATTTCTGATGCAGAGATTATGGTCATCACACTCCTATGGCCAGGAGCTGTGTGTGCAAGGGTAAAATTCTAAGGCAGAATTCTCTGCTCTCCTTTGGTCCTTTGCTGCCTTTCTTTCAGCTTTTCCCTCCCTCCTTGTGTTAGCTGTTAACTAATCCTCTCTAAAGTGTTAAGATAACTAAGGTGTTTTCCCTATCACAGTATTGGCATTTGCTCTGCTTTTCTGGGATGAGGGATGCATTTTAATGGGAAACTGACTTAGACAGGAAGCCCTTCAAAATTCAATAGATGTGTGTGGGAAACATTTATATGTGCCTACTATGCATCAGGCATTTTGCTTTTTTACAAATGTTATCTCATTTGATCCACTGTAAAAGTAGGTGCTAAAAAAAAAAAAAAAAAGTAGGTGCTATTATTATTCCCACTTTACAGTTGAGGAAACTAATAGACAGAGACAGAGACAGAGAAAGAAGAGAGACAGAGAGAGAGCGCGCCAGCCAGCGCCTGTAGTGAGAGGTCAGAGAACAAGCTTAGTTGAGTCAGTCCATATTATAATAATTGAAATTCCCTCTAGGGGGTAACTTCTTTGCAGTTTGCCCCAGGGTAAAGGACATAGTGAGTCAGAGTAGGACCAGAGTTCCCAAGCAATTTGAAATGTGCAGTTTGTAATCAATCTTGGCCCCAGCTGCATCCAGAGTCCTAATTCCCTAAAGCTTTGCCCATTCTCTTCAAAATAATTTCTTCTTTTCTCCTTCCTCCCAGCACCCAGCAGGGTTCCCAGAAGCTTTTAGCAGCTTTCCTGAGCCCTTGCTCTGAAATAAACATGACCAATTTCAAGCTGATTCTCTGCGGATTTCTCACTTAGCCAGGGGGTACCGTCCTGGACCTGGAGAAGAGAAAGAGGAGCTGAAAATCGGTTGGTCTGGCAGTTTAAAGCATCCAGTTATGGAGAGACAGGAAAGCTCAGACTTCTGGAATTGGAGGGAAAAGACCTTGTAAACTTCTGAAATCCATCCCGGCACCTCTAGACAGTGGGGTACTTGATTCCTGACAAACAGGTACTTAACCTATTAAAACCAGGGCCCACTGCATTGTGGGGCTCAGTGACTCTTCACATTAATTGATGATAGTACAATGACGTTTTTTCAGTGGGAGAAATGCTCAAATTTCCTTTCCCCGGGAAAGTATGTGGGACTGCCAGAGAGGAGGTTTGGAAACGGGAGAAATGGCTATTACTCACAGTCTCAGTGACATCACCACATTTCAAAGGGCTCTTAGGCCTCAGGAGGGGACGATCAGCAGCTGTGGCCAGGAAGGCAATTTCCCCTCCGAGACCGTGGAGTACAATAAGGGGCAGGGCTCTGCCTCTCCCATTGGCCGAGACTTGGGCCGTAATTATTGGACCAGGTGAAGCAGGACGTCCTGCCTGCAAATGGTGGTGAACACACAGTGGCTACATTTCATTTCTCCTAATCCTCTCTGAAGAAAAACAGAAAGGCAACGCTTCCTTTTCTCTCCTTCTCCATTAAAGGGGACATTAGAAGGATTGGGACACCGGGGTGGGCTCCCAGCAATTACTGGAGCCTCCCACAGGATCTCCGGCTCAGTTTTCTGAAGATAAATATAGGAACACAAGAGCCTCCCGGTGGCCCAGGTAATGTCTCTCCCCAGGAACCGGCCCTGATAAGTGCCCCATCACCTGGGAGGAGCGATTTTACAATTCAATGACTCTACAAAATAAAGGCTGAAAGGGGCTGGATTAAGAGATCAGAGAAGGCTTCCCTGCTTTCAAAAGACAGCAGGTCAAAGATGATAATGCCTTCCTCTATTGCATATGGAGATAGCTGATGAAAAATTTATCTCTGAAGCAGGAGGAGGATTGTGGCCAAGAAAGAACATTGGCTTTGGAACCAAGTGACCTGGGCCTAATTATTTTGTTTTATTTCAGGTCAGTCGTCTTGACTGCCTCAGTTTCTCTATCTATAAAATGAGCAGTTCCACTATCTAATTTCTATGATTTCCATCCAAATCTAACTCCTATGACCCCATGAATTCTGTGTCCACCTTTCTGTCCTGTATCACGGAGGGATACACAGAGAAAATCCTAGAAGCTGCTGTTGGCATAGTGGATGGATGACGGACTGAACCTAGAATTAGAAATAACTGCGTTCAAATCAGGCCAGTTATTGGCTGTGTGACCCTGGGCAAGTCCCTTAGTCTGTCTGCCTCCCTGTCCTCCTATGAGTCCCATTTTACAGATGAAGAAACTGAGGCAGACAGGGTGAAGGGATAATCGTTGAAGGTCTACAAGTCTAGTCACTGTCCATTATGCCATGATTTCCGTTCCAGAGCAAGAAGGAGGAAAGAGGGTGACTGGGTGAGGGAGCTGCAGGATGGGCAGCCAGACCTTTCTTTTCTCAACAGCTCATAAATCCTGTTTATCAAGCTAGGGAGCAATTGAGATCTCCAGGTGTGGAAGGAGTCCTCGAACTAGGGGAAATCAGAAGGCTCGATGTATTTGGCGAAACCGAACCTCAGAAAGGTTAAGACGAGCTTGAGGCAGAGGAAAGAGCATTGACTGTGTGGACATTTATGTTTAAATTCTCCTTTCTTTTCCACAAATGTCCCGGATAACTCCTCCCTCTCCATGATCTGGTAACGACCAATTCAACTTTTATATTTTGGATCTACTGTCCAGTGGAACCTAGTAACATTCTGGACCAAAATGGCCCTCCCCGGGACCCTCACTCTTTAGGGGGTTGTTTACTCTATTAGAAGGCAAGCTCCTTGAGGACAGGGACTATTTTTGTATTTGTAACCCCAGTTTTAGCTCAGTTCTAGGCAAATGGAAAAACAATGCTCTCTTCAATACTGGCTCTATTTACTCCTGTGACTTTGGTCCTCCCCGGAACTATTCTTCCGGATGGGTGAAATGAGGCAGTGGGACGAAGTGGAGGTCTCCTTTAGCTGTAGCCCAGGAGTTCCCCATCTTAAGTAGTCTGAGCATAGACTACCAGAGCGATCTCAGGTCTCCCCAGTTTTCCACAATTGCCTCTTCAGCCTGTCTTTAATCTCAAAAAAATGGATTAAGCGTTCACTCTGTCACCAGCCCTGAAGTCAGGAGGACCTGAGTTCAAATGTGACCTCAGACACTTAACACTTCCTAGCTTGTGACCCTGGGCTTAACCCTACTTAACCCCATTTGCTTTAGCCAAAAATAATAATATTAATATTAAAAAAATAAAGTGTTTACTCTGTGCCAGATAGGATGGTAAGCGTTGGGGGTACAAAAAAGCCCCTCTCCCCACTTCTCTCTCGTGTTGAGAGTGGTGTAGAACTGTCAGCATTGATAAAATCTCTGGGGTGTATTATTCAAAACTTACTAGGCGTTTAAACCGGTCTGAGAACAGAGAATATAAAGAAAAGCCCAAGCACAGCCCCTGCCCTCAAGGAGCTTACGTTCTAACAGAGACATGCTAGTAACTGGCACATACGGGATCCGTACAAGACACTCTTAGCGGGAGGTAATCCCGAGTGTAGGGCAGCTGCTCCGGGGAGCCCCACAGTGCCGGAAAAGCTAGTGGGGGCGGGGGTGTGAAGCGGCCCCCTTGGAATTGCGCCTTAGGCCGACAGAAAAAAAGAAATGGGGCCGGGGTCCTTCCCTTTAACGCAGCCCTGAGCTCTAAGGAGAGAGGAGGGGAGGGAAAAAGAAGAGAAGGAGGAGGAGAAGGAGGAGGAGGAAAAAAAGGAGGAGGAGGAAGAGGCCGAGCAGGAGCGCCTGCGCACGGGGGTAGCGAGAGCCGAGTTGCACTGACCGGCTTGGGCTGCATGCGCCCCCGGCCACCCTGATCTAGCGGCCCCGACCCGAGCTCGGGATCGTCTGCCCTCGCCGCACCCCGAAGTCCCGGCCCCCCCGCGGGACGGGGTGGGGCGGGTGGCCCCGGCCCCCGAAGGAGTGAAAGGGGCGGGTGGAGAGCGCGCGCACCCTAGCCCCAGCCCCCGCCTCCGGGGAGGAGAGCCCGGGGATGCGCCCCGGTGCCGCCGCGGGGCTCTGAGCGCGGGGGCCCGCCCGGGGTGCCCCGAGCCGAGAGGCCGCCGCCGCCCCCGCCCGCAGCCTCCGCGGCAGCCCCGCCACGCGCCCCGCTGCTTCCCCGGGCGGGAGCCGCGCCTGGACCGGGGAGCCGGGCCCCCGCCGCGCGCCCCCCAGAGCCGGCGGGAGGAGTGGAGGAGCATCCCCAGCCCCCGGCGACGGCCGCCAAGATGTCTGTGCCGGTGAGTACCGCGCCCGCCGCCGCCGCCGCCGCCGCCGCCCCCGCCGCCTTTGTGCCAGGCTCGCCAGAGGGGCGGAGCGGGGAGCTAGGGGACCCCAGGAGTCGGGCTGCCGGCGCGTGCCGCTCCCTGGGGACCTGGCAGCTGGCCTGGGAGGAGTGCGCGGGGCCCACCGGCGCGAGCCGGGGAGTGGGGCTGCACCACACCGGCCTCATTCGTGCGCAGTGACTTTGGGGGGTGCTGCTGGGGGTGGGGGGAGCAGGGAGCGATGTCCCTGGGCTTCTCACTCCTCCCGAGACGATCGGAGCAGGAGGACTTCCCCCACTTCCTCTCCCAGTCAGGGCTTTGCTTTTTTGGCTCCCGAGACTGCAAGGATGGAGAGGCGGGGAGGAATCTCCGAGTCACCTATTTTTGTGCCGTGGCTTGACAGCAAAATGGACAGCTCAGAGAGCCGGGGAAAACTCTCCCGGCCTTGCCAGATGGCTCTCCCTTCAAACTTTTCCTCCTGCTGGATAAAATCCCCCGGAAACTTTTGTTAAACTTCTCCGAACTCCTTAACATTTTCCCCTGCTCTCTCGGGCCCTCCCTCCCTCCTTCCTCTGCTCTCCTCCTTCCAGCTGCACGGCCCCTTCTGGGTTTCCAGCTCTAGGCCGGGGTCTGGTTTGGCTAATGTCTGGGGTGTCTGCCCAGTCGGTGCTGATGGTGCCAGCCGCCCTGGGCCATGAGCAACTCTCTCTTCCAAGGCTGGGCCCCAGCAGGGGAGCACTAGGGAGACACCAGCTCAGCAGGTTCTTGGTCTGAGCGCTTTCCCCCACTCTTGGCTTCTGTTTACTACAATGAGTGATTCTTCCCACCTTTGCCACCTGGGACCCAGGCTGAGTGAGCTGGGGGAGGGGGAGGGAGGTGCCTACTTCAGGATGATCTGGAAAGGAAAATCTTGGCAAGGTGGGAACCTGTGCGAGAGTTAGAGCTTTATGGTGGGGAGGTTGCTGGGGAAGGTTTTAATCCCAGCCAAGGTTGAGGTTTTTATTTCCCTCCTCCCCCAGGGGAGGATTGGGGTGGGGAAGGAGTTTTCTCCATGGAAAGAGATGGACATCATCAGAGGCAGATATTGAAAATGAAGCGTTTGGGGAAAAAGAAATGAGGAGGAAAAAAAGAAACAAATCAAGTGAAAAGTGATTACATCTATTTCACAGTTCAAGGCAGATCACCAAGGGACTTTAGTATTGTGTTTCTTTCCACCAGCAGGTAGGAAACACATTTCTCTGTTGGCCCAGGGCTCTTTGACTGACTCCTGTGACAAACTTGGCTTCTCTGGAGTCTTACTTATGGAAAACCGATGCTCAGTTTCCCTAATCCATGACCCTTTTTGTCCCCCTGCCTTGGGAACATGGCTACTGTTATTAGGCCTCATCACCAGTTTGGGAAATAATTTCTGTCGCCAAGATCCAAATCCTGCCATGTTAGATTGTTTTTGTGTGGCTTCTTCCAGGGCTCAGGTCATAGGACCTTAAAGATACTGCTGTGGTGCCTTGGGCCATGTTATTAGTTGCCCTACGAGGCTTCCCATTGCCAGATAGCATCCCGTTTTGCAGATAGATAAACTGATAAGGTAAATTCTCACATTTGGAGGAGGGGTTGTCCTGTGTGTTAAAGTGGAAAGGACATTGAAATCTAGACCTAAAGCATCCTTCCTTTGTGATCTTGAACAAAATCTCTTTACCTTAATGGGGCCTCAGTTTCCTCATCCTTACTTTCATGGCTGAGCTCAGGTACTGCTACCTCCAGGAAGCTTTCCCTTTTCCCTCCAATTGTAATGCTTTCTCTTTCTTTTCTTTCTTCCTTCCCTTCTCTTTCTATTCCTTCCTTCCTTCTTTCTTCCCCCCTCTCCTTTCCTTCCTTCCTTTCTTTTTTGTTGTATATTATCCCAAGAGAATGTAAGCCCCTTGAAGACGAGGATTTATTTTTCCTCTTCTCAGTATCTAGCAAGAAATAGGCTCTTAATTAAAGTTTGTTGACGTCAATCCATGGAATAGAGGGAAGAAGGAAAGAAAGAGATAAGGATTGACAAAGTCATCTCGAAGGGTCCCTTTTCAGCTATGATGTCACAAATTTGGGGATTGCACATCTTTAATATTTGAGTCCCTAGCCTCTCTTGTCCCATATTTAGTCAAGAAGCACATGGATCTCCAGTTTTACCAACTTATTTCTGGGTCCTTGATTTCCCCTTCTTGACCACTGTCCCCCACCCTCCTTCCCCAGCCATTTTCTTATTTTTTTACTATGAAGCAATCGTACTGTATCTTCATCACAGGGGGTAGATTGAGTCTTAATTAACTACTGTAAAGTGTTTGGAGATTATTGGATGAAAGATGCTATGTAAGTACTGTGCCTTATTATTATGGAATTAGAGGCTGGCTCCCGCCCACAGTAGAAGCAGGGTAATTCAGAGTTACAGAAGAAAAAATTAGGGCTTTCATTGGGTGTTGTGATTCTCTTCCCCCTTGCTTAACAATTCTGTTTAAAAGTGTTTCCAGCCTAATTATTATAGAATCATCTAATCTTTAAAACAGAAACAAACAATTCTTGCCAAATCCCATCTCTCTGCCCTTTTCTTGAAGAAGCTGCCCAGGGTCCCAGTGTTTTCATGCCCAGTTTGGGGGAACTTAGTTAAGTTAGGAAGAACACTGTTCTGCCCCGGGAATATCAGAAATTCAGCTGTCATATTCCTGAGTGAGACACTGCTACTATTCAAAGAGGTTTCCCTATGCAGCAAGCGAGGATAAAAGTTGCGTAAAATTGCACTGTGCATGACCCACTGCAGAAGATTTAAAAGACAGGGACATCATTTTAAAAGATCATTTGGTTCAGCCAATACTTAAGAGCCTATTAAAGACTAGACACTAGGGCACCTGGTCAAGAGACAGGAGGACCTGAATTCAAATTCAGCTTCAGACACTTACTGGCTGGGAGATCCTAGACAAGCCACTTCCCCTTGCTTGCCTCAGTTTCCTCATCTGTCAAATGAGCTGGAGAAGGAAATGGCAAACCATTCCAGTGTCTCTGCCAAGAAAACTCCAAAGGGGGTCATCAAGAGTAGGACATGACTGAAATGACTGAACGACAACATAAGTACCAGAAACTGGGGATATAAAGAATAAAGAAAAAATAAAGAGCATTTATTAAGCTCTTTAATGTTATCTTACTTGATTCTTGCAACAAATAAGTTAGATAGGCGCTAGTATTATCTCCATTTTACAGATGAGAAAACTGAGGCTGAGACAAGCTAAGTGATTTGCCTAGGGTCACACAGTGTTTGAGGCTAATTTGCCACTCTGGTTCTTCTTGATTTCCCAAGCCCAGCACATTACAAAGAAATCCTAGCAGTCCCTGTCCTCGAGGGGATTTTATTCTACTGATATAAACTAGAAAGCAGTTAAAGGCTGAGGGAGAGCTAATCTGGGAGAATTAGGAGAGCCTCTTGCAGTGGGCTGAGTCTCCAGCGGAGCCTTGGCCAGAGCCGGAGGTAGGAGCCGGGAAGAATCGGTTGGATCATGTCTTGATTGCCCCCCGGGTCCCTGATTGTACTCAGGGGCAGAGTGCTGGGCAGGGAGGTGCTGGGCTTGGGACAGTGAGGATGCTGTATACTAATCAGCTTGGTGAGTTCCCCAAGTGACCTCATTTCCCCCCTCTGTGGGCACTGTTATTGTTACCAGGTGGCTGGGCCTCCATCTGGCTCGGCCTCCCTGTCACATTTGGTGAGATCAGCCTGTGAGCCTCCCTGGGAGCAGCCAAGGGGGTGGGGCAGATGGGGGATCGGGAGAAGGTGAAGGAGGGACACCCTGATGGGCTGGCTGGCCATCATCTCATCAGGCGCCCTTCCATCAGCAACCAAATGTGGACAAAACAGGGAAGCCCATTTAACGGCTGACTTCTAATTAGCTGGAAACCTTCTGGCAGAGACAGCTAAGCATGGATTTGTTTTGGGGTGGAAACGTGGCTATTTTATAAATTTGTCTTCCGAGAAGCTTTAGTCCTCACATCAGAGCAGCGATATCCTGGGCCCTCGGGCGAGAGCTGTGGGTGGGTGGTGGCGGGGGAGAGTTGGAGTGGGTTTTCCCCCCCTTCATTTTTGGACTGGAAGAGAAAGTCTGAAATTGCTTTCATGTGCTGAGGGATGGCCACAGGGAAGTTTCCAGGCAGAGCTGTCTCTCTCTTTTACTGCCTGAACACACTCAGCTCAAAATAGCTGTGGATCATGTCTGTGCCCACGGCCACGTTTGGATTTTCGGCTCAAGCATTCATTGCGGCTCTCGTTATCCAAAATAATGCTGAGACAGGACATTTAGCCCCAAAGAAACGACAAGATGCTCTGGGAGCGGAAGCTAGCAATGAGCTCCTCCGGAGGGAAGAGTAAGAGGAGGCGACGTTGGGTTCGCTTCTTTATTGGTGGATTTGGGGGAATTTGGGTAGGGCCTGGGTTGAGTGACCGATTGAATGGTTGATTTTCCCAGACATCTAGGTGAAGAAAAAGATGGCTCTGAAGGGTCACGTAGAGGCCTGCTGAATTTTAGGCAGAATTCCAGAAGGGTGGGCAGCGGGATCCATCTATTGTGCTGAAGAGCTCAGGCAGCTGGGTCCTTTCACTCAGCCTCTCTCCCTTTACCTTGGGAGTGAATTCAGTAGGGAGGAGGAACTTTGGTTCCTAGACATTTTGTAGCTAGTCTCCCTACTGATGCTTCCTACAGTGATGTCCCTGGGGCTGGAAACGTGTTTGCAGATAAGGTGGGAAGAAGCTTTGAAGACCTATTGGATTTGGACAGTGGAACCGTGGGGTTGAGGAGGGGAAGGTCTTCCCTCAGCAAATAGATGCATCATAAAGTCTCTCCTGCTCTGCAGAGGATTCGGCAGAGCCCAGGGGACTCCACTTTGCTCTGGGCCTTGGTTTCCTAGTGTGAATGTCTGGGTGGCACAGCAGAGCCTGCCTTGGCGTTTATTATCTACATGACCTTGAAAAAGTCATGACCTCTTAAATTTAGTTTCCTCATCTGTAAGATGGGGCTAAAGAGAGAACCCAAGTAATAGAGTTGTTATAAAGATCAAAGGTATAAAGCATTAAAAGAACCTTGAAATACTTTAGAATGTTAGTTACATTTAGTTCTACCTTATTTAACATATATTGGATTACATGCCATCTAGGGGAAGGGATGAAGGGAAGGGGGAGGTAATTGGAACACAAGGTTTTTCAAGGGTTGAAGAAATTATCCTTGCACATGTTTTGAAAATAAAAAACTTAAATAAAATTTTTTCTAAAAAAAAAAAAAGAAATGTTAGTTATTATTATTATCATAGTATCTGAAACGGGCAGTTCAACCCCTTTCAGAGTAAAAGGGAAGAATGGCATTCTATAGAGGCGACTTTGCTATCGGGATAGAGGCGCTCAGCAAATATGGCATCTCATTGGAAGCTAGTGTTTTCTTTGCTTCTCCCGTCCCCATGGGTCATTGTGCTGCATCCTGGGATGCTGAACTTTCCAATGTGAGTCCAGCCTGCCCTTCCACCCTACCTCCCACCACTCTCCCACATGCATCTGTGCTCCAGCTGAGCTCCCTGTTTGTGGAACTCATCTGACCCTTTCCTTCCCTTGCTCACGAAATGTCTCTTCCTCTCTGCCCTCTCTTGTCACTCTTGAATTCCAAGGATGAGCTGCCATCTCTTCCTTAAAATTGTCCCTCATCCTTCCCCACTGGAAGTAACCTTTCCTCACTCTGCAGATCTCCCAGAATTGATTGATCATGCTTTTCTTTTAAACTTTTTATTTTAACTTGGTGTCTCTATCTCATCCTTCTCTCTTAGATAGGAAAGCTTCCTGAGGGAAAGGGGTGTGACATATTTTGTTTTTTGTATAATCTGAGATGTACTGAGGTATCATGGATAAAGAGGAACTGGGGTATCACAGAGAGAAAGGTATTGAGGTATCACGGATAGAGAGGTACTGGGGTATCACAGAAGAGAGGAACTGGGATATCATGGATAGAGAGGTACTGGGGTATCACAGAGAGAAAAGTACTGAGGTATCATGGGTAGAGAGGTACTGGGGTATCACAGAGAGAGAGGTACTGGGGTATCACAGATAGAGAGGAACTGCGGTATCACGGATAGAGAAATATTGGGGTATCACAGAGAGAAAGGTACTGAGGTATCATGGGTAGAGAGGTACTGGGGTATCACAGATAGAGAGGAACTGCAGTATCACGGATAGAGAAATATTGGGGTATCACATAGAGAAGCTCTGGGGTATTATGGATAAAGAGCTCATCAAACCAGGAAGGCCTGAGTTCCAGGGCTTCCTCTGACCCATCCTGGCTGGGTGACTTCTGACAAGCCTCTTCCTGCTGCAGTCAAGTCTCCTACTTAGAGGCTGCCCCCCTGAATCACTAATGAAGTCACAGGCCCTTTTCCTACCTATCTAGTTTGGAGTAGAATTCCTGCACCCAACGGCTTATTCAGTTGTTCACCTCACTCTTCGTGACAGGTCCATCCTGGCAAAGATGCTGGCGAGTCTGCTATTTCCTTCTCCAGCTCCTTTAGCACATGAGGAAACTGAGGCAAACAGAATGAAGTATCTTACCCAAGATCACAAGCTAGGAAGTTGTCTGAGGCTGCATTTGAACTCAGATCTTCCCACTCCAAGCCCAATTCACTGCGCCACCTAATTCCCCTATAGTTGGGGTTAGTAAAACTGAATTAGTTAAAAAAATTTTTTTTATAAGTCTTGCTTCTCTGTACATTTTCTTCTGTCCTTTTGGAATATCCAGGGAGAACGGGAATATTAGTATCATCATGGCTGAATCTCAGTTTCCCCTTAATGACCCTATAGCAGGTGTGACTGCTTCTAGCAAATCCCTTTTTTTGAGGGGGGAGTTCTTATTCTGACCTAGGGTGACGCTGGGGTCCCCGTGTAAATTAGAGGCAGAGGGCCTCCAGAGTTACTCATGTGAATGCCCTGGCTGCTAAAAACTAGTGTAATCTTAATTAAGAGCTCGTGCTTTTTCAAGCACAGACAGGCTAAGGAGTGGCTACGACCAACCGAGGGATGTGAGGGAGCCCGAGGGCTGGGGATGGACGGAGAAGCAGGATATCAACCATGTGTGTGTATGGGATGATAGCACTGGCACCAGTGGGATTTCAATCAAGGAGACTTAGTAACTGAACAGGATTATAGGAGTTTGGGCTGTCTGAGAGAAGGGCTAACGTGGAAGAAAAGAGCGTAAAAAGTTGGGGGAGCCATATTGGACATGAGGGAGGGGACTGTGATTTTATAGTTCTGGCTGTGCTGTGAATTCACTTCATCACCTTGATTTTCCATTTTTCCTCATAGGTCTCAGTTTTTCCATCTGTTCAATGAGGGAGTTTGAAATAAGATCACAGATCTTAGAGCTGAAAGGGGCTTCCTATTTCAAAGGTAGTGGATTCCAGATTTTAGAAATGGAATCATGAAGGGTCAGACACATGGGAAGAACAAAATCTCAACCATTCCTAAGGTTTCCACCTTCCTAGATGAAGCATCCATTACTCTCAGTCACACTCAGACATCTTAGTCAAATCAGGAAGACCCAAGTTCAAATATTATCTCAGTTAGCTCAGTGTGACCTTAATGTATTCTGCCTCAGTTTCCTCATCTGTAAAAATAGGGATAATAATAGTTATGAGTATCAAATGGGTTGACATAGGTGAAGAACTTTGCAGACCTCAGAGCACAATAATGTCTGCATTCTAGCTGTCTTTTTTCTCAGTCACAGCCAGGTGTTGTTTTCTTAATTTTTCTTCCAATGAAACATTTATTTTAATCTCCATCTACTGGTTTGGCAATACCGTGAAAGTTCTAAAATTTTAAATAGCACTACACTAAGTCTGATGGGTTAAAACTCACAATCAGGTAAACACACTCAACTGTGACAGCTCGATGGCTCCACTGGCATTCTGAAAAGAGGAAAAGATAAAAGTATCAGGTGCATGGTCTGTTATAAAACAGGCTTTTCCCTGGGCGGACATATCCCAGGATTCATTTATTATGTAGGATAAACCATTCAGAATTGTTGCTTGGCTAAGAGGGTATCTCCAGAGGGTCCCCGGCAGGGGCAACGGGCTCATTTTGTTCCAGGGAGTGGAAACCAAATAGAGCAGCAGCTGCTGGAAGTTCAGTTTCTGCCTTCTATAAAGGAAGGCATTGGGAGGAGTTTGGTACGCCACTGTCCAGCCCTCCAATCAGAGGGGAAAGGAGATGGTGATAGTCAGAGGAGCTTGGAGGTGATGAAATAATTTTGTTCTGTGGAGCTGAAACCAGGCAGAGCAGCAGATAGATACACCATTCTCTCTAATACGGTGATCCTGGCTGCTTTGGTCTCTCACAAACAAAACGCTCCATCTCTGGGCATTTTCTCTGGGTCTTCCTCATGCCTGGAGTGTTCTATCTCCTCATCCTCTGCCTCCTGGCTTCCTTCAGATCCCAACTAAAATCCTGTCTTCTGCCAGAAAGCCTTTTCCAACCACTTCTAATTCTATTTTCTTCCCTCCATTAATTTCCCACTTATCTAGTATATAGTTTGTTTGTGGGTAATTTTTGCTTATAATTTCCTACTTTAGATTGTGAGCTTTTTGTGACTCTGTGTGTTTGTGTGTGTGTGTGTGTGTGTGTGTGTGTGTGTGTGTGTGTGTATCTGCATATATATATATCCCCATTGCTTAGCATGGTGCCTGATAAGCACTTAATAAATTTTCATTGACTAACTGCTGTCCCTATGTCAAAGGGAATTTTATTTGCATAATTTGAAATTGCTTTCCAGAATGATTATACCGATGGTTTGAGGCATTTTTAAAATGATTATTCATAGTTTGCCATTTAAAATTTGTTAAAATTTTTTTCTTAATTACACATGATGATAATTTTTACTATTCATTCAAACATTTTTAAAAGTTTTTTTTCTCTCTTCTTCTTTTCCTTCCTTTTCCACCCCAAAACAGTAAGTAATCTATATTAAATTAATATAGATTATACATGTTACAGTATTTTTTTGAGAGCAGCTCATATCCTTTGACCACTTATCTATTGGTGAGAAATGGCTTTTGGTGTAAGGTTTCTATTAACTGCCTTTATATTTTGGAAATCAAACTCTTTGTTAAAGATATTTGATATAAAGGTTTTTTTTTTTCCATAGTCGGTCTAGACTCCCCCTTTTCTCCCACGTGTTAATTTTGTTTGCGAACAAGCTTTTCAGGTTTATCTCATCAGCTAAGGAAGCTTTCATAACTGACTGTGGTGGTTTATTATGGTATTATGGCATGCTGTTAGTGATGGGAGCTGGCAGGAGCTGGGGGTGGGTGTGGGTGTGGGGGGGTGTCCGAGGGATAAGCCAGATGCCAGTACCATATAGGTACAGGATTGTTTGCTGTACCAGTGCTTCTGTTTGGCATCCAAAATCCTTAGTCAGACTTAAATATTTCTGCCTTTCTTGCTCTCTAAGATCCAGTTTTCCTGGATTTCTTATTATTTCTCTGTCTCCTGAGCACTTCGATTGGCTGTTCCAGATGCATGGAATGTGTCCCATCCTTCCGATTCCCTGCTTTTCTTCAAAGCTCAGCTCAGAAGTCATTCCCTATAGGGAAATGGAAAAAGGAAAAGCCTTTCCCCACTAGGGCTTCCTCACCAAATTACCTTGTGTTTATTTTGTATATAGTGTGTCAGTACTTTTATGTGATCCCCTCTAGAATGTAAGCTCCTTGAGGGTAGGGATGATTTCATTTTGTCTTGGTCTCTCTAGTTGCCCAAGAAATACCATCCCTTCTCTCTTAAACCTATTGCAATCCTATGCTCTCTTCAAAACTTAGTTGGAATTCTTTCTCTTCCAGGAAATCTTCCTCTTTTCTCAGTTCTCCCTTTTTAAAACTCTGAGGGTCCCTGATTTCTACCCCATGGTCCCATAGATTCAGCAAGGGCCATATTTTACATCCCTTGTCCTCCCCATAGCTTGGACCAGTTTTTGGAGAATCTGAACTGGAAGAGATCTTTGTAGAAGCTGTCTGGTCCAAACTGCACAAGAATACCTGTTCAGAAGGTGCTTCCTTATAATTCCTACCCACTGCTTCTAGATCACCCTCTTGGGGTCCCAAAGAATCAGCCTCATTCTTCTTCTGTTTAACCAAAAACAGTAAGAAAATATATTTCTCCAGCTTAATACCCTTTCCATACTTTTCTCTTTAGGAAAGGACGCAGAAAGCTAAGAACAAACAATAACAACAACAAACCAAAATCTAAATGAATTAAGTGCAGAAATCTTGTTCTTTTCCCCAACTCTTGAAGTGATTATCCTTGTGGCCCAGCTCCAGACAAGACCTTCTTCTTGATTATAAGAAGGCTTCTCAATCCCTTGGGGGATTGGTATAGGAAAGACCTAAATAGTTCTTGACACCCCTCCCCCCCAACCAAAAAGCTATATTTTAACTTTTTTGATCCTTTCTTATTTCAGGATTCTTTTAAATGTTGCTTCAGATTGTCTTGGAGTAGAGAGATGTTTTGGAGTATCAGTATAGCTTCTGCCAGTTTTGACATTTCTCTTTTTAGGCTAGAAATGCTTGGATTTAAGATGTTAAATAGTTTTAAAAAATCATTTCTGGCAGACTTGGGCCTACCACACAAAGTGGTCATATATATATATTTTTTTTTGACACCATCCTGGCGAGTCTTTATCTTTCACATCTCCTCCTCTGGACAATCTTGATTTAGTCAACATCCCTTTAAAGGGGGTGTCCAGAACTGAGTCCAGGACTCCAGATATGGACCAACACAAGTGTGCCAGCCAAAGCTAATAGCATTCTGTGGTTGTTTGAACCCACCGGGGACCTGTTTCAGAAGTTCACATTGCCCCCTCCTCCCTTCTCAGCTCTTCAGTGGTAGCTTCCTTCTCAATGAATCACCCTCCCACTGTCTCCCATCCCTGAAAATTTGGATTAAGCTTTATCAGGTTTGAGAGGCTTTTCTTTGCTGCTATTTTCCCTTTATTATTTATTCAATGTGTCAAGGTGAAATAGGTTGCTTATTAAAGCTTCTCTGGGTTGGCGTATTTATCTCTGCCCAGCCTATTCACTCCACCCAGAAGTGGGATGTGGCAAGTCCTTTGATAAAAGGGTTGAGACTTGGACTCTGGTCATCAGATAAATTTTATTCCCAGTTCGTCACTGGGAGGAGCATCTGTTTCCTCTTACGGACATCCTCTTTGGCCCAACATATGCCCCTGGCATCAGTCCCACAAAAGGCTAACACGGTATCTTCTCTTTTTGCTTTGAATAGACCAGGGTATCTTCTCTCTGTTGATAATTTAGCCTGTTCATATTTTGCTCCAGCTTAATTGTTTACATGTTCTCTACCCTATTAGGACAGTGAGTTTCTTGAAATCGGGGACTTTTTTTTGTTTGTTGTTGACTTTATTATTAATTTTTTTTTTTTTTTTTGCCTTTCTTTGCATCCCCAGCTTTAGCATAGTGTCTAGCCTCAGTGAATACTTATTGACTTTTGGGGCATTAGTAACAATAGGGGAGGAAAGAGTCTATTCATAGTTCCACCTAGTCATCCCTTTATTAACATATGTTGGTAGTCCAGGACTTCCCTTTCCATTCCTGCTTTCTTATTTCCTTAGACCTTGCCACTGCTGATCCATGGCTAAAACCAGTGTAGTAGTAGTAGTAGTAATAATAACAACAACAATAATAATAATAATAAACAACTGGCAGTCATATTGTGCTTTCCAGTTAGCAAAATAAAAGTGCGAAATGTTCCATGCCTTACTCCATTGCTCCGCTTGTGCCCAGCACGGCCCCTCATGCAGGCAGGGACTTGGGGACAATCACCACTATTCTTTTGAGCTAAAGCTCTGGCTGGGATCCTGTATGTGGGTTTGAGGCACCTTGACCCAGCTTCCCTTCCTACAAAGGCTCCTGTTGTTTGGACCCTGCAGAAGAATTGGGATCTTAATCCTAGGTGGAATTCAGCTAGTGTGTGGGATTAGTGGCTGATTATTCTCCCTCAATAGAAGCAGGAACTTCCAGGACCTTTCTAGGGATTTTCTGAAACCCCAGAGCAGCAACTATCTAAATAAAATCACTAAAACTTAATGACCCTTTTGATAAATATAAACAAAAAAAAAAAAAAAAAGGAAGCCGGAAGAAAATGATAGATACTTATTTCATCAAGGATTTGTGAGTTCAGTTCTTCTAGTCTTAGTAATAGATAATCTAGTAAATCAAACCAGTTTTCTGAGGGTGAACTTGTCCAAACTGAACTGAGCTGGTCCTCCAAAGGTCCTTCGCTGGGCCTGTTCTGGAAGTTTTTCTCATCTTGGCTCCTTAGCTTGCAAATTGCTGCAGTCATCTCAACATTGCAGCTGGACAACAGAATGAGAAAGATTTCAGTAGAGAAATAAAATCATAGTCTTAATAATATCCTTACTATTTATCCCTTTCTAAATGGCCTTTTTGTTCACTTACTTATACTTTACTATCTCTTTGTGTAGATCTGGACATGTTAGTTCTCTGCTAGGCTTCCAATTGCCTGTCAAATAAAACCAGTCCTCCTTTGCCAAGTATTAATACCAATATTTAACAATAAATTGATACTCTGTCCTTCTTAGATTTATTTCCTATTACTTAGACTCAGAGTATTTGATGGGACTTCAAAGACCACCTAGCTTCAGCTCATATCTGAACAAGAATCCTCTTTAAACATTTCTGACAAGTGAGTGTTCTCGTATCCCAGTATTTGTCCCCAATTGGGACAAATTGTAGATCTGTTACTTCCCTCGTTCTGTAGAGTAAGCCTTTTAAAAATCCAGCCTAAAATCATATGAAAGTTTTTTTGCTTAATATTTTTCTTTTATTTTTGAATTCTTTATATCTTAGCATATGATCTTTTTTTTTTTTTTTTTTTTTTTTTTTTTTTTTTTTTTTTTTTTTTTTTGGTAAAGTTGTATTTGATCCAGAAGAGTAAGTATACTCCCTAAGACTCCCACCAGTAAATTATCTTCTACCTTAGGTCAGCACTGTCTCTTCAATTTATAGTCCGAGAGTGTTGCCCTAAGACAGCTAGGTGGTTCAATGGATAGAGACAGCTCTGGGCTTGGAGTCTGGAAGACTCATCTTCCTGAGTTCAGATCAGGATTCAGACACTAGCTTTGTGACTCTGTGCAGACCATTTAACCCTATCTGTCTCAGTTTCCTCATCTATAAAATGGGCTGGAGAAGGAAATGGCAAACCACCTCAATATCTTTGCCAAGAAGACCCCAAATTGGGTCATAAAGAATCAGGCATGGCTAAAACAACTAAATAATGACAATTAAGATTGAGAGGTTAAGTAGATTTGCTCAGGGTCACTAGATAATATGTGTCTGAGATGGAATTTGAAAGCTGGTTTTTTTTGGCTCCAAGGCCAGCTTCCTATTTCTAATGCTATGGTTCTAATGCTTAGGCTTCTCTGCTAAGCTGTCCAAGAAGGAGGATGAGAGGAACATTCAACTAGGATTGGAAGGGAATTTAGAGATTATCTAGTCTAATGGTCTCAGGACTTCTTTACACTTAAAAAAGATTACTTATGACTCTAAAGAACTTTTGTTTGTGTGCATTAAATCTATTAATATTTACCACTGGAAATTATTACTGATAAAAGAAATATTTATTAGTTCATTTAAAAATAACAAAACTATTTTGTGTTAAAGTAAATGCCATTTTTTAGAGGGGAAAGGATCCACATGGGCAAAAATGTAGCAGTGTTTTTTGTAGTGGCAAGAAATTGGAAATTGATTGGGATGCCCATCAATTGGGGAATGGCTGAATAAGTTATGGATGTGATGGAATATTGTTGTTCTATAAAAAATGATAAACAGGTGGATTTCAGAAAAGCCTGGAAAGACTCACATGAACTGATGCTAAGTGAAGTGAGCAGAACCAGGAACATATAGTAATAGTAACATCAGTTATGATAGACTTAGCTCTTAGCAATACAGAGATCCAAGACAATTCCAGTAGACTTGGAATGGAAAATACCATCTACATCTAGAGAGAGAATTATGGAGACTAAATAAGGATCAAAGCATCCTTCTTTTTTGTTTACTTTTTCTTTCTCATGGTTTTTCTCTTTTGTTATTTTTCTTTCATAATGTGACTAATATGTTTTAAATGATTGTACATGAGTAACCTATATCAAATTGCTTGCTGTCTTGGGGAGAAGGGAGGTAAGGGAAGGGCGAAAAAGTTTTGAAATTCAAAATCTTAGAAAAATGAATGTTGAAAACTATCTTTTCATGTAATTGGAAAAAATAAAATATTATTGTGGGAAAATGGCATTTTTATTTTAAAAGTTTTCCCCAAACAAAAAATCATTAAGTGGAAAGTGACATTATTTAACATATTTTTGCAGATTCCTTTAATGTCCATCTTAGTAGATGATCACTGAATTTTCCTATTTGTTTCTGAATTCAGTCTTTTTGCAATATATAATTTTGATTGAAGTAGATGCAGAAAATCTGGCCTCTCACATATGTAGTTGGAAAATGGAAGAGTATTTTAGTGGGCAAATAGCATTTTAGAGTTATTATGAAAATAATTTTCTTCTGGCAGAAATAGGGGAAGAGAATGGGCATTAATCTAGCACTTGCTATGCCCCAAGCATAGGAAAAAAAAAAAGGGGGGAACAGGCTGGTGGGGAGTCCAAAAGTCTAGAATTGGTGATTTCTCCAAATGGTGAGGTGTGGAGCTCCTGAAGGAGGCCAGGGAATGATTCATGTGTGCAAAGAGCTAAGAAGCTTCAGCCTCCTTTGGGCAAGAACAGAGCTTGGGGGGCAAGGACAGAAGTAGCTGAGTTCTTGGAGAGTCTGCATTGCAGGTCCCCCTCCCTCTTCAATCTTCAGGATATCTCTGGTTCCCTCAGAGCTGACTGGGCTGGAGACTCATTCTGTCTTACAATTAGCCTTTTCAGTGCTCATCAGCGCTTCCAGAAATCCTGACACTCCTTTTGCTGCAATAGCTATTTATTATTTTTGACTTGGCGGTGACTTCATTCTTGAGAAGGATCAAGATATCAGGGAGGTGAGGAGCAAGCGAATTGGATTTCATGTTTTGAATCGATCCTCCTTCATGGATTCAGGGCTAGGCAAGGTCACCTGCTGCCTCACTTTCCCCTCTGGAGCCACGGGGATCCAGTGGCCAGATATACATCAGGATGTAGAGGGAGCCCTTGGTCTTTTGACTTGTAGAAACTACATTGTTTCTTAGGGAATCACACCCTTTTTCTTTCTCTCCTTGAGGTCCCACCTCTTTCTGCTCTAGTCCTCCTTTTCTCTCTTTTTTATCCTCTTCCTCAAAGGAAAAAGTAATCATGACTGAAGAAAGAGGGGATCCTCACTAGTGGTTTATTTTGTGACCCCATTTGGTTTTTTTTGGTGAAGATATGGGAGCAGTCGCCATTTCCTTCTCTAGCATGCTTTACAGATAAGGAAACTGAAGCATCATAGCTACTTAGTATCTGAGGATAGATTTGAACTCAGGAAAATGAATCTTTCCAACTCCAAGTCCAGCATTCTGTATTCTAGGGTGCCTGCTAACTCCCCATGTTCTTGCTCACACAAAGGTTTAAAAAACTGACTCTCAAATAGAAAGCCATTTAAAGAGTGCCTTATTTTAAGTTTGACTTTTTTTCTTGGAGAAGCCCATAAAAGAGAGTATTTAGGAATAAAGAAAGCAGGAATGGAAGAAAGCTATTAGGAGTCATGGAATTTGGGTTCAAATCTAGCCTTTTCTGCTTCTGTTCAATTTAATTCAATAACAGAAATTTCTATTCCACTGGGAGGAAATACCATGTACACAAACAAGTAAATATCAAATATGTGCAGAATAAAGACAGCACAATTTCAGCAACATTAGGGTGGTGAGGGTAGGTAAAAGGAAACACTAATGCCTGGAAAGTTAGTAAAGGTTTCTTTTAGGAAAAGGAACTGGAGCTGATCATTGGAGAGAATTAAAGAGAATTTGGGCAGTGGATGGCACCGTGGGTAGAATGCCAATCCTGGAGTTAGGAAGACCTGAATTCAAATCTGGCCAGACACTAGCTGTGTGACTTTGGGCAGATCATTTAACCATGTTTGCCTCAGTTTCCATATTTGTGAAATAATCTGGAAAAGCGAACAGCAAACCAATGCCAGTATCTCTGCCAAGAAAATCCCAAATGGGGTCACGAAAAGTCAGACTTGAATGAATAACCAGCCAACAACAGCCACAAAGACAAATTGTCTTCCCTTTTCAGGGCTTCAATAATAAAATGACGAGTTTGATCATACTGAAGGGTAGAGATGGAAGAGACATCAGTATCAACTGTTTCCAACTCCCTCAATTTTTTAGGTAAAGATATAGAAGTCACATGAGAGTAAGGGGCGGAGATGGGATTTGAACTGGGAGTTTCTTGCTCTTGGTACAGCAGTCTTCCCATTGCCCCATGCTGACTAGATGAGCTCTAAATTTGGGGGTTTCTAACTCGCACGAACTTTGGAAGACTATGAAAGTGAAATACCCTTGTCAGAGGGGCTGGCAATGGACCCAACCATTCATCCACAGCTCAGCAGGCAGAGGAAGGGGACAATCATTCATGTAGCACCTACTATGTGCCAGGCACGGTGCTAAGCACTTAGATCAGGGACTTAAAGAAATCCTGCCCTTCATCCCCACCCCAAACCCAAGTTTCCTGCCAGTAATTACTATCATTAGGGTTTAAAAAAAAAAGATGAAAGTTTACAAGGCTGTGTATGAATTCCAGTCAGCCTTATGCTTCTCATTGTTAATAATTTGCCATCATAGATCACACCCTCCTGTCCTCTGAACCCCAAAGGTGACGAAACTGTTTAGTACAAAGCCTCCGTTCGGGCTCCGGCTCGGGAGCAGAAGTCCATGGCCAGGTTCAGCTTTCGCCCTGTCCCCTGGGGGACGGCAGGGGGCCCAGAGCCGAGGCTTCAGCACCATCCCCACTCCCGGCTTTGGTTTCCTTCCCTGCCCCAGACAGGACACTTAAGCAGAGATAACTCTGTGATCATTTCTAAGGTGACAGTTTGGCTTTCCCAGACTCCTTGTGGCTGCACAAAGGTCTCCTTGTGATGGTGGGAGGGATTTCCCTTAATGGCTCTTCGAATGGAGGTAGTTTGGCTTTCCACTTTTCCCTGGGGTTCTCCGTGGAGTAAGGGGGAGGGGTGCTCTGATGTCACTTCTTTCCTCGAACAACTTTTAGCTCCTAATGCTATTTCCCAGCTGCTCTGTGATTTCTTGCACCCACCGGCAGCTCCAGAGGGTCTATCCAAGCTTCGGCTCTTCCCTTTTCTCCCACCTCCCATGTGCAATCAATCCTTAAATCCCACCAGATGCACCTCAGGAACATCTCTTCCTCCCTCTGCCCTGGATTTCCTCCATCTCTAAACCCTCCTCCCCCCAGTCTGGACCAGTGAGGCAGCTCCCCTTACAGGCCTTCCTGCCTTTCTTCCTTCCTTCCTCCAGTCCATCCTTTGTTGCCACTGCAATCAAAAGCTGCCTAGGGACTCAGCTGCCAGTGGAGTAGAATGCAGATTTTTCTACCTGGCATTCAACCGATAAACTTTTATTAAACATCTACTATGTACCAGGCACTGTGCTAAGCAATGGGAATATAAAAACAAGCAAAAGACAGTTCCTGCCCTCAATGAGCTTATAATCTAATGGGGGAGAAAACATGCAAATAAATATATACAAATTAAGCTATATATAGGATAAATAGGAACACAGAAGTTGGAATTAACAGAAGTTGGGAAAGGCTTTGTGTAAAAGATGGGATTTTATTTGGGACTGAAAGGAAGGCATTCAAAGCCTTCTGTGATCTAGAGCCTCCCCATTTCATGTTATTTCCCTCCACCATGGATGATGTATTACTGCTAAACTGGGTTGCTCTCCTCTCCCCTAGCACAATGGGTAGTTTGGTTCTCCCATGCTTATCTGCCTTTCTTGCACTCTTGGGGTCCTACCTAACTTTAAAACTCAACTTCCTCCAGGAAGCCTTCTATGGATCCCTCCTGACCCACTGTCCCTTAGGGTTCACAAAGCACTTGATTTCATAATGTTCAAAAGCATTCATCATACGATACTGAGTATTAACCAACCAACCAAGCATTATAGCTATTTCTATTGGCATCTTATCCCCGAACTAAACTGTATCTTTTGTCCTCTAAACTCTGGTCCCAAAGCCATGTTCTGCACACAGTAGGCTCTTTGTGTACTATTGTAGCTCAGATGCAAATCATCTGCAAAGGACTGGTGACCATGAAGCAAGAGCTAGAGATGATCCTGCTTGCCCAGGATGGCTGATCCTAAGAACTCTAAATGCCAGGGATGAATGTACCCATTGTGAAACTTGGTTCTCATCAAGCTTGTTCCATTTTCCAGCTTGTCCTTAATGGCCCACCAAAGCCTCTGAGGGGTCTCTTTCTGCCTCCTCCAGGAGGCCAGCCCAGATCCATTCTACCTCCTCTCCCAACTGTCTAAAACAAGCCTCCTCCCCCAGCTGAAGCTTCAGTAGGACTTCTCCAAGGAGACCTTTTTTATTTGCTTGGATTTGTATTATCAGTACTTAGCACGGTGTTTGGGACATCAAGAGACAGACTTACCAACTGCTGGAGCTAAGAACTAGAGAGAAATCCAAGCACACAAGATTGCCAATGCAAATACTCCATAAATGTTGAAATAAAGACGCTTAGTCCTGAATGTTGTGCTTTAGTCTCGTGTGTGTGCCTGGGTGCACGTGTGCATGTGTACACTTGTGTATGTGTGTCTGTGTCTGTCTGTCCATCTGTCTCTTCCCCCCTCCTGGTAAGTTCCATGAGACACCAATGCCTTGGATAAACTTTGTCTCCCCTAGAGCCTATGGCTCGGTTCGGCTCACAGGTGTTAAATTAATGTTTATTGCAGGAATGGATGAATCTGGGAAAGGGGAAATTTAGAATTTTCCACCTGGGCTCGGTACTTGTCTAGAGATTTGATGACAAGCCATAAAGAATAGAAAATTTCAGGAAAAGAGGTTTAAGTATGTTTTTACTTAGACCCCAGTCTGTGTGTGTGTCCATGTAAGTGTGCACCTTTAGAAAAACAAAATGTTCTTTTCCTCTGAGCTTTAGTATCTCTGCACTCATTCTTCAGAAAGTTGTGAAGCAAACCGGCCACTGGGGAAGGCAGCAGCTGCGTGGGTAGCCTTTTATTCCCCTACCCTCAGAGGGCATTTTCCCCAGAACTAAAAATCCCTTCACTGTGCCCACTTGTGTTTCCATCTGCTTTATTCTCTGTGTGAGAGGGACAGGCACAGAGCTGCTCTAATATCTCCTTAAGTTGCCTTCCTACAAAGCTGGGGTTGTCACCCATGCAGAACAAGGACAGCTCTAGCTGACAAGGCCATTTGAGGGTCCTTGGGCACGTGGATGGACTTTGCAAAGCAGCTGGTTGGGGGTGATGGAGGGGAGACAATTCAGTTCTGTGGACAAGAAGAGATTTACCAGATAGCATGGGAGTGAGTCAGAGTTGTTCAGTTATTTTAAAGTTGTTTATGACTCTTTGGGTCACCATTTGGGGTTTTCTTGACCAAGATACTGGAGTTTTTTTTTGTTTTTTTTTTTTTTTGCCATTTTCTTCTCTAACTCATTGTAAATTGAGGAAACTGAGACAAACAGGTTTAAGTGGCTTGCCCAGAGTCGCACAGCTGAGAAGAGTCTAAGATCAGATTTGAACTCAGGAAGATGAGTTTTCCTGACTCCCCACCCAGCACTCTATACCATGGGTGCTACCTGCTCTAATCTTCCAAATTAGAGTACCTGCGTCAAATTCTAGTCATTGTACTTTCTGAAACCTCAGATTATTCATCTCTAGACTGAAGGGACTTGAATAGAAAACCACTAAAATAAAGTCACTAAATTCTAGATGTAAGTTTTAAAGCCTTATAAGCATTCCACAATGGATTGTATTTTTAGTTTGTACTAGTATTCTTATTGGCTTAGAATGTAAGTTCCTTGAGGCAGGGATTTTATCTTTATATCTATTCCCAGGACCTACCACTATAGTAGGAGCTTCTCTTGATTGATGCCTTCTTTTCAGACCTATATCTTTTCTTTTTTCAAAAAATTGTTTGTGAACTTTTTTTTGAAGCATAAGTGAAACTTCCCCAAACCCTATACCATAAGAATTCTCCCTTGTAATAAAAATTGAAAAAAACAAAAACAAATGGAAGCACTGTATCTAACAACATATGTATCCTCTCATACCTTTAATCCTTTCAGCCACTTCTTTATCAAGAGAAGGTGAGGTATCTTTCCAAATAAAAATTGATTTTACATTGATTTGAATTCTGAAGTCCTTTGGCATTTTCCTATCCATTATTGTATTGTTTTTCTCTGTATCATTTTGATTTATTATCATTTAAAACTAATTTCTTGCATTCCTTATATTCCTGAAAATGCAATTGTTTGCTTACGTTTCTTCAATTATAAAATTGCATCTATGTCACCCAGTTGTTGTAAGGATCAAATGAAATAATATTTGTAAAAAGCTCTTAGCACTGTGCCCCGAACATAAAGTCTATCAGTACTATATAAAGATGTTTATTCTCTTTCCTTGTCTCCCACATTCATGTATCACAATTGGGAATAGTATCACTATTCCTCAATCTATGAACTCTTACTTTGCCCCTAGTTTTTTGCTACTACCAAAAAAATTTCTATCTTTTGGTATTTTAGATCTTTAACCACCTTGCAGTAAATTACTAACAGTAATGTTGTTAGATCAAAGGATATGAAAAATTGAGTCACTTTAAAATATATTTTTAAATTTAATTTTTATTTAGTATTTTAAAAAATTTCCAATTCGCGCTGATATTTGATTGAAGTCTGGGATTCTTTAGTGAGAAACATTTCCATCTTTCTATTTTAGTGTGCTTGGATGTAAATGAACTCTCATAAAGTGTGGGAAATAGTTATAAAATTCATCAAATGAGAACAGAAAATGATTTTAAATGAAATGAATTTATTTGCCAAAGGACTAGAGATAAACTTTAACCTTTTGGGGTCTCATTTGAGTGACAGATCCAAGGCAACCTGGTGGCTTAGAACTTAGAAGTTCCTTGAGTCCTCTGTAGTTCCGGACAAGGTATCTTGTATAGAGTAGGCCTTCTTAAACTTTTTCCACTACACTTTCCCTTTTTTTTTTTTTTTTTTTTACACAACTCCATGTATATAGAGATGTAAAATAAATATACAAATCAAACATTTATTGATAAATTATAATTTTGTAGCTCTCACATACAGTTACATGAGCCAGTATGGGGTCATGGCTCGTAGTTTAGGAAGCTTTGGCATAGAGTAAGATATTTCCAGTCAATATTTGTGGATTGATTGATATGCTGACCAGGAGGTCATGGGATAAACATGGAATGGACTTAGCAGGTGGTGACCAACCAGGAGCAACCTTGACATGAGCTGATTGTGGCAAAGCTTAGACATTTGTTTAACTAAAGCTCTACCTTTACTTGGGCTGGGGATTTAAGGCTAGTATGATAACCCTTAGGACTTGAGTGAATTGTGGTTGGTGAGTTAGAAGCCTAATTGTGTCGGGAGGGTTGCTGATATTTTAACTCAAAACTGACAATGTTTATCTCATAGTTGGAAGAAGATGACTGACTTCACTCATGATCATATTGCTTTATTTGGGTACTAATCTGATTTCCAAATAATTTAAAAGCTCTTTTTTGGCTTAAGAGAGATGGGCTGAATTTGGCCCGATTTGGACCGAAAATACCATTTGCATCCAGAAAGGAGACTGAATATAAATCAATACATGCATGTTCACTTTTTTCTCTTCCGTGATTTTTCCCTTTTCCTCTGATTTTTATCTTCCAACATAGTTTAAAAAAAGTATATTAAAAATAAACTAAAAAAAAAAAATAAAAATGATAAAACATTTCAGTGAAATTTGGCCTGTAGAATTCAAAGGAAAAGTTAGAATGTGTGAGAAACTGTAAAAAAAATAAAATATTAAGTTGATGACAAAAAAAAAAAGTCATTGACAAAAAAAAAATAGAATTAACAACTCTATTCATTCCAATGAGATGGAGCCATCTGCCCTGGTTCTGAGCTCTGCACTCCCCATACTGACATATTGACCTCACCTAAGGCCTGAATTTTGCCATCTGCCCCTCCACTACACCTTTTAGATTTCCTAACCTAAGGCCTGGACCTTGCCATCTGCTTCTCCACTGCAGCCTTTAGACTAATGGGATTTGACATCCCCAACTGAACTTCCTCTTCTGTGTTATTTTCTTCTCTCAGAATGTGAACTACTTATAAGAAGGGTCTAGTTTGGCCATTTCTATTTCTATTCTCCCATTTGGCACATAGCATTTAACAAATGCTTTTTTCATTCATTCGTTAATCTTTCCTATGAATTAAATTAGCCTTTAAATAGTTACCCAGAGAATGTAAAGACATGATTTAAGGGTCTGACTTTGTTGGTATACTCCCTTTACCACTATCCCTTCCTAATTTACAGGGTAGTCTTCATGAGTAACTCTCTGTGGTTGAGAAAAAGTAATTATTCTGTGGCCAAACAGATGATGAACTTCTAATAACTCAGCTAGGCAGCTCCCTGAGATTCTCTCAGTTACTCTTCATATACTATTTGTACATAGTTATATACATATTTTGTTCCCTTTTAATATATAAGCTGTATAAGGGCAGCAACCATGTTTTTGCCTTTGTGTAATAAATGCTGGTTGACCGCTAGATTAGTTTTGGGACAACAGACCAATCTATAGTTTATATCTATAGTCAGGCCATGTACTCAAGGCCTTCCCAGCACAGTTGTGCCCGTCAGGATAGGACTTCCGTGCTACAGTGATATATGCAAAGTAAAAGCAACAAAATGGTGGAATGGATTGAGCACCAGACTTGGAGAAGGAACACCCGAATTCAAACCCCAAATCAAAATACTAGCTGAGCAAGTCACTTTGCCTCCCTCCTCAGTTTCTTCATCTATAATACACTTTATAGGGTTGTTGTGAAGTTGAAACGTGACATGTAAAGGGATCTGCTCACCCTAAAGTACTCTGTAAATTTTGGTTATTGTTATTATTCTGTCAATTTTGAGATAAGGAAGGTCTTAAGGCTGGGGGTGGGGACGGGAATTGAAGGATGGAGATTTGGGGGGGGCACTATCATAAATTAGATTAAACATGATTGATGATGACAATGGCTGAGTCTCCCTACCTCCTCCATCATAGAAGCGCAGTGACCACTCTTGGCCCTATCCCAGTACTAATGATCAGCATGGAGACTGTTGGAGCTGTTTTTCCCATCTGAACTGGTTCACCCTTCTTTGGCAGCCACATGGATGCCAGACTTAGTGTGTATACCTGATCCTGTTGTATCTCAGAACACCCAAACTCAGTCCATTGGCCAGCCTCTACCTCCCCAGCAGCAGGGAGAAGGAGGATCTTGTCTTTGTTATCTCCAACAGCCTTCAGGCTTGGAGCTTTGCAATAAAGGTTTATTGAATGATCAGAGCATCAACCAGGACTGTTGATCCTTTTTTCTCAACTGTTTATTTTGCTTAAGGAGGAGAATGTGTGGCTCTAGGAATTCCAAAGTCCAGGGAAGTCTGCACGGGGCCTTAAGTGTCATAGGTGCTTGATAAATGTTTGTTGAATTGAGTCAGATTGCCACCAAAGGAGCAGCTCTGTTTCTTCTGTATTGCTGAATTTCATTAAGCTTTGGTCTAGGTTTACTGCTCATGGCGGCTCATTTCAGGATGGATGAGACTTTCTTGGTAAATCAGACTATACGTTGTTGTTATTATTAGTATTGCAGAGGGCTTTAAAGCAATTAAAAACTATTCTAACTTGTTATCCTTCACCCTCCCAAGGATTCCTGGCATGTCTGGTAGATGAAGGATGGAATCTTCCTCTCTTCTTAGTTTGTCTCTCCATGGGCTGCTACCTTGAGTTTATGTATTTTAAAAGGGAGAAGGAAATCGGGGATTGTTTTTATATGCTCCATCAGAGACTTGTCAGAGGCTAATGTAGCAGGGAAGAGGGAGAAAGAGGAGAAATTAAATTAGTCTCTGAACTCACCGTATTGGCAGGGCTGGATTGTGTGACCCTTCTTGGGGTGGTCTGAACTTATTAGACAGTGAGCTGAAACTGTCTGCACTTACCCCAAGCCTGTGAATAGATAATCTCATAGGTTCCTCCTTCCTATTTAAATCCTCTCTGAGCTTACTTAGTCACCAGCTATTTTGTTCAGAAGCAGTTCTGACTGACTTTGAATTAATAAATAGTTTCCCTTTCTCTGGCTCTCAGTTTCTCCACCTAGAAGATGAGCGGGTTGAATTAATGCATATTTAAAGTCTTGTCCCAACTTTTTAAAAATCCATGAATAAATTGAAGCCTTCCTTTCCATAGATTGCCACATCTTCTACACTTGAATCAGAATACATGCACATTTTTCAATCAATCAATCAACAACCATTATTAAGGACTCAACTGTAGAGAGCACTGGGGCACAAAGAAATGGGGGAGAGTCAAGCAGTATGTATTGAAATTTCTATGAAGTATTATTATACAGAATAAATAGACAATAATTTCAGAGCCATTAGGGAGGGCTTTAGACAAAGAATTGCTACCCAAAAAGGAATCTTCCTCCATCACTGGATGAATAGATAGTTAGAGGATAGTTAAGTTAATAACTTTTATTCACCTCACTCTTTGCTATACTACCTAGAAAGTGGTAGGTCTCTACAGACAGTTGAGGAAGATGAGGGAGTTGTCCCAGCTAGATTACTATCACTACCTGGCAGAGCAAGCACAACTTATAATTCTGTTTTCACGGTCAGATCAGGATCACTGCTAGAGCAAAAATTAAGGGACCTCCCTTTCCTATGTGAAATGTTCCCAATGTCCCCTACAAGCATGGAAATGATCATTAAATCCATGAAAGCTAATGAGGTTAATAAGAGAGAGGCCCTTGAAGGACAGTCACAGTTACTTAGTGCATGTGATAATAGGTGAAGATGCAGCAGAGGAAACTGAAAAAGAGCAGTTTGCAAGGAAAAGATCCAAGAGAAGGCAATCTTACAAAATCGTAGCAGGGAGAAAGTATTCAGGAAGAAAGATACTCAGCAACATCAAATATCTCGGAGAGCCACTAAAATGCCCCTACTTTTGATTCAGAAATTCTACTGCTAAACATAAGTGTATAACTCAAAGAGATTAATGACAAAAAGAAAGGCCTCCTATCCTTTAAAATATTTATAGCAACTTTTTTTTGGTAGTAAAGAACTAGAAACAAAAGTAGATATCCACTAATCGAGAAATAAATAAGTTATGCTGTATGAATAGAATAAAATATTATTGTACTATAAGAAAATGATTTAAAAACACAGAGAAGCATGAAATGGCTTAGATGAACTAAAACAAAATGAGATCTGTAGGATGGGGAAACAATATAAGGAGTGATTACAACAACAGAAAAAGAAAGAACACAACAATTTGAACCTGAGTGTCTTGAAATTATACTAAGCAAGCCTGGTCCCAGAGATGAGGTGAGAGGGGCTACCTTCCTCCTTTCTTTGCAGAAGTGGGAAACATGCATAAAAATCAATCTCTTTGGGATGTGGGTTAACTTTTCTGAATTTTTTTCCTTACTCTTTTTCCATTCTTCTTCTTCTTCTTTTTTTAAAATAAAGAATAGCTTTATGGGAGATGGTGGGCAGAGAGATGCAATGGGAAATACAGGTCTGTCCACAAGCATTTATGAAGCACTTACCATGTGCCCAGCACATTTGAATACAAGTCCTCGTTCTCAGAGCTCACAGTCTGAAGAAGGGGAAAACATGCAAACAACCAGATACAAACAAGATATGGACGGAATGCATTTAGAGATAATCCCCAGGGAGAAGGCAACCCCATTAAAGTAGATTAAGCTTCCTGTAGAAAGTGGAATTTCTGCTGAGATTGGGAGGGAGCTAAGAGATGGAGAATTGCCAATATGGGGGACATCCTCAAGTGTAATATGCCCAGAGTTGAGAGACAAGTTTGTTTTGTAAGGGATAGCAAAGGAGTCAGTGTTCCTGTGTTGCTGAGTGTGTGGGGGACTGGGAATAAGGAGACCCTGGCTTCCCCTCTCTCCCATCCCATCTCTCATCTTCCTTTTCTCCCTTAAACATACATACCAGCTTCTTCAGAGGCTGTGGTCATTGTTATTGTAACTTGAAGAGGGGGAGGTTTCAGGGGAAAGATAATGAATTCAATTTGGTACATGTTGAGTTTAAAAAGCATATGGAACATCCAGTTCAACATGTCCAATAGGTATTTGGAGATTGAAGTATAGAGGTCAGAGAGAGGTTAGAGCTGGATAAATACATTTGAGAACTGTCAGCATAGAACAATAATTGAATGCTTGGGAGCTGATGAGATCTCTGACTGAAATAGTATTAAAGGAAAAGAGGGCCCAGGACAGAGCCATGGGGAGATGCCTTATTAGTGAGCTTGGTTTGGATGAAGATCCAGTAAAAGGTGACTGAGAAGGAGTGGACAGATGGGTATGAGGAGAATCAGGAGAGAGCAGGATCACCGAATACCAAGTAGAGGGTGATGGATGAACAGTGTCAGAGACTGTGGAGAGGTCAAAAAGGATGAGAACTGAGAAAAAGCCATTGGATTTGGCAATTAAGAGGTCATTAAGTACCTTCCCAGAGAGAGGTTTCAGTTGAATGATGAGGTAGGAAGGTGGATTGTTGAAAATGAGGAAGAGAGTGAGAGGAAAGGAAGTGAAACCCTCATTTCTAAGTCACTCTCTCCCAGAATTTAGCCTCCTTAGGGAGAAGAGGTATAGGATGATAGCTAATGAGGATGAATGAATCAAATGAGAAATTTGGAGGATGGGAGAGTCTTTGTACAGTAGACAGGGAAAGATGGAAGATAAGGGAAAGAGTAACAATGATAGAAGAGGCAATGTGCTAGAGAAGACAGGATAGAAGGGGCGATTCTTGGAAGTCAAGGGGCTTTGCTTTGGCAAAGAGGGGCCAAAGAAGAATTATTACAGTGATCACGGGAAGTGAAGAGGGTGCTCTCAGTGAATGATCTCCATTTTTTCAGTATAATAATGAGGCAAAGTGATAGAGTGACAGAAAAGCAAAACTATCAACAAAATGTATTTTATTTTTTCAATAGTATTTTATTTTTCCAAATACATATTTAGATAATTTTCAACATTCATTTTTGTAAAACTCTGTGTTCCAAATTTTCCTCCCTCCCTCCCTCCCTTATTTCTCTCTTCCCCAAGACAGCAAGCAATCTGATTGATATGTGTAGTCCTTTTGAACATATTTCCATATTTGTTATGTTGTATAAGAAAAATCAGACCAAAAGGGAAAAAATCTTGAGAAAGAAAAGCAGGCAAACAACAACAACAACAACAACAGCAACAGCAACAACAACAACAACAACAACAACAACAACAACAACAACAACAACAACAACAAAATCCGGTGAAAATACTATGCTTTGGTCCACATTCAGTCTGCATAGTTCTCTAGATGCAGATGGCATTTTCCATCCTAAGTTTATTGGAATTGATTGTCTTGGATCATTAAATTGCTGAGAAGAGCCAAGTCCATCACAGTTGATCATCACATAATTTTGCTGTTACTATGTATTCTTCTGGTTCTGCTCATTTCACTCAGCACCAATTCATGTAAATCTTTCTTTTTGCTTTTCTGAAATCAGCCTGTTCATCATTTCTTATAGAAAAATAATATTCCATTACATTCATATACTATTACCTATTCAGCCATTCCCGGGTGATGAGCATTCCCTCAGTTTTCCAGTTCCTTGCCTCTCCCCCCTCCCCCCCCCCAAAAAAAAATAAAATTTCTTTAAAAAATCATTAGTAACTTTGGCATGAAGCCAGATTGCATAGAACTGAGAAGGGAGTAAGAGGAAAAGGCCTTGGAGGTACCTAGTGTAGGTATTTTCAAATGCCCACAGCCCTTTATTATTTTTGTTATTGTTTTGTTTATTATTTTATTACCTCCTTTGTTAATATTTTGCATTTACTTATCTCTGTATACATTGTTTCTCTCTCTTGCCTCTAGAGGAAAATATAAACTCCTGTGTTATTGTAGCCCTTCAGAACTGGGCTACTTGTCCAGATTTTATATATATTACTGCCTTTCCTGAGCCATAGAGCCCAGCCAAACTTTTTCCTCCTTTTCCTTACCTACTCCATCTCCTATCTCTTGCCTTTGAGTTATCTGTGCCTCTGCCTGGTCTCTGTCTCACCCCTTGTTTTTTTTAGTATTCTGCTCTGGACTTTTTAACCAGAAACCTCTCCTGATCTCTTGTCCTCCCTTTCCTTCCAGGCCAGTGGTGTTTAAGCTTGTTTTTGTATACATTGTCTCCCCCGTTGGATACTAGTTTTCTGAGAGCAGAGATTTTTTCCTTTTTGCCTTTCTGTTCTCCAATGGCTAGCACCCTACTGACCCTCGGTGGGCACTTAATAAATGACCATGGATCGCCTTTGTCCTCCCGGCGTCCTCCAGGGTCACGTTCTGTGTTCTATTCCCTTTCTCTCTGGTGGGTTAGTAGGATGTGGTTTTGTTTATTGTATCCTATTGTCTTGTCTTCGCTGACTGGCAGTTCGGAAGCCCTACTCTGACAAATCCTAAAGTTGTTGGCATGTTAAAAAGTCTAATTTGCACATGATTTTGCATTAATTTGCATGTTATTTGCCTATTATTTGCTTTGTCAAAATGCCTAGAAATGCCACCTCCACCCTCCTTGCTTCCAGCTTCTCCTCTCAGCTGTTGTGCTTCAGAAATCAGGGAAATGTGACTTTGGCAATATTTTGACTCCCTTCCCCCATCCCAAGGACTCAGTTTTTTTGTGACTTGGTAGTGAGTCCCAAATCTTCAAGACCCCATTTGAGATTTAACAAAGATACTGAAGTGTCATTTTCTCCCCAGTTTGTTTTACACTTGAGGAAACTGAGGGAAAAAGATTAAGTGACTCACCCAGTGAATAAACGTCTGAGGCTGGATTTGAATCCAGATTTTCTGAATTCTAAGCTAGGACTCTATCCACTGTCACCGACTTCATATTTATTTTGTATGTATCTTGCGTTTACTTGTCTGTATCCTCTGGGGAGAATGTAAACTCTTTAAAGGGAGGAACTATCTCATTTTTGCCTTTGAATTGCTAGCTTCTAGCACAGGGCAGCCCAACTCACTGGTGTTTAATGAGAGCTTGCTGAGTTGAACTAAATTTGACTCAACTTGATGTGAACTACCCCTGCCTTCTTTACCAGCTGCTCTGCTTTCCTGAGCTTTCAAGCTACTTATTCCCTAGGCTAACCCCTTTCAGATAGCTGAGCTGTCACATATTTATATCTATAAGATATCTCATCAATATGAGATAAGTAGTAATTATCTCAGAACTGAGTCAGAGTGAATAAGCTAAGGGGAACTGATTAACTCAACAACAAATTACTCCATTATTAAAGCACAGTGTCTTAAAGCTACAATACTTTATATATTTGTATGTATTTTTGTTTTTAGTTGTTTTCTGTCATGTATATATGTACATATATTTAAATATATATATGTATATACACATACACATATACATACACACACACACACACACACACATATACATTTAAATTCTCTCTGGGTTTTAGGGGGTAACCCTGTTATAAGAGAATTGGCTTTCCTTACTACTTTAGCTCCCAATTGAATCTCCACTTATGTATTTCCATTTAACATAAATTCACAATGATGTGATTTTAATTTGAAACTGAACTATTTATTTAGCAATAAAACAAAACAATATCACAATTCATGTATTGAAGCAAATGGGTGAATAATAAATATATTACAATCCACACATAAACCTAGGTCACACTCTGCCATCAATGCACTCAGTGTTTGCGGGGGAGAAGGCCTCTATACTTAGTGAAATCTGCTCGTACATGAGTGAGAAAAATCTGTGTGTTCAGGGTAAGTGACAACTCTGGAAGGGAAAACTTGGGTGGTCCCTTTCTGTCCCAGGACTGATTCAGGAAAGATCCTTGATTTTTATATTAATATATTATTATATTAATTATATATTATACACAATATAATATTAATATATTAATATTTTATATTAAATTTTCATTTCCAAGCTGAGCTAATCCACTTCATCCCGAACTAGTCAGCCAGCCCTCTGAATAACTTCTCTGGTTAATGCGTCCAAACTGTTTCTCTGCAAAGCTGGACTTACTCTTCCACAAAAGCCGCAGTAGCTGTCATTTTCAGTTTCGAACTTAGCTGACTATGCAGTTCTGAAGTCTGTCCTTTCACCGACCTGGATTCCGATGATGAGTCTGCTCTGGGAATCAAACCGCCCTAGCTTATGTCTAGTAACCAAATTCCCACCCTCTGACAATACTCAGATAAACTACCTTTGTCCCATCAGAAAACAGTTCTTTTCTCCTTTTGCCATTATGAGATATCTCATCAATAGGAGATAAGTAGTGATTATCTCAGAACTGAGTCAGAGTGGCTGTTGCTTTCCGAAGAAGCTGAGGGGGACTGATTAACTCAACAACAAATTACTCCATTATTAAAGGACAGTATCTTAAAGGAACAGTACTTTATAGATTTGTATGTGTTTTTCTTTTGTTTTAGTCATTTTCTGTCATCTCCTACTCTTCTTGACTCCATTTAGGGTTTTCTTGGCAAAGGTACTGGGGTGGTTTGCCGTTTCCTTCTCTGGCTCATTTTATAGATGAGGAAACTGAAGCAAATAGGGTTAAGTGACTTATCTAAGGTCACACAGCTAGTAAGTGGCTAGGTTTGTTTGAACTCGGGTATTCCTGCTTTATCCACTGCTCCACATGGCTGCTCCAATCATTTGTTAAATACTTTTTATGAGCCAGACACTGAGGTAAGTACTAGAGAAGCAAAGAAAGGCAAAATACCTGCTCTTAATATCTGCTCACATTTTAATAGAAGAGAAGGGAAGAAATAGGCATTTCTATAGTGCTTTCTATGGGCTGAATACTTTTTGTTGTTGTTGTTGACTTGTCCAAGATCTAAGATCAGATTTGAATTCAGGTCCTCCTGATTTCAGGGCCAGTTCTCTAATCTACTGAGCTGTCTAATTGTGTCTGAATGCTTTTTTGTTGTTGTTGACTTGTCCGAAGTCATGCAGCTAAAGACTGACACAACACTTTTTTGTGAACTATTAAGTCTGAGATCAAATTTGAATTCAGGTCCTCCTGATTTCAGGGCCAGTTCTCTAATCTACTGAGCTGTCTAATTGTGTCTGAATGCTTTTTTGTTGTTGTTGACTTGTCCGAAGTCATGCAGCTAAAGACTGACACAACACTTTTTTGTGAACTATTAAGTCTGAGATCAAATTTGAATTCAGGTCCTCCTGATTTCAGGGCCAGTTCTGTAATCTAGTGAGCTATCTGTGTCTGAGTTATTTTTTATTGTTGACTTGTCCAAAGTCATGCAGCTAAAGACTGACACACTTTTTTGGGAAGTGTTAAGTCTGAGATCAGATTTGAATTCAAGTCCTCCTGATTTCAGGGCCAGTTCTCTAATCCACTGAGCTGTCTAATTGTGTCTGAATAAATTTTTGTTGTTGTTGACTTGTCCAAGGTCATACAGCTAGGAAATATTAAGTCTGAGTTCAGATTTGAATTTAGGTCCTCCTGATTTCTGGGCCAGTTCTCTATCCACTGAGCTGTCTAACTGTGTTCGAGTACAATTTTTTAAAAACAAATATTATCTCATTGATTCTTATAATAGCTCTGTGAGGTAAGTGCTATTATTATTTCTCCCCAATTTACAGGCTAGGAAACTGAGGCAAACAAAGGTGAAGTGATTTTTGCCCCAGGTCACCCAGCCAGCAAGTTTCTGAAGTCATATTTCTAATTCCAAGCCCAGCACACTCTATCCACTGCATCATCTAGCTGCTCTCATTATTGAATTTTAGAAAAGCTAGAAAGGTATAAACTAAAAACCCTGGGAAGGTGGAAGGGGCCAGGTAGTAAAGGGGCTTTCCAAGCCAACAAAAGCTATCATTCTAGAAGCCATAGCTAGAGGAGCAGGCCAGAATTGCTCTCCTGCATCAGCCCATCAGTTGGCTGACCTCAGATAACTTGTTGATAGTGCATAGGGAAGGGAAAGGAAAGGAAGGGTGGGGGATATTTGTGAGCAGGGTATTTTGTTTTTCCTTTCTTCCTTTTAGCAGTATTTTTCCAACCCCATTGAACTCTTAGTAAGCAGCCAAGACATTGTACAGGGCTTAGACATGCCTCCTGGTTCCAATGTGACAGACAAATTGCAGGTAGTGCGGAATCATTTGGGGGCTGACGGGAGCCCTGGGGCGGAGGGGGGGGGCGTAGATTTGGGTGGGGGTGGGGGTGCAGGCACCAAACGCTGCCCTCTGAGTACCCTCACTCGTTCCTGGAAGCTGTGGAATGCGTTCCCTCCAGCCTGTGCTGAGAGAGCGAGGTAACCAAGAGCAGTGAGAGCTGGGACTTTTCCATCCCCTAGCTCTCGTACATTCGCGTTTCAGCAGTCAGCTGTGTGGACTGAACAAGATCCATACTGCCCATCCCCTCCTGCCCTTGTTAGCGTTCCTTCTAGCCAGGGACCCGACTCCTTTGAGACCCATTAAGACCAAATACAAATAAATCTCTCTCTTTGGCATTTAAAGACCTTTGTGACCAGATCCCAGTTTACCTTGCCATTAATTATTCCTCTTCCTGCATTCCTCAGCCTGTCAGACTGACTTCTTGTTGTTCTCCATCCCATCATCCTCCCCTTCCACCCTTTATGTGGCTCCCTCTTGCCTCGAATGCGCTTCCTGTCTACCCCATCCTTCTGGAATTTCTCGTTTCCTTTCCTCGGCTCAAGCTACATGTCTCTATGAGCCCTTTCTGATCCCCTCAGCCATCGCTACTTCCCTTCTCCCCTTTCTTCCCCAAATTATCATGTACGTGTTCTGTATCTGAAAGATGGCGTGACGTAGTGTATAGGGCCCTGCTTCCTAGGGACTGTGGGAACTTCTCAAAATTCTTGGTGGGAGATGGTCCACAGCACTCCAGAGAACCAGGTTAAAGTGTAATTGGAAAGACTTAAAATAGATACAAATACAATAAAACAGATTATGTTGCATTTTAAATTAAGTCAATATGTAACCAGCAGAGATCTTTATGTACAGATTAGTGACCCCCAACTCTTTTTGAGCTTGACCACTGCTCTCTGAAGACTATAATTTTATTGGTGGAGGAATTGTGTCCTATTCCCAGTGGACTCCTAAGTCCAGTCCCCAGCCTCTATATTTTCTATATGTTTTGCTGTCTCCTTTTTGAGGAATAACGACTTTTTCATTTTTGTCTTTGTAAACCCAGCATCTAGTAGGTACTTAATAAATGCTTGATTCATTGAATGGAGTTGGGAATTCAAATCTGGCCTTAGACACTTTCTGCAATTAGACACTTAAAAGGGTGAAAAGTCAGAAAAGGTGAAAGTGTCTAAGGTGCAATTCTGGGAAAGTCACCTGTTTGCCTCAGTTTCCTCATCTGAACTAGAGGAGGAAATGGCAAACGGTTCCAGTGTCTTTGCCAAGAAAACCCCACGTGGGGTCACCAGGAGTCGGGTACAGCTGAAAAGTGACTGAATGACAGTTGTGCTTCTCTGCCCGAGTCATTAATCTCAGCAGAATGCAGGCTTTTGAAGACCAGGGGTTGCTGCTTCTGCCTTTTTTTTTCCAAAGCCGGGTACACAATTGACGTACTCGTCCATGCCATGCAATGTGGAGAGGAGTTACACAGGCTTGTTCCCTATGCCCCATCTCCGGCCCAGACTTAAATGCCTCCATGTTCCCTGGAAACTTAAGGGTGAGGTTAGGATAAAACTTTTTTTTAAGTCACATATGGTGGGGAGTAAACCATTCATTCCCCTCCCAGACGAAAAACATAAACAGCCGCAAGAAGGCCTTAGGAAAATTCACAGATGACAGACCCGTAATGAGTTGTTAAGTGAAGCTGGGGATGTTTGGGCCATGTCCCTAACCTCTAGCAAGAGATCAGTAAATATTTATTCAGGGAATGAATGAATGGGTGATGTCACAGGGCCAACTGGGCCTTCTGTCCACGATGCTGTCCCGGCTGGGCTGCTCCTGGGAAAGCTGTGTGTGTGTGTGTGTGTGTGTGTGTGTGTGTGTGTGTGTGTGTGTAAGAGAGAGAGAGAAGGAGAGACAGAGACAGAGATTGCCTCTGGCTGCAGGGAGATGCTGAGTTGCACAGGATTGCTCTGGGCCCTTGTGCCCATTTTCCCTCTTTTCCCTCAAGCCTTTTGGATCTTGGTTCTGGTCAGGCCAGCCCAAGCCCGCTTTGCTGGGAGAGATCCAGCCCTGCACTCTCGCTCTTCAGTGACCCTGTCCCCTTGTTCCCATAACCCCGTCCCTTCCTTTCTGCCTCTTCCCTTCCCCCTTTGGGCAGACTCCCACTACCTTCTGTCCAGGGAGATGTCAGAATGCATTGGATTGGTGCAGTGGCCAGGGATCAGTTTGAAGGAAAGATTGATTTAAAAATTGACCGAGGCCCCCTCGCAGACAGGCAGTGTGCTGAGTGCTGAGGGTGCCGGAGGAGAGCGGGCCCGGTGAGCTCTGGGGGAGCTTGGGCTCCAATGGGGGACACGGCCCAAATCAAGAGGACAGGGCCCCTCGTCTCCAAGGTGCATCGCCAAGGCAGATGGCAAGGCCTGCTCTTCCTGCCAGGCCTTCGAGATGAGCCCCCATTCTTCTGCCCCATGCAGGGGGAGCTCCTCTGCTGGACCGCATCTGGTGCTTAAGGAGACGGGCAGGGGCCTCAGGGGAGGCAGCCCTGGAGGGGACTCTTGGCCCTGCAGGTGAGGACTCGGTGGGGAGGCCTGGAGCTCTGGGTTGTCATCCCAGATTCCTTTGGACTGGCTGGCGGAGAGGGAAGGGGAAGAAAAGACTCTTTCAGGAGCCCAGCAGGGAGCCAGGGCTGGTGTCTGCTGCAGGATGGGGAGGGAGCCCGGGGAGGGAGAGGCTGCAGGATGATCTGTTACCTAGTAACAGCAGAGGTAGGAAGGCCTGGGGAGCACAAGGAGGGCAGGTCTGGACCAGGTGGGCAGAGATGGGGCTTTTTGGGGACGCCGCGGTCTCTCGGTCTTTGCCCCCCGTGTCTCTCTGTGTCTCCGGCTTCATCTGTTGGTCTTTTTTGGGTTCTGAGCCAGCAGGGAAAGCCAGGCGCTTTTACCTCGGGTCCATTCAGAAAACCAGTCAGCTGATGTGACTTTGGTCACGGCAAGAGAGTCACTAGACATAAAATCACATGTGAGAAGGAGTCCCAGCCCTGGGACCGCCTGCAATCTAACCGGGGTCAAGGCCGGCGCCCGTGACAGAGCAGGAATGGCTCAGACACAGAGGGCCGCTCTGCCCCTTAATTAACTAAGCCCATGGCACCTGTGAATCTTGGTGTCCTCATCTGTAAAATGGGGCTTTGCTTGCCATACACCTTAAAGCTTAGGGAAGGATCCAAATAGGGACGGGGGTAAATGCTAAGTAAAGAGGTGTTGAGTGGGAGAGTAGGAAGCACTTGGTGGAGACCTGAAACTATAGCAAGAACCAACATACATTGAACACCAATTGTATTCACTGTTCTTGGTACCGAAGGGGAGGCAGTAAGTGATACTGAAAAGTGTCCTCAGAATCAGCAAGATATCCAGGCTCCCATTCTTTTTCTGACCTCTCTTTGAAGTCATTTAACACCTCAGTTTCCTCAGTTTCCTCATCTGTAAAATGGTGACAGTATCCATAGTACCTAGCCCTCGTTTGTTGGGAGGATTATGTGAGATTATGTATGTGGTTATCATAAATGATGTTATGTGAATATTGCGTATGCATGTATTATATGTATTTGTGTATATACATACAAACATGTGTATATATTAGATAATATATTGTGTATATATGTTGCGTATGTAAAACATACAATATATGCATGCATTAAAATATATGTGCACACCTACACGTGTGTATACATATACATACACATGTATCTATCTATATAAACATATATACACACACACAGAAACACACATATTAATATCATTAAAGAACTGAGTTCAGAATCCTCCCTCAGACCCTTACTAGCTGTGTGTCGACCTCAGTTTCCTCACTACAAAATAGAAATAATAATTATACCCACAGGATTGCTGTGAGAATCAAATGATTTGCAAAAGTGAAACGCAAATTTTAGGTGACACAGCAAATAGAGCACCAGGCCTGGAGTCAGGGAGACTTGTCTTCCTGAGTTCAAACCTGACCTCAGACACATCCTAGCTTTGTGATCCTGGAGAAGTCGCTTCACTTTGCCTCAGTTTCCTCATCTGTCAAATGAGCTGAAGAAAGAGATGGCCAACCGCTCCCGTATCCCTGCAAAAAACAAAAACAAAACAAAACAAACGTGACAAATCAGGTCCCTGTTCGATACTGAACGGCTGAACAGCGACATCAATGTTACCTATTACATAAATGTGATGTCTGCTATCTTTGCTGTTATTAAAGTTAGACCATAAAAACTTTGGGAGGGTAAGGCCTATTTCATTTTTGTCTTGGTTTTCCCAGTGATTGGTGCATAATAGGTGCTTAACCAGTGCTCTTTTTTGGGAGGAGGCAAGGCAGTTAGGGTAAGTGACTTGCCCAGGTTTCCACAGCTAGTATTAATCAGTGCTTGTTGATTGATTATGGAGAAACAAATTTTAGGTCAAACTCACTCTTGCCTTTATGGAGCTTACAATTAGAAAGATAAAACACAAATATGCCCCAGTAGCATACATTTATAACATGAAAATATAAGGATAAATTTGTAAAGGTGGAAAATGACATTGTGTGTGAGCTCTGAGGAGGAAGGTCATTTCCCACATCAGGATTTGAGGGTCAAAAGGAGACTGGGGCGGAGATCCAGAAAGGCTTCATGGAGGAGGGAGCCCTAATTTATACTCTAGTTTTCTGACCCTCCTGATCGTAGTCTGACTAGTTGGAGCTGGGCCTGAGGACCATTTGAGTCAGGGTCAGAACTCCACTGTGTCCAGGCCTCCCTTTGGGAGGGGAGGGGAGCCCCCAGAAGCTTTTAGGTGTGAGCCATCCGTAGCTCACAGCTGCTGTGGGCTGACTCACCCAGCCTGGAAAGATGCCTCTGGCCATCCTTGCCTCCCATTCTCACTTGGACGCCATTGACTGAACAGGAAGATTCTGGGTTGCTGATCTCAGCTCGGGGAATCAAGATTTGAGAGAGAAATGGACTGTTGTTATTACAAGATGGGCATTATAGCCCCCAGACCCACAGAAAGAGGGGGAGCAGAATGCTCTAGTTCTGATCTCATTCTCCAATGAATGGAGATGGCTTCAAGCTCCGGCTGCCTGTAGGGCCAATTCTCTTCTTGGAAAGACACAGCCTGAACAGAGTCTGGGGCCTGACTCCCCATGGGAGGTTTGCCGTAGAAGATGGGAATTCCTGTCCCCTGCCCATCACTGCCTTCTATTAACAATAAAAGCCCCAGGCCCGTCTTTTCCACTAATGGTAAGAGACAAGGTGGACCCAGCTTCCCCACTGGAGTTGCCCTTGCCCTAGGCCAGCTCTACTGATTATGGGTGATCAAGGATGGAGTTAAGTCTTGGGAGTATGTTCTCTAGCAACTGTTACCCGGGCAACGTGCATCTGGAGAAACAGTTTCTGAAACTTTCAATCAGGTCTGGTGCTTCCAAGCAGCTCCATGCTTAGCACCTTGAGAAAGGTCCCCTGCCCCAGAATCAGGAAAACCTGCCTCAGGGACTTGGAAGGACTCAGATGCTCCCAGTCAGGGACTTCTAAGATGGGCTAACTAGGTGCTCCGGCCTCCCTATTCCCTCCTGCAGGTTGAGGCAGTGTAGGCTCACATAATGAATACAGTCCTCCCCATGGCCTCTGCTTGGGGCACAGATTATCATCCTCCTTGTCCTGGATGCTTGGCTTTTATTAGCAGAGCCCAAGATTGCATTAGCTTTTGTTGGCGTCTGTCTCCTCCTTGGCTCGCACTGACCTAGGGAACCAGCTTGGAGGCTACTGCACTAGTCCCAGAGCTGGGTAATGAGGGCAGGAACTAGGCTGGTGGCAAGCCCAGACTGGGTGCAGAGCTTGTGTCCCATTCTGGAGTGGGGCCCACTGTGGTGCCCTCCTGACTCCAGGACCACTACTCTCTCCACTGTGCCACCCAGCAGCTCCTGGTTAACATCCTTCTAAGGGCCATGGAGGGCAGAATGGGGGACAGGTTGTTGTCCAAGGTGGGGGAAATATTAATGAAAGTAGGAGACAGTTTCTGCTAATATGGCAGAAACTAGGCATTGATCCACACTTAACACCGTACACCAAGATAAGGTCAAAATGGGTTCATGACCTAGGCATAAAGAATGAAATTATTAATAAATTAGAGGAACACAGGATAGTTTACCTCTCAGACCTGTGGAAGGGGAAGGACTTTATGACCAAAGAAGAACTAGAGATCATTACTGATCACAAAATAGAAAATTTCGTTTATACCAAACTGAAAAGTTTTTGTACAAACAAAACTAATGCAGACAAGATTAGAAGGGAAGCAATAAACTGGGAAAATATTTTTACAGTCAAAGGTTCTGATAAAGGCCTCATTTCCAAAATATATAGAGAATTAACTCTAATTTATAAAAAATCAAGCCATTCTCCAATTGAAAAATGGTCAAAGGATATGAACAGACAATTCTCAGATGAAGAAATTGAAACTATTTCTAGTCATATGAAAAGATGCTCCAAGTCATTATTAATCAGAGAAATGCAAATTAAGACAACTCTAAGATACCACTACACACCTGTCAGATTGGCTAAGATGACAGGAAAAAATAATGATGATTGTTGGAGGGGATGCGGGAAAACTGGGACATTGATGCATTGTTGGTGGAGTTGTGAACGAATCCAACCATTTTGGAGAGTAGTTTGGAACTATGCTCAAAAAGTTATCAAACTGTGCATACCCTTTGATCCAGCAGTGTTACTACTGGGCTTATATCCCAAAGAGATTATAAAGAAGGGAAAGGGACCTGTATGTGCACGAATGTTTGTGGCAGCCCTTTTTGTAGTGGCTAGAAACTGGAAACTGAATGGATGTCCATCAGTTGGAGAATGGCTGAATAAATCGTGGTATATGAATATTATGGAATATTATTGTTCTGTAAGAAATGACCAACAGGATGATTTCAGAAAGGCCTGGAGAGACTGACATAAACTGATGCTGAGTGAAATGAGCAGGACCAGGAGATCATTATATACTTCAACAACAATACTATATGATGACCAGTTCTGATGGACCTGGCCATCCTCAGCAACGAGATCAACCAAATCATTTCCAATGGAACAGTAATGAACTGAACCAGCTATGCCCAGAAAAAGAACTCTGGGAGATGACTAAAAACCATTACATTGAACTCCCAATCCCTATATTTATGCCCACCTGCATTTTTGATTTCCTTCACAAGCTAATTGTACAATATTTCAGAGTCTGATTCTTTTTGTACAGCAAAATAACGGTTTGGTCATGTATACTTATTGTGTATCTAATTTATATTTTAATATATTTAACATCTACTGGTCATCCTGCCATCTAGGGGAGGGGGTGGGGGGTAAGAGGTGAAAAATTGGAACAAGAGGTTTGGCAATTGTTAATGCTGTAAAGTTACCCATGCATATAACCTGTAAATAAAAGGCTATTAAATTAAAAAAAAAAAAAAAAAAAGGAGACAGTTTCTGGGTGTTGCCTACTAGAAAAGGAGACCCATTTGTCTTGGTCTGATGTCGGGGAGTGTTTGCAGATGGTACCTGTGCTTCCCTGATCCAAGGACACTAATGGCTCAGGAAACTGGGGCTCTGGGTGGGAGGGAAGGACAAAGAGTGGGTAAGGACCGGTACTGGAGGAGAAAGGAAGGAAACAAGCACTTGTTTCAAATAATTACTTTTTTTTGTAATTACATTACAAATAATTTGTTTATTTTTTTCCAGCTCGCGCTGCCTTATTGCTAAAAACCAAAAACAAACCCCTAAAGTTTTATATATAATTGCAGAGTTTCCAGTATATATTTTTAAAAAGTTTCTCCTTACCACCAAAAGAATAAAATCTCTTCAAAACCCCAAAGATGCATAGATATAACAGCAAGCTGCGTTCTGCAAAATTTCAGGTATATTCAATGAGAAATTCTAATATTATCTTGTAAAGTATAATTGTGCGATGAAATAGAGAGATTACAGTGCTGTAGGTACATACAGTAAGTAAACAATCTTTCCTGCACTAAAGAAAGTCAATGTAATATGTAGAATATGATGGGTGAGATCTTTGGTATTGGAGCTTTCTAATCTAATGTCTGATTGTTCTGTCTTACATAGAAGAGTTGAACAATTTAAAAACAGATTCAATGGCTGAATAAGTTGTGGTATATGAATGTTATGGAATATTATTTGTCTGTAAGAAACGACCATTAGAATGATTTCAGAGAGCCTTGGAGAGACTTACATGAACTGATGCTGAGTGAAATGATCAGGACCAGGAGATCATTATATACTTCAATAACAATACTATATGATGACCAGTTCTGATGGACCTGACCATCTCTAGCAATGAGATGATTGAGTCCAGTTCCAATGATCTTATGGGGAAGAGAGCTATCTGCACCCAGAGAGAGGACTGTGGGAACTGAGTGTGGATCACAACAAAGCATTTTCACTCTTTTTGTTGTTGTTTGCTGGCATTTTATTTTATTTCTCTTTTTTTGATTTGATTTTTCTTGTGCAGCAAGATAACTGTATAAATATGTATAAATAATAAATAAATAACTGTATAAATATGCATATATTGGATTCAACATATATTTCTGCCATGTTTAACACATATTGGATTACTTGTCATCTAGAGAAGGGAGTGGGGGGAAGGAAGGAAAAATTGGAACACAAGGTTTTGCAAGAGTTAATCTTGAAAAATTATCCATGCATGTTTCAAAAATAAAAAGCTTTAATTAAAAAAAAAAAGCAGATTCAAGAATAGTACAGTTATGGAAGATTACTATACATTACTCCAGTTTCTTTTATTTATTTATTTTGGGTACTTTTCCCCACTGATGGAAAAAACCAGGCAACCTAATGTCTCCACAATGGCGCGGCACAGCAACGCCTTGAAACAAGCATTTATTATAGGCCCTTAATCTTGTGCCAACCACTGCGTGCCAAGTAAGCGCCTTATAAATATTATCTCATTTGATCTTTGCAACAGCTATGGGAAGTGGATGCTGTCATCATCATTTGAGGAAACTGAGAAGTAAATTGACTTGCCCAGCATCACATACAGGTAGTATGTGTCTAAGGCTACATTTGAACTCAGATCTTCCTCCCTGTGGGTCCAGAGTTCGCTGGAGTCAGTTCGCTGCCCCTACTCAGATGCTGGCAAGGGAGGAGCTATTTCCTTGGCTGGGGATGGGGAGTGCTCTCTGCCTTTCTTCCCTTCTAAGGTCCATGAAGCTGCCAGCTCCCCCCTTCCTCCATTCCCCTCATTTGTGACAATTTGGTTTCCTTATGATCTACTCCAATTCCTTCAATCTCTTTTTCTTCTCTTATTGCCAAGGCTAACCTTTCTAATACAATACTGACTAATAATGGTAATAGTGGGCAGCCTTGTTTCACCCCTGATCTTATTGGGAATGGTTCCAGTTTGTCCCCGATATTCCCCTCATTTGTAAAACCGAGATAGCGCCTCCTTCCCTGGTCTTCTCAGCAGAGTTGTAGAGATAATAATAATGATAATGAGTTTGTTAATGGATGATAGCCCACATTTATAATAGATGAAGCTCTTCCCAATCTGGCTATGATATACATAATATATATATATGTATGTATACACACACACACACACACGCACACACATATATACATATATATGTAGGCACACACACATATATATGTATATATATATATATGGCAAATATTATCCCCATTTTGCAGATGAGAGAACTGAGGATGATGTATAAGTGAGGCTGACTTGAGGCAAGGGTGGTACCCTGTTGAGAAAGCTCTTACATTAACCAAGCCTGGGGTTATTATTGTTCATAAAAAGACTGCACTGGGATCACTTAGTGTCAGCTGGAGTATGAGCTCTGACCTAAAATCTATAGCATTCTTTTCTCTTATATGTCTCTTCTGGGGAAATTTTAAAGAATTATCATCATCCTATTTTAACTTGAGACAGAATTTGTTTTTTGTTAATCATAATAACAATGCCTTAATATTTGTATTCTGCTTTCCAGAGAAGTTTCATGCACATGATCTCATTTGGTCCTTATTACAACCCTTTAAGGCACGATTCCCATTTGACAGATGAGATAAATGAGACCCAAGAGATGATACAGTAATAGAACTGGAATGGGGGTCTCCTGATTTCTTGTTCATGAGGGATGAAAGTCTGGCTTCAACCAGCTCCTTAAGGGGCACCCAGAGCCATGAGGAGAGAGTAATCTGGGCAGGGAGGGAGGAAACAGAGAAATAAATCAATGTAATAGGATTCAGTTCAAGTCAGTCAACATTTATTAAACACCTAGTATGTGCCAGGCACTTTGCTAAGCGCCGGGCACTCAAAATACCACTTAGATCCAAAAGAAAGGCGAAGAAGAATGAGGGAGAACAGGAAAGAAATAACCCATATGTCAGCATCCAGAACCCTCTGCCCTGCTGGCCTGGTGATAGCCCCACCGAGTGCCATCCATGCCCTCGTGAGAGATGTCACCCGCCTAGTAGGAACATGTCCTCAGTGCCCACCCTGTCTGCTTGCTGGGGGAGGCCTTCTCCACGGAGGGTTGCTTGGTATTGTGACAGCTTCCGTCAGCACCTCTAGTGTGGAAACTCCAATCCTGGGTACTGGGAGGAAAAAAAAACATTGATGTCCTTCCAAAACATTGGGCTGGAGGAGGGGCTGGCAGCAGCCCCGCGCCAAGGAAGGCTCCTAGCCATGTGTGGAGATAGGGGTCTGGCAGGGATGCTTTGTCTCGGGTGTGTGTACATGGGCTCATGTGCTGCTCAAGTTGGAACAGATGTCTTGGAGCCCGGCGGAGCCCTGCTCCGGCCCCACAGGGTCCGTCTAGGAGCAGTCATCCTCTGCCAGCAGGGTTGGGGGAGATGGCCCTCACATGGACAGAGCTAGAAGACTCATGCTGGGGGGCTGGGCCTGGGTTTTCTCCTCCAGCCTGTTCACCCTGCTGCTGACCATCTCCCCATCTCCCACCAGCACACACTTGTGGCAATCTCCAGGAAAACAGGACAAGATTAGTCCTTAAAATTTCCCCATGAGACAGAGTGAAAAAAAGCCACGAGGCTCATGAAGCCTGAGCTTATCTCCCAGCTCCGACAATAATACCTGTTTGGCTCTGGAAATATCACTTATTGCCTCTTTCCTCAGTTTCCACAAAGTGGCGATAACATTTGCACTTCCAATAATATTTGTACTTCCAATAATACTAGTACTATTACTAATGTTTGCAGTACCGATAATACTTGCACTACCAATAATACTTGTACTATAAATAATATTTGTACTACCAATAATACTCTTACTTCCAATACTTGCACTACCAATATTGCCTCAGAGTTGTAGAGAAAATAGTCTGTTTTACATGCGAATTCTTACTATCCATTAACAAACTTCTTTGTCATCCATTGGGACAAACTCATTTGATCATTTATCACATGAGACAACATTATACAGAGAGCTCCAGGCAAACCTTCAAGCAAGTTATAAGTTCTGGCTGTGATTATTATTATTATTATTATTATTACTATTATCTTTGTAAATCTATTGGGTAGACAAAGGCAAGGGGTTGTATCCATTTTCCAGATAGGAAAAATTGAGTCCTCTGAAATGGTGACTTTTAAGTGACTTTAAATGGAAGAGACAATGGACAACTCAGTGGATAGCAAATAAAGGACTTAGTTCCAGAGACCTGGGTGAGAATCCTGAGTAAGCCAAAACTTCTCTCTGAGCCTTGGTGTGATGGGGGGTCCTCCAGTTAACAGTTTGTGCCTCAGTTTCTTCATCTGTAAAATGGGAAGCAGTATGGTATAATGGCTAGAAAACCAGCCATAGATTAGTTCTTCCTCTCTCACTTACTGGCTCTGTGACGCTGGACCATTTGTTTAATTTCTTAATGCCTCAGGGAACTCTCTCAGGCTTTGAAGGGGGAGATTCCTTCATCAACGAAATCACAGGCTTGGACTGAAAAATAAAATGGAAATGGGACCACAGTCTACATAACTTTGTAAACCCTCTGAGGGCAGAGGAAGCCACAGGAAGGCCGAAGGCCAGCCCCAGGGAGAGCCGCTCTGGGCATGGGGGTGTCAGACATGAAGTCCCCTGGCATTCTGGCCTCTGTGCCCGTGGGCACGGGGGCCTGAACAGTTCCTCTCTTTGTGAGGGAGTGGAGGGAACATTAAGCGTTAGGTGGCCAGGGCTCAAACACTGGCTCTCCCCCTCACTGTGAATTGGGCCAGGCCCTACAGCATTCATGAATGAGGGGTTCAGAGTAGATACCCCTCCCCTAAGTCCCTTCCAGCTTAAAATCCTGGGGTGTTTTGGCAGCCCCTTTTACAGTTACTTCCTTTGTCACCCCAAAGAGCCCCACAGCCCCACACAGCTGGGACCGGATGGCTGGGGGGAACAATCTCAGGGCTACAGGCTTTTCCTGCTCAGGCCAGTGCCTGACGCTCCTGCCAGCTTCCCAGAAGAGCCGGCCCTTCAGCTGCTTCCCTCTGCTTCTCAGCTCCCCCCTTCCCTGTTTCCAGAGGAAGCTTCCACACCCACTAGGCGGTCCTGGCAGGGAGGGATGGAAAGGAGCTTCTCTCTCCATTCATTGATCGGGTATTGTTGGGGTGGTGGGGGGCCGGCTCAGTCACTGAGTTATGGGGCAACCAACCTGGCCAGGGGTGTGTGCTCTATTTTGTGTGTGTGTGTGTGTGTGTGTGTGTGTGTGTGTATTCATTCTCTGTTTTATATGTGTATTATCTGTGTGTTTATATATATATATATATATATATATATATATATATGCCCAAACTCTCTCTTTTACATGTTTATATATATATCTGTGGATATCTAATTCTAACCCAGGTCTCTAACTTTTTCGGTAAGGCCTTTTTTCCCTCTTCTAAACTGCTTTAATCCCTCTGAGCCTCAGTTTCTTCATATGTAAAATGAGGTCTTAAGTCTTGAGAATATAGGAAATGTGTATATTGGATAATCTGACATATTGGATTAGACATAACATTATATTTATGTATATTATATATGTATTCTTATTTTCGGAGCTTCCTGTCCCTCATCTAGGTATTTTCGAGGGCCATTTGAGTGTGGTGTCAGAGACCCTTGGACGTGGCAGGAGAGAATGGATTGTGGAGAGGGGATGGTAGGCTCTGTTTTAGCGTTTGAGATGTCCGGTGGCAGTGTGGGACTGTAACTCAGAAGGGTTAGCTATATATAGATCTGGGAGTATCTGCACAGAGATGATAATTGAACCCATGGGAATGGATGAGATCACTGAGTAAAATAATATAAGGGGAGGAGAGAAGACACAGGACAGAGCCGTGAGAGCAGGAGGGATGGTGAGGGTTTAACACACAGCTCTCTTGGTTGGGGAGAGGGGAGAAGGATTATGCACATGGTATACTTTTGGGGGGGGGAAAGAAGGAAATATTTACATAGCGCCTCTTAGGTACTGTGTGGACTGAGCACTTTTTAGAACTTTAACCTGAATTACTGAGTTTTTCTTCATCATTTCATTGAAGACAATCAATAAAACCACAGATCGAGCTCTCATTTGTAACATTTGCCAATTACCAACTTGTCAATCTAGCAATTGGTTCTAAAAAGAACCCCCGGCACAACCCGCTGCAATGCCCGGGGTGAGCGGGGGTGGGTGGGAGGGTGGTGAGGACATAGTAGAAGAGAAAGTCGATCTCATTGGCGTTGTTGTGGTGTCCATATTATGGGAACTCATGTCTCCCACCAAGTTCTCTTCCTCCAAGACATCAAAGTCAGACCTTCCCAGGCCCAAACCTACCATACCCATCCCCGTGATCCATCCTTCTCTCCTTTGCCCGTTTCTCAGGACTTGGGACCGTGTCACAGCTGTTGCTGACCATGTGATCTCACATTTTCACCATTGTATTAGTGGAGGTCCACGTGTTTGTGTTTATTTCGGTGATGTTCCTTTGGATTCGACCCATTTCAGATTCTTTCAGAAGTCCTTCTCAAGAGCATGGTGTTTGTTTTGATGCTGTGCTAGAAGCCTCGTCGTCAGCCCTAAGAGAACAACCTGCCCGGAGGAACTGGCAAAGGGGGAGAGTGCTGAGAGAAATGAGGAAAGGAGATCTCAGGAACTAGGGTTTGAGGGGGCAGAGATAAGGTGGGAGGGAAGGCCTGGATACAGAAACTGGGAGATGGAATCTAGACTTTCATTGGCAAGCAGACAGTTTCAATGGCCTGTACCGTGCATGAAGGGGAATGTATGTAGTCAGCCCGGAAAGATAAGCCCCAGGCGGATTGAGAAGGCTTTAGATATCAGATAGAAGGGTTTGTATTTATTGCAGAGGCAATAGGGAGCCAGTGAAACTTCTCATCAGAGGAGTGAGAGGGTCAGATTTGTTCTTTCATAATGAATCTGGGAACCGGGCTCAGAAAACTACCAAACTCTGCATCCCCAGTGATATTGGTACTACTTCTGGGTCTATCCCCTTCCTTTGGAGTCTTTGGGTCCTATCTCCCAAAGAAATCAAAAATAGGATCCATAAATAGCAAAAGTTCTGTGGTGGTAAAGAACAGGAAACTGAGTGGAAGGGAAGCCCATCCCCTGGGGAAAGGCCGAAGCTGTGGTATGTGAATATGTTGCAGTAATAGTAGGCTGGAATAAAGAGTAAAGGGGACGATTTCAGAGAAACCTGGGAAGATTTGTATGAACTGATGGAGAGTCAAGTCAAGAGTCAATCTATACAATAATAACAATATTATTAAAACAAACAAACTGTGAAAAACTTAGGAACTTTGGGCAACACAATGACCAACCACAATTCCAGAGGACTCATGATGAGTCCTTCCCTCTCCAGAGAGAGGCCTCAGATTGAGGCTTTTGGGGTGTTTTTTTTTTTTTTTTTTTTTGACATAGACAATGCAGACTTTTTTTTTTTTTCCTGATTATAAACAAGGGGTTTTGTTTTTCTTATGTGATCAGTTAATGAGAAGAGGAGAAATAGAAGAGAAGGAAAGGGCAACTTTTCATGAAAATAAAATGATTTTTTTGAAAAGGAACAAATCAGTGTTTATCCCATTTACCTCATTAAACTCCTTCAGGGTGTGAGTCCTCTCTCTCTCTCTCTCTCTCTCTCTCTCTCTCTCTCATTATCTTTTAGAAAGTAGAAAGTGAAATGTTGGGGTGTGTGGAACAGAAACCATTTGTCCCTGTTTCTCCAGTCCGGGGTGAGTCCTATGAGAATTATCCTGTCCTGTGATGGAGGACCCTTGGATTATCCCCCTCAGGCTCTTGGAAACAAATTCTGAGGGCTAAGGGAAAAGGAAAAGGATTTTGAATGGCATTGAAGGTCCCACTGGGGAGGAGGACTCTGGCTCACCATACTATGGGTTCTTTCTCGATGTTATTGTGTTGAACCTTGGTAAAGTGGAAGGGGGGAAGTGGCAGCCATCCTGTGGCAGCCAAGTTCATGGTCTGATTTTCCTTCTTCCTCTTCTGACGTTAGGAAGCCGTGACCAGCCCTCAGAAGCCTAGTTCTGGGGTAATTGTTCTTCTCTCCAGGCTCCTTCTTTGCTGTTTAATTTCCAAATTAGAAAAGCAATTAAAATAATTAGGGGAGTTTTACTTCTGCTCTTTATGGTTCATGGTCTTTGAGAGAGAAAATAAAGGAAAATCTCTTTGAAAAGGGGGCCGGGTTGGCAGTGAGTCAGCAGTGAGTGATGAGCACTGAAGGTTAGAGTGTGTGGCAAGAGCTCAGGAGCCAGTGGAGACCCTGGGCCTTGTGGGGAGATCGGAGACAGGAATCTGAAGATCTGAGGAGGAGTCCCCGTACCCCAGAGAGGACATACTCTCCAGCCAGGGAGACCTTTCCCTTTTCCTATTCTTTGTCTCACCATCATAAGGAACTTCGACTGAGTTCCCAGGGTCATTAATGTCAATGAACTCCCTATGGGTCACTTCTCTTTGGGTCTCAGTTTCCTCATCTGTCGAATGAGATCGGACCAGATGGTCTCCCAGAGCCCTCCCACACATCGATATGTCTGTGGCCAGTGCTAGTCCCTGGCTGCCACATCAGGGATTTATGCCTGGCTGTCAGCCTCTCGCCACCCCCAGGCTATCAGGGATTCAGCCTGGGGGGGGGGGGGGCATTTGCCCTATTATCAGCTCTCAGTTGACAGCTGATGTCATTTTAGACTCAGGGGAGTATGGGGGAGGGGGAAGGGGGGGGAGCAACAATCAAGCCACTAGCTGCTGATTACAGCAGCGGGTTGATGAGTGCCAGGCTCATTTGCTGTGGCGGGCGTTGATTATAATTATTTTGCCACACAAAGGAATCTGTGCAGCACCATTTCCTGAGCCTTTCACACAAACACAGCTGGAGCCTTGAGATGACCCCCTCCCCCTCTTCTGCTCCCCTTCCCTCCCTCCCAGTACCCAGGTGGAGCAGGTTAAAGTTTTGGGGGGCTGCCAGAGAGCAGTGACTGGCGGACCCACAAGCAGCCCTTGGGCGGTCCCTGTCCCCTTCCGTTCCTTGGGAAGAGAGAAGCAGCTCCAAGAAACTGAAAGGACTTTGTTGAGAGTCCGGAGACCTGAGGGGGCATCCACCTCTGCCAGGGGGACGGCTTCTGAGCAGTGGGCAAAGTCATTTTACTTCTGGGAGCTCAGCTTCCTCATCTGTACCAGGATCAACTTCCTGCTCAGAAACTCTGCTATTTTACCAATGCCCTTGGATGTTTATCGAAGGCAGCCTCCCAGCGAGTGACTCAGGTTCTGATTCAGCAGGTCCCCGGGCATCGTGTCAGGGAAGGCCAAGGGACCTCATGACCACCTGCCCACCTTGTAGGAAGGCCAGAATGACGGGCGGTTCCCCCCAACTACCTCAGCTGAAGCCTCTCTGAAAGCAGTCAGTTTATTCAGAAAAGGACCATTTTGGAAAAGCACAGATATCTACCCAGACAGCCGCGGGCTTGTTCTGACACAGGAAGTGGGGAATTAATGCCTCCTTCCCTGACCCCCCTTCTTCCCAGCTTGGAGAAGTTCTGATCATGGAATCCTTTTTTCTAACCTTTCCCCCAGTTCATTTATTCGCTTACTCACTTAGCACCCAACAAAGTGACGGCTTAGCAGCCGCCTCAAATGTCTGTCATGTTCCATGCTCTCGTCCTCCCGTCTCTTGTCGGAGAGATTTAGCTGATCAATACTTGGGGGCTGCAGAGGGGGCAGCAGCTGGAGGATTGAAACGGCCACTGTCTGGCAGTCCCCACCCCCCGATTTCTTTTCATCATTGCAGCTCTTCAGTGGAATAATCATTATGATGGGAGTTCACATTTGGACAGCTTGCCTTTATACAGCCAGTTATGCTTTCAAAGGCATCTTTATGCTCATCTTAGAACTTGGTGAGGTCCTAGAGCAGATCTCCCTCTCCCTCTTTGACAGATGAAGAAACTGAGGTGCAATGAAATGTGGCAGAGTCTTGCGGATGTGTGTTCGGTAAACCCTGGGTTAAGAACTTGGCCCGTCACGTGTCCAGGAGGAGCCGGCTGATCTTTCCCCAGTGTGACCCCTGTGGCCCTGCTAACATCCTGGCTGCCCCGGAGTCCCCGGGGCCTTTTCTCCCATGGTGTCGGGCCTTGGAGCGGGCTCTGCCTGGGATGCTCAGGCCCTGCTTGGACTTGTCCAAGTATCTGAGCCTGGTCACGGGCATGGACAAGGCAAGCCGAGGCAGGACTTGGCAGAATCCCCCTTCTCTGCCAGCAAAGGTGACGGCCCCTCCAAGCTCCCTCCTCAGCTCTTTGAGACAAAGTCAAATGAGACAGTGTGTGTAAAGTGCTTTGTAAACCTTAAACTGCCAGTAAATGCCAGCCGTTATCATTGGAGCGGCCCCAGGGCCAGACCCTTCGCCAGGTCTGGCCGCTGGTTCCCAGCTTTGCCAGCTCCTTCTGGGTTTCTAGGTCAGGGTCATCTTTTCCCTCGCCATCTCTCTCTGGGACTGACAGCTCCCTCATTCTGATAGCCAGAGCCTGTGGCCAAGCCCGGAATAATGTCAGAAGCAGGAATGGCTGGAGACCGAGGCCCAGGGGCCCCAAGTGGTGAGTCAGACCTGCCCCTCTGACTCCAAATCCTTTGCTTTAGGTCCCCCGCAGGGCAAGCTCTGAGAGCCTAGATGGAGGCCTGTGAAGCTCATCTGCTCACCAAGGCCAGTCGTTTTAGGTTTGTGAACCTGGATTGCAAGGGGTGGTGTCAAAGCTGGTGGGCGCTCCATCCAAGATGGGAGTCTTTGGATGCCCAAGGCTGGGGGATGATCCCTTCCCTCCACAGAGGGTCTTACTGTCTGCCCCCTCCCTGGGCACTCGCCATCAGGGGATGTGGGAGAAAAGGGCTCAAGGTCTTGGGAGCCGGCTTTGAATCCCGACTCTGCCACGGTAGTAAGGTTCATGGACTGCATCATGGAAGGCTTCCGCCCTGTCCCTTCCTCTCATCTCTCTCTTCCTCATGTATTTGTGAATTCCCATCTTCCCTGGGAAGTCAAGAAGGCTCATCTCCCTGAGTTCAAATCCAGCCTCAAACACTTACAAAGTGGGTGATCCCGGCCAAGTCACCTAACCTTGTTCGCCTCAGTTTCCTCATCTGTCAAATGAACTGAAGAGGGAGATGGTCAATCACTCTAGCATCTTTGCCATGATCTTTTGCTCTCAAATGGGGACAAGATTGAAAATGGCTAAACATCAACAGTACCTATGAGCATCATAGAGTAGCAGAGCTAGGAAGAACTTTTAATGTTATTTAATTCAGTTTGGCTGAAGTCCCTCAGTAAGGAGACCCCTAGAACCCAAGGTTTACAGATCATAGAATTCTAGAGTCCATGGTGAGAGAGACGGAGAAACCAGCCCCCTTGGGGGTCCTTGCCGATAGGAAATAGAATCAGAAAGTCCTGAGTCAAATCCAGCGTTAATTATTCATCAGCTGTGTGACTCTGGGTAAGTCAACTTCTCTCTGCCTCAATTTCCTCATCTGTAAAATGGGAATAATAATAGCACACTCTCCCCCCCCCCCCCCCCCCCCCCCCCCATGGTCTTGTAAGGACCAAAGGAGTTAGCATATATAAAGTATTTTGCAAACCTTAAAAGATATTTTGTAAATGCTGCTGCTGCTGCTGCTGCTGCTGCTGCTGCTGCTAGCTTTAAAGATTGCAAAGTACTTTACAAAAATGATCTTATTTGATCCAAATCACAATCCTGGGAAATGAGTGCTTTTTTTTTTTTTTTTTTTTTTTTTTTTTTTTTTTTTAACTGAGGCAATTGGGGCTAAGTGACTTGATCAGGGTCATTTGTTAAATGTCTAAGGTCAAATTTGAACTCAGGTCCTCATGACTTCAGGGCTGGTGCTCTCTCCACTGCATCAACTAGCTGCCCTAATGGATGAGGAAACAGAAGCTGAGAGAATTTTAGCCAAGAGCATAGAGACAAAAGTGCCTGAGGCAGGATTCAAATCCAGGCCTTCCAGATTCCAAATCCAACCCTCTCTTTACTATGCTAGATAGCTAAGGAATGATAAACATCAGAGGAAGAATTTGAATCCAGACTCCAGTGACTTAGGAGGGGTTCCTTTTCCTGCCTTATATTCCAAGGGATTTATGAAGAGAAACAGGATCCTGGAGGGTCTGGGGTAGAAAGGACCTTAGAATTCATATACTCAAACCCTTTTATTTGACACAGGGGGAAATTGGGGTCAAGAAATAGGAAGTGACTTGGTTGAGCCCCCCCTTTTTTTACTCCTGCTCCCCACTCACATTAAGACTATATAAGTCCCTGGACTTTATCAGAAGCTGGCACTATCTTCCCAGGAGCATGGGGGCCCCTGCTCTGGAATTCTGGGATTAGTAAAACCAGAGCTGGGATTTAAATGAAAGCAGCCCTCCTCCAACCACACTATGGCAGAAAAAGATCTTGTGAATGGGGCAGAGGTCTTCAGATTCTGAAACTGGTGTTTTTTCCATTCTCGTATCAGAAACTAGCTCTTGCCTGAGTTTTTATCCTCTGTGGGGAAGAGGACATTTTCCCATTTCCCCACTGAAATCCCTCTCCTTCCAAATGCTTTCCGGCTACAAATACTTGCTCAGCTGTATTCTTATCAAAGAAGCCCCCAACTGCTGGACTGCTCAGCCCCGTGACCCCTCGCTCCTTCCTGCCCGCCCTGTCCAGGGGGCCACCCCCAGGACCTTCCCCAGGCTTGGCCCCTCCTCTCATCCTGGATACAACTTCCTACAATTGTTATGGGAAGCTCAGAAACTGGACTCACAGAAACAGAGGAAAGGCCAGAACCTCCTAGGATGGAGAGCCCATGACTTGGACGTTGGGCTGTTCCAACCTGATTTCCCTTCGGTCCAAGTCAGCGAGGCTTACTTACCATTCCCTTCCGCCCCACCGATGACCACCTGGGTCATGTTCTCTCCACCCTACCCACTTTCTAGCTAGTTCCCACCTCTCTGAATCCCAGAAGCCTTAAGAAATGTGTTCATGTAGTGTAATAATGTCATACTCAAATAGAAATGGGACCCACTTACCCATTCATTGTGAAATGGAAAAACAACCCATTGTTAAATATTTTCCCTTTATAATTTTAATCTGGTCTGACCGGCCTGATGTTTGACACCTGTGAAGAAGAGCTTTGGAGAATGGAAGGATTGGAGGGATCTTAGACATTAACTAGTCCAACCCCCTCCTTTGTGCAGATGGGGAAACCGAGGCTCAAAGGTAAAGTGATTTACTGAAAGCCACAAAGCAAGTTAGTGGCAGAGCCAGGGTTCAAACTTAGATCTTGGTCCTTTTTACTTTTAGTTTATGAAGATATTTTATATAACATTTTACCTGTATGAGATTGCTTGCTGTCTTGGGGAGGGGAAGAGGGAGAAAATTTTGGAACATGAGATTTTGTGAAGATGAATGTCGAAAACTATCTTTGCATGGATTTGGAAAATTTTTTAAAAAGAAATTTAGCAAAAACACAACAGATACTTCCCAACAGGTGCCCAAACTCCATTACAAAGGGCTTCTTCCATATTTCATTGAGTCTATGATGTCTCATGGATATAGATGTATGCTCCAGTGATGCAGTTCAAAACCTCTCCAGACCTTTTCATGTTGTACAACTCTTGTCTTGAGGCAGCGTGGAGTAGTGGGGAGCAAACTGGATTTGGAGTTAGGATCTGAGTTCAAATTCTGCCTTGTACCCTTAGTAGCTTGGATAAGTCAATTAACTTCCTAAGCCTCTTTTTCCTCGTCTATAAAATAAAGGGGTTAGAACTGATGGCTTCTGCTTCCTTTTTAGGTTTAAAGCTTATAATCCTTATAAAATGTAAATGCCAGTAGATGCAAGAGTTGTCCATCTATCAATTATATCTCACTGCAGAACATGCAGTTCATGACCTGCTTAGCTCCTTTTTTTAGTTGTCCGTCTCTCCGATGCCATCTTTTATGCCCTTTTTGTGTTGGAGGAATTCCCCTATTAGCTCTTATTAACCATTCACCTCTCTGTAATCTTCAGAGAATCTAGTATTTTCTGAATCATAGTTATATAGCAGGAGCTGAAGAATGTTGTTTTACACATGTCTTTGTTTCAGGAAGAAACTTGGGTCATTAAAAGGTACACACAGTTTCTCAACCTTGGGGGGAAGTGACCGTTCCACTGTAGAATTTGTGATAGAGAAGGAAAGGAAATATAGGCATAGTTTATCTAACAAGTCTCCTAGATTTACGGAAAATAGAGTTCAGAGGGTTCAGAGGAAAGAGAGAGAGGATTCCATGGAGTAACATGTTTCAAATTTTTTTTTAAATGGAGTAAATTTTAATTTTAAAATGGAGTAAAAAGTTATAAGAGAAACAGTTCTAATGAAGAGGAAAATGGAACTGGTCTGAAGAGCCGCCTGAGGGGACTCTGGGAGCTCACCAACTAAGGTGGATTCAGAAAGGAAAATGGAATCCCAGTCAGATAAGAGAAGATAAGTATTATGGTCCTTCAAAAATGCTAGGAATTTTAGGTTAGAATGAACTGAGGCAGGCAGGGGAAGTTAAACACAACAAAAAGGGTAGGATTTAAAACCCCACCTGTGTGACCTTAGGTGGGGGGGAAGGATCAAAGAAGGGGCTGCAATCTTGGTTTGGAATGGATAGGACAGTGGATAACCGACGACCAAAAAGACATATGTATTCAATTTCCCATCCCCATTTTCTCTGGGAAAAAAATGTTCATTATGTTGAAAATGAAAGCTCTAACTAACATTCCCATTGAAGTCTTGTCTGCAAAGGCTAGGGGCCTTTTGTTTTCCCTAACAACTTAGAGTGTGGAGAAAGACATTCTTTAAGACCCTTGACCTCTTCCAGGAATGACTTCATTGCTTAGGACGCCGGGCCATCCAGCGTTAGGTTGTTCACGATAAGCATTTGCGGAGAAGTCCGTCATGAAAATAACTGCAGTTTATGCATCAGCGTATTTTGCAGGAAGAGATGAATTCCAGGAAGAATTTCCTAAGAAGGTCCAAAGTAAAACAACATTTAATACTTAGTGAATTCCACATAAAGGTGGGCGCCAAGAGGAGATAGGGAAAAAACAAATCCTCCATATCAGGAACACTTCAAGAAGAGAGGCAGGAGGTGCTGGACATGGTATGAAATTCATAGTAAATGAAATTGTACTTTAATAGAAAGGAAATGGTTAGTTACTGATGCGGGAATTGTGTTTAAATCAATAGTCTGTGGTGAGTAGGCTTCTTACTTGTTGGAACAAGGATTAGAGTGAATACTAGGGGGGGGGGGGTAGGGGGGACCCGAACAGCTAAGCGTTATCACACCCAACTGAGTCAGCCCTAGCTGACCTATTTTTAAATTTATTATTTATTTATTTTTAACATTTAAAAAAATCTCTTGGATTTCAAGTTCTCTCCCTCCCCCAAGCCTTCCCTCGCTGAGAAGGCGAGATGTAGATATCAATTATACATGTGAAGTCATGTAAAATATTTCCATGTCACAAAAAAACCCCAAGAAAAATAAAGAAAATGAGAAAATTATACTTTCCTTTGCACTCACTTTTCATCAGTTCTCTCTCAGGAGGTGGGTAGCATTTTTCATGGTGACTCCTTTGGAATTATCCTGGATTGTTCAGAATCGGCTGATCTATTTTTTAACAAGTTTCTGATGCTGAAAAATAGGAGACGGATAAAGGAATAGATATTAGCAAAGACTGTTGGGAGACGTAAAGAGCCTAGAAATCGCCTGAAAATATTTGATTGATTTTTTTTTATCAAGGAGAGAGGAGGGGAAGGAGGAAAAGGAGGGGGAGGGGACACTACTAGCTGTGTGATCTTGGGCAAGTCAACTAACATTTACCTGCCTCATTTTCCTCAACTGTAAAAGAGATTAAACAGTGCTGCTTTAGTTGTATGAGCACATGTGGCTCTTTTCTTGCTGTTGATATCCTCCTTGACATATAATCCCTCAACTGTGAAAGTATCCTCTCTGAGCTAGTTAGTTCCCTTTCCATTATTTCATCCTTCTTCCTGCTCCAGGTGAGCTATTTTATTATCTTTATCTTTACCTTCATCTGAATGTCAGTGCACCTATTAGGGCATAGGGAACATGAGGTCACCTGTGCTTTTAAAAGCAGTGGGGGCAGGTGGGAAGGGCACCACAAAGCACACACCTGGCTCCAAATCTGCTTTTAGATGCATGGTCAAGGCATCTAACCATGTTTGCCTCAGTTTTCTCAACTGTGAAATGGAGATAATAATAGAACGACCTTGTAGTGTTGTTGTGAGGATCAGATGAGGAAATATTTGTAAAAAGAGATTAGCATAGTGTCTGGCACATGGTAGGTGCTTCCCCTTCCCACCTTATTGAGCAAGTATGTCCAGAAAGATGATGACAGTGCGATAGTCTATACTCTGATGGCACAGTCCATCTTCCAAAAGGTGAGGGAGGCTCGCTCACTACTCTGCTGCACTGTCCCAACCACTAAAAATGGAGACAGGCAATAGGCAGGGAGCCAAGGAGGAGCTTCTTGGCTACTGGACTTGGAATCCCAGAATATCAAATGAGTTAGTACTTGGTCATGCTTTGGAAAGTATACAAAAGTAAGGGGAGAAACTGTAATAGTGATGGGAAAGGCAGCTGGCAGCGTGAGAGCCATCAAGGGAGAGAGAATTGGGAAGTGGAAATTCTCTAGAAGGATCATCTTTTGTTTTGCAGATAAGCAAATTAAGATCCAGAAAAGGAAATAATTCTGCCTGATGTCTCAGAGCTGATAAATTTCAAAGTTGGGATCTGAATCCACGTTCTTGACTCAAATCAAAATTTAAATTTCCAGAAAAGGAAATAATTCTGCTTAATGTCTCAAGAGCTAATAAATGTCAAAGTGGGGATTTGAATCCATGTTCTTGATGCAAATCAAAATTTAAACTTTTTTTTTCTTTTTACTAATTAATTGCAACAACGAACAAAGAACAAAAAAGAGGATCATATAAAAAATTGTGAACTTCTGTCATATAGTTTTTAAAGTACAAGTTTAAAAGTAACAAGTTTGTTTGAGAATAACAAAATTGCTATTATTTGTATCCATATATATATATATATATATATATATATATATATATATTTCCCCCCCTGAGGCAATTGGGATTAAGTGACTTGCCCAGGGTCACACAGCTAGGAAGTGTTTAGTGTCTGAGATCAGATTTGAACTCAGGTCTTCCTGACTTCAAGTCTGGTGCTCTATCCACTGCACTACCTAGCTGCCCCCCCTCCCCCTTATTATATTCTTAAAAAATATTTAATCAATGTGCTTTTTTGCATTTTTAATTTTTAATTTTATTTCCTCACCCCTAATCCCCCCATGCAAGTTTTCTCTTGTAAGGTTTTTGTATGGTCAAACAAACAAAAATCCCCACACTGACCACATCTAAAAATGGACATCTCAAGATGCATGTCGCCTTTTCTCCCTCTAATCCATCACCTTCTGACCTAGAGATAAGAGCTGTGTTTCAGCCTGAGTCACTTCTTTGATCACTTCTAAAGTCTTTCAGAGTTGGGTGGGTTCAGAAAACACCAGCTTGTGAAAGTGGGAGAGGGGAAATCCCTCCCCACAAAGAATGAGCATGAGGGTGTCTCTTTTCCCATCAGTCCTGGCTGTCCTAAAGTAGCATGTCATCTTTTCTTCCCCAGGCTCTTCCATTCCCATCTTCCCGGTGTCCCTCCATTCATTTACTGACCTAAAAAGTTTCCTCCTCTCCCAAGATATGAGAGCCGTTGAGGCCGGGGGGATGCGTGGGACATTGGGCAAAGCAGCCCATGTGGTAATAATTTTCGACGTTGCGAGCGGAGTGGCCCTCCCTAGCTCAGTGGCCCATTGCAAAGGTAACCCCTGAAGGGCAGTATTTCCGAAGAGGAAATGCCATTCTGGGAAGCGAATAGGGTGGGAAGGGGGGAGGCGGAGATGAGGGGAATGTTTAAGTGGAAAAGGAACAAATTCCTGGAATGCCTCTGTAAGTGTTTCCCCAATTTCTCACACTCGAACAAGACGGAGAGCCACAGGGGCCAGGAGGGAGACACAGAGGGATCTAGACTGAAATACAGAGTGCAGACACACATCCCATCAGCGTACCGGTGCCCCCCAAAAGCTCCCTCTCTTTCTGGGGATACCGTGGGATGGGGTGGCTATTATCAAAGGGAGAGCAAATATCCTCTCCCTCTCCTCTAGATTTATAATGGGAGCCACTCACCCGTCTTGTTCGGGCTGCAGAAGGCGCTTGGGATTTCAGTTTTCTCCATAGGAAATGTGACTTCAGAAAATCAGATCAAGAATCTGTCATTGAGCAGTTACTGATTCTGAAACTTCCCTTAAAGCCAAAGAAATCCTCACTGATCTCTTCCCTCCCCATTCCCTGGACTCTTGGCTTCTCTTCTTGGTTTTCTGGGTCTCAGATCTCCCGGAATCGGGTCCTATGGGTGGCGGTGAGAAAAGGAAGGGTGAGTTTCCTTCAGCTCCCCTGAGATGCCAAAGGCCAACATGACAAGGGTCAGGGAAGTGAGGGCAGTGGGCAAGGGTCTGATATTCCCCCAGGTGGGGGTTACCTATAAAGGAGAGGTCTGCTTTTCCGAACCAGGCTTGAAGATAATCTCTCAGTCTCTCCTTATGTTACAGCAGAGAATCCCAATCTGGAGCCTGGGAGTTGGTGGGGAAAGCTGGGGCTGCCATGGAGACATCACAAGGGATCCTTGGTTCCACATGGGTACCTGGCATCTAACCAGATCTGCTACATGGCTTGGCATCTACCACATAGAGAAGCAACCTTGAATATTCCCCTACAAAGGCTGGGTTTGGAATGGGGAAACCTAGAGTTCAGATCCCTTCTAAATAGCTTCAGGTCCATGAGCAAATAAATCACTAACCCTAATTCTGACTTAACCTCCCAGAGGCTCAGCTTTGTTATCTCTGAAATGAGCTATCTGTGACTCAGGAGCTCTTAAAGTTTGGAGTTGTCCAGGGCAGTCTAGAATATTTTAAAATGCACGAGATAATGTATAGGATGACAAAGGAAAGCAGTTATATTGAAATAAAGATGACATTTCCCCCCCATCCTAGTTCATAGATACCCCCCCCCCACAGTCTCCCTGTGGACCCCAAATTAAAGCCTCCCGTTTTAGGTACCACCTACCTCATGGGGTCATTGTAAGAATCAAATGAAATCATATCTATAAAGTACTTTGCAGAATTTCAAATACTATATAAATTTTAGTTCTTAAAGTTTTATGTATTATCAAATTTATAGGATTACCGAAGAAATACCAAATTTATAGCAGTTTTAAAAATAATACTGTATTTATTTTTCATTTTCTTTTTATTGTAGATTTAATAATTTATCACGTATATGAACGAATGAGTAATCATAGTATAGTTGTGACTCGGTGGGGGGGAGCGGTGTCTAAGACATAATTTTGTCTTAAAAGAGGAGTCTCTTATGAGGGAAGGCTAAGAACTACTCTGGATGTGTGCGTTATCTCTGATACAACTAAGAAAAGAAGGAGAAACCTTAATTGTTTTCTTTTCCATGTGTCTTGGATCTAATTGGTACTCTGGGGAAGAGAGTCCCCAGGGACTCTCTCTCAGTCTGATATTTTTAAGTGAATGAAATAAAGTATGTAAAAGTATTCAGGAAACAGATTATGTTGAAAGTTATCAAAATATATATTTTAACAGCATTTTATTTTTCCAAATACACGCAAAGATAGTTTTCAACATTCACCTCTGCAAAACTTTGTGTTCCAGATTTTTCTCCCTTTCTCCTCCCTTCTTCCCTCCCCAAGGCAGCAAGCAAGCTGATATAAGTTCAACTTGGACAATCTTCTAAATATACAAGATTTTTTTTTAAATTTAGGTTTAAGTGCTTTAGATGGTTATCTTCTCTGCTAAAATGTAAACTCTTTGAGGGGAGGTGCTGTGTACATAGTAAGAATTCAAGGATGGATGGAATTCTTCCCTTCCTCTCTTCTGGGACCCAGAGACAGAGACATCTCCTCAGGTCAGGCCACCAGAGACAGAGATATCTCCTCGGGTCAGGCCGTAGCATCAGAAAAGGGATGATGGTGGAGCAGGACGTAGGTAGAAAATTGCTATGAAATGAATGTGGAGCATCAGAAATAAAAGGGTGTGTTCCTTTGGGGTATCCGATTGAGAGAAGGCTTTGTTCATCAGTTTTAGGAGAGATCCTGCCCATTGCATCCCATCCTCCCCTTCTCCCCTGTCCCATGGTGTCCTTCTTAGTAAGTTTGTGCTCTGGGGGCTGGTGAGAGGAAATAATAGGGCAAAGAACTGGGACTGGGTCAATTATTTTGAAATCTGATTTCTTATAAATGAGGTTATGTCCCAGGACAGGATATTTGTTCCTTAAAAAAAACCCAGCCCTCCCCAACCTAATTCTTCACTTCCCCTCTGAAAGTCCTCAATTGAATTGAGTGAGTTCCTTGTCCCAATTACACCTGGACTGCAGAAAGTCTGGAGGTGATGTTTCTCTGAACACCCTTTTATCAATACTGCCCATGGGTACAGTGTCCATGCTTCCCAGGGATGTTCCCCATTGCCGCCACCTTTCCTGTCCCCAGCCTCATCTTTATATCTCTTTTTTACTTAAAAAAAAAAAAAAAAAAAGATGGGGGGATGTGAGGATTCCTGTAAGGAAGATGGGCCCTAGTTTGGGAGGCAGGGAGACTAGCTGACCCAGTAATTATTTGGGTGATACAGGACATGGAGTCTAATCCTTCTTTCTTTTCTTTTCTCTTTCTTTCTTTCTTTCTTTCTTTCTTTCTTCCTTTCTTCCTTTCTTCCTTTCTTCCTTTCTTCCTTTCTTCCTTTCTTCTTCTTCCTTTCTTCCTTTCTTCCTTTCTTCCTTTCTTCCTTTCTTCCTTTCTTCCTTTCTTCCTTTCTTCCTTTCTTCCTTTCTTCCTTTCTTCCTTTCTTCCTTTCTTCCTTTCTTCCTTTCTTCCTTTCTTCCTTTCTTCCTTTCTTCCTTTCTTCCTTCCTTCCTTCCTTCCTTCCTTCCTTCCTTCCTTCCTTCCTTCCTTCCTTTCTTTCTTTCTTTCTTTCTTTCTTTCTTTCTTTCTTTCTTTCTCTGAGGCAATTGGGATCAAGTGACTTGCCCAGGGTCATACAGCTAGGAAGTGTTAAGTATCTGAGACCACACTTGAACTCAGGTTCTCCTGACTTGAGTCTAATTCTTTATGTTCTAACCAGGGGAACAGGCCCAGAGGGGTCGTATTTTTTGCTCTCGATTTTACAGCTAGTTGTAGTTTGAGTCCAGTAGTTAAAATCCAAATATCCTGGTGCCCCATCCAGTGTACTGTCCAATGCGGCATCTTCGCTCCTCATGCTTAACTTTTCTGGACCTCAGATAATTCACAGGTAAAATGGTGATAAGCTTCCCAGCCCATGTCTGCGTTTCAGCGTAGGAACAGATGGAAAAACCTGATTGTGCTTTGGAAAGGAGGTTCATGTCTCCACTCTGCCACATATTTAGTTGTGTGATTCTGAGCAAATTGCTTTACTTCCCAGGTCCTTCTTCATCTTAAAAACTAGGGACTTGGACTGATAATCTCGGAAACACCTCTCTCCCCTAAATCTGTCATCCCACATAAGGAGGTAGTACCGTGGCTCCTAGAGTGAGGAAAATCTGGTCAGTGGTGTTCCTCACCACACAAGCCTTCATATTTCCATTTCCCCATTGTTCTTCCATTTCATTCAACAAATATTTGTGAAGCATCCGTTCTGTGCTGGGGCCCGGGAACATGAAGATAAAAAGGAACCAAATCCTGCCTTCATGGAGCTTACATTCTTTTGGGGAATAATCTGTATGAATAAGTAAAGCCAAGGTTATACAAAGGAAAGGTGTGGGTGAAAAGGATGAATAACCCCCTGGAAGGATCCACAGAGACCTGTAATAAAAGTGAAAATCTTCGCTAAGCCTTGAAGGAAGCTAGGAGTTCTAAGAGCTGGAAGTGAGAAGGGGAATATGGCCCAGATGCGGGAAAGATCCAGTCGAAAGGCATGGATGGAGATGGGAGATGGAGCCTTATGTACAGGGCCCAGCATGAGGGCCCACACTTTCAGTGTTGTGGCCAGTAGCTCTAAGTTAGTCTTTAAATAATTTTCAAAATTTCAGAGGGAAGAAAGAAAAGAAAGAAGGAAAGAAGGGAGGGAGAAAGGAAAAAGAAAAGGAATGAAGGAAAGAAGAAAGGAAGGAAAGAAGGTAGATAGGACAGAAAGGAAAGAAAGAGGGAAGGAAGGGAGGGAGAAAAGAAAGAGAAAAGGAATGAAGGAAAGAAGGAAAGAAGAAAGGAAGGAAGGAAGGGAGGGAGGGAGAAAGGAAAGACAAAAGGAATGAAGGAAAGAAGTAAAGAAGAAAGGAAGGAAAGAAAGAAGGAAGGGAGGGAGAAAGGAAAGAGAAAAGGAATTAAGGAAAGAAGCAAAGAAGAAAGGAAGGAAAAAAAGAAGGAAGGGAGGGAGAAAGGAAAGAGAAAAGGAATGAAGGAAAGAAGTAAAGAAGAAAGAAAAAAAGGTAGATGGGAAAGAAAGAAGAAAGGAAAGAAGGAAAGAGAACAGGAATGAAGGAAAGAAATAAAGAAGAAAGGAAGGAAAGAAGGTAGATAGGAAAGAAAGAAGATAGAAAAAAAGAATTATTAAGTGCCTACTATGTGCCAGATCCCACTAAATGCTAAAGTCCTGGCCAGCGTCTGACCAGAACTTGAACAAATTGGACTGTTCAGAGGCTCAGAGACAACCAGACCCTGAGGTTGGCACTGTATCAGGTAAGAACACTCTTTCACAGATTCACAGATAGAACTCTGACTCAAAACTGGCACTGTGTTTGGAGCTTGTCCGGCAGAGTGCAGCCCCCTGGCACCTTGCCCGTGTTCCTGGGATGGGGCCAGAGGCAGGGCTGAGCAGAAAAAGCAGTCTGGTCCCCACATGGCACACTGCTCCCCCTTCCCCCCTCCCATATTTATCTTGGAAACAGGGAAGGTTGAGTCAGTTCTGCCCGGTTTCAAACCTGTGGTGCCGAGGAGTCTGGGTATTTCCCCCAGGGATTGAGCGGCTAGGTAGTGACAGTGACGTCAGATCAGATGTCTTCAGTGGGTTTAAAATGCAGGGCTCTCCAAAGCTTCCTGTCCTGGCAGTTTGGGGATGCTGCTGGAGAAACTGAGGGGAAATGGCCAGGGCCTTGGAGAAGCTGGGCACTGAGGGGGGGGGCTACTTTAGGTAACAGCCAAGGGCAGCTTAGTGCCCAGGGCTCTGCAAGGAGGGACTAATTGTAAAAAGAGCGCTAGTTTACTTATAGCAACCCTGTGAGGTAGGTGGGCAAAAGAACTCTTTTACAGATGAAGAAACTGAGGCTTCAAAAGGTCAAATGGCTTGCCTAGAGCCTTATAATAATAGCTTTTATTCATATTATATTTATTAATAAATAGTATTTAATATGGAAATACATTTTGCATTATTGCAATATATAATCTATATCAAATTGCTTACCTTCTCAGGGACAGGGGAGGAGGGGAGAGAATTTGGAACTAAGTTTAAAAAAAAAGAATATTAAACATTGTTTTTACATGCAATATTGTTTAAAAATCAAACTCACCCTCTCATTTGATCCTCGCTCCGACTTTGGGAGCTAGGTTCTATTATTATTGTCTTTCCCCATTCATTTTCAAGCTTCTTGAGGGCAGGGGCTGCTTCCTTTCTGTTGGATATCGTCAACAGCAAGCACAGTGCCAGGCGCCGTTTGTTGTGTGAGGAACCCCTACAATCATTAGAGTTAGGAATTAGAGACATTTAGAAAAATTGTTCTTGTTTCTTATGATTTTCTTATTTGTATCCCCAGAGCTTGGCACGATGTCTGGCACATAGTAGGCACTTAGGAAATGTTTAACTTATCTTATGTCTATTTTATTCCTCAGTTGAGGAAACTGAAGAAAATAGAAATTAAAATGACCTGTCCATATCATCAGCTATATTTTACAGTTGAGGAAAGTGAGGCAGGTAGAGATTAAAACGACTCGTCCATATCATTATCCCTATTTTACAGTGGGGAAAACTGAGGCAGGCAGAGGTTGTCTATCTTTGATAAGTATCTCAGGCTGACTGCAGGAGGGACAGTGAGGCGGCCCAGTGGATAGGGTACAGGTCCTACAGTTAGAAGAATCTGAGTTCAAATCTTGCCACTTATTAGCTGTGTGACCCATATCACCCTTAATCTCTTCAATTTCCTCATCTTAAAATGAACTGGAGAAGGAAACGGGAATCTCTACCCAAACTGGGATCACAAAGACTCAGACACCACTGAAAATAATTACAACAATGTAGCAAGAATGTAGGATGCAAGGAGGAGAGAAGAAAAGTAAAAAGACTAGAAAGACAGGTAAGATTCGGAACGACTTTAAAGGCAAAACAGGGTTTTATATTTAATACTGGAGGCAATAGGGAGCCATTGAATATTACTAAGGAGGAGCGTGACACGCACTTTCTGAGCTCCTTTGGCAGCTGAGTGGAGGATGGACTGGAGGTAGGGGGAAGGATCAGCAGCTCTTGCGGTAGCCCAGGTGTGAAGTGAGGAGGGTCTGCATGAGAGGGTGACTGTGAGGGAAGATGCATTAGGGGGAGATGTTGGGAAGGGGGAAATGGTGACAGATGGGTTGTGTGGGGCGCTGAGTTCGGGTGAGAAGCTGAAGGTATGAAGTGTGATTGTCTGTGGGAGGATAATGGTGATCTTGGCAGTCACTGGGAGGTTTGACGGTGGGACGGGGTGATGGTGGGAGCAGGGTTCACCTTGCTCTCACCCCATCCCCACATCTGTTCCCTAATCTCTTATTTTCAAACTGCCCCTTGATGAATCTTCTGAACCTCTGCCTATGTACCTGCCCGTGGCTCTCCCAGCTTTAAGAAATACAACCTGCCCAGGTCTCTTCTCCATTTCACAGCCATGCTCCTGGAAAAAAGCTACCTTGACTCAGTGATACCATTTGTTCTCACTCACTCTTTGCAAGCTGGCTTTTGACCTCATGCCCCCATGAGAGCCTCCGGGGTCACCAGTGAACTGCAACTTCCATGGCCTCTTTCCAGGTTCCATCTTTCTAGAGAACTGGACCAGAACCTGGTGGCCTGTGTCTGCTCCAAGGGCAATTGTAGCCTTTTGAGTAAAATATCAAGTCCTCTGGGATGGGAGGATCTTGCTCGGCCTCCCAGCCTGCCTTTCCAGGTTTATTGAACATGATTCTTCCTCATCTACTCTGCATTTAAAGGCCGGCCATTTTCCTTCTCGGGTCAGCTCCCTGGTCATCCCTGCACCAGGCCTACCCCCTCCCTTCTCGCCGATCCCTACTCCCATGCCTTCTCCCCCCTCCCCTCCCTTGTCACTTTATACGCGTCCATGTTTTCCTCCCGTAGGCAGGGCAGGGACTGTTTGCTTTCTGGCTTTGTGTACCCTGCCCAGAGCCGGGCGCTGCCGTGTGTTGAGTCCCATCATTTCATGAGAATCAGAGAAATTTCCTCTGCCAACTGTTCTGGCCCAGATGGTCTCAGTGCAGCCTCTCAGGCAGCAGCCAGCTCTCGGAGTCCTCACGCACGTCAGGAGCCCTCGCTGAGCCGATGTGGTCCCTGCTCTTCCTTCGCCAAGACCGGCAGATCCCCCCCCCCCCCCCCCAGTGCCCATTATGGTGGGGGAGTCTGTCCTGTTTTCTGAGTCTCTGACTTGTTTACTCTCCATCGGGGCAGAGTCCCAGACCTGTTCCCATTACTCTCCAGGCAACCCAAGACGTCACTTATGACATTTGCACAGTTAATGAAGTCAACATCCTGTGATGTTGATTCTCCACATGGGCCTGGGACAGGGAGGCTGGAGGGAGGGGCTTCGTTCCGGCCTCTGGACTCCCACTGAAGACGGCCAATAACATTCCTTTCGCCAGATGGGTTCTTTGGATGGGTCTGAGGATCGGGTTCAAATCTCCCCAGACACACTTGCTCTAAACGGACTATTAATCTCTGAACTCAGTTCATTCATTTGCAAAATGTGTCCGGGGCTAGACCTATGATCCCATGATATGAAATTGATTTGGGGGTCAACATTTATAACTGAGCTGCGGGTTCTATTGTGAAATCTTTGGCTCTTAGGGGAATGTAACACCACCCTCACCACCTATAGGCATTATTAAGCACTTTCTGTGCCAGGGGCAGCTGGGTGGGCAGTGCCCCCCATCTGGGGTCGGGAGGACCATGAGCTCAGTCACCTGGGCAAGTCATGTCCTTGGGTCAGTTTCTAGTCCTCCTAATGAGCTGGAGAAGGAAATTTCAAGCCGTTTCTGTATCTTTGCCAAGAAAACCCCAACTGGGCTCATGGAGAGTTGATTAAATTGGGCAGTTGGATTTTAAACTCAGTTTTCTTGACTTTGTAACTTTCTCCTCTATGCCATGCTGTTTCCCGGGAACTCTAGGCTGATAGCTTAAGAATGGTTCTGTAGCCGAGGGATTAAAACATTCCCTTTTTTAGAGTGAAGTGACCTGCCCACGGTCACACAGCTGGTACGTGTTGGAGGACAGATTTGACCGGAGGCCAAAGCCAGATCACCTGCTCCAAGTCTGGTTTGTCTAGCTGGGGAGAGCTGAGGCTAGCGGGGTGTTGATTTGCCAGAGATGGGAGACCTGGATTCCAATCCTGGCTGTGGTACCAGCTGTTTGATTAGTCCCATTGCACAGAGGAGGAAACTGAGGTTCCTTCTCACACCAATGCAAAAAGCTCATTTTACCCTTGAGATAAAAATGCAAATTGGTATCATCTAGTCCCCCTCCACCTCCCAGCCCCGTGCAGGAGCCCCGGTTAACCAGGAGCCTTGGTTAGCTCTCTGCATGCGCTCTCACTTCCTGACCGGGGCTTGGATAGTAACTGACTTTAAAGTCCACAAACGTTTAAGTACTTAGTAGTAACTGTTACTATTGATGTGGTTCTTGCGGTGTGCAAAGCCCGGGGCTTGCCAACCACGCAAGGCCAGCCCCGGCCGCCTAGAGCTCCCCCGGCATACAGCAGGCACTTAATAAATGTGCATTGCGTTTCAATGGCGGAGAGATGGGTCGATTGTTGGAGCGGAGGTTAGCAACGGCCGCCTCCGCCAGGGAGAGAACAGCAAACACCTTTTGCCCAAGGGGAGCCTGGAGCTGGGTCTGGAGGAGCGGGGCCCAGACTTGGCCCGAGGCCGCAGAGGAGGCAGCAGAGGCTCGGAGGCCGCAGAGAGGCTCGGAGGCCGCAGAGGGAGGCAGCAGAGGCTCGGAGGCCGCAGAGGAGGCAGCAGAGGCTCGGAGGCTGCAGAGGAGGCCGCAGGGAGGCTCGGAGGGCGTGGACCCTGCTCACTTCGGTTACTGGGGCTCAGGGAGCTCTAGGACCGTGAGCCAGGGCCCGGCGTGCGGGAGAAGGGCTCGCGGACTGGAGGCTTCGGCCGCAGTGCGAAGGGCCGGCTGCAGAGCCGGCCACGTGACCTCCGCCGGCTCCCTCGAGGCCCCCGGGGCCGGCACGTGCTGCCAGGCCCGCCCTTCAAACAGCCCCCCGCGCGCAAGCGCTCCGTGCAGTCCCGAGCCGGGGAGCGAGCTCCCGGGAGCCTGGCGGGCGCTCGGACGGCCCGCGCCGCGGCGGCGGCTCATTTGCATGAGCAGCCCGGGAGAGCCAATGGGGAAGCGGGCCGGGCATGCCGGGAGCCGGGCTGGGCAGCGAAGGCAGAAGGTTCGCCGGCCCCCGGGCGGCCCCGGCCAGTGTGCGGGCGCAGCGCTGCGCGTCGGAAGCCGGGAGCCCGGGGCCCTGGAGCCGGGGCCGCCCAGACCGAGCAGCCTTTCCCTGCTCCCCGGCGAGGCCGGGGCCCGGGCCCGAAAACATGAATTACCTGGTGAGTGCGGGCGCGGCCGGGGCCGGGCGGGGCGGGGGTCCGTCCGAGGCAGGCCCGGCCCGCAGCGGGGGGGACGGTGCCGTCGGGGACGCCCCTCCGCGGCACACACCCCCTTCTGGCTCGGGGAGCGCGCACACCCCCGCCGTCCCTTTCCCCCGGACCTCTCCCCTCTGACTTGGGGAAGGGGTGCGCCCCTCCTCGGTGACCCCCGCCCCGAAACCCCCCGCTTTTCTAAAGGCGGGGCGCGCCTCCTCCCAGGCCCCCTCCCCAGCGCACACCCCCTTTCTCCCAGCGCCCTTCCCCTCTGCTTCGGAGAAGGGCGTGCGCCCCTCCTCTGCGCCCCTGCCCGCACACACCCCCTTCCCCTCCACACCCCCTCTCCTGCGCGCACACGCCCCCGTTCGCTCCCAGGCGGCGTTCGGGAGAGAAGGGGTTAAGCTTGTGGCATTTCCTGCCCGGAATGGTTTCGGGGAAGCCGCAGCCTAGGTGGGCGCTGGCCCAGGTGATCGGCCTCTGGGCCGGCCCACCCCGCTCCGCACCTGGGGGCCCCGCTCACCCCTCCCCGGGCTGGGGCGGGGGCCGTGCGAAGTGGGGTTCGGGCTAATGCCCCGCCCCCAATGAGGTCACAGCCCCGACCTGCCCTGCCTTTAAGTTGCCCCAGGGATCGCCCCGCCCCGCAAGGTAGAAAAGTTGTCTGCTGGGGGGGGGGGGGGTGAAGGAGAAGCCCGAGTCCTGCCTTAGCCCGGCCGCCTTTTCTGCTCTGGGCGGCGGCTTGGGGCAAAGCCTCCTGCCCATCTGGGGGGGGGGGGTCGCTCCGGGCGGCGCGGAGAGGGATTGATCCCGGGCGGGTCAGCGGCGCCGGGCCCGCCGCGGCTCGGGAGGGTGTTAATGATTCACTCGGGGAGCGCAGCCCTGCTCATGCTGCCGGGAGGCTGTCGGAGGGGCCGCTCGCGGCCCGATCCCTGCCCCCTTTACCTGCTATTGCAAAACGCCTCTGTGGGCCTGACCCCGAGGACCGGACCGGGGCCGCCCCTGCTGCGACCTTGCGTTGGCTACTCTCGCTTCCCAAAGGCTTTCCCTTCCTCCCTAGGGTCAGCCTGCTCTCAGGCCCAGAGTAGCTAGAGGCGCCAGGATTCGGTCCAGTGGCTCCCCAACTTTGGGCCGAGTTCCCGATGCTCTGGGGGCTGGGTTATGACGCGAGACCAAGGCTCTCCCCCTCCCACCCCATTCTTCTTCCAGTATTACTGTTGTAATTTACTGTTGTAAAAATCTCCCCCCGCCCCCAACCTGAGATAGGCTGGAGTGTGGGCAGTGCCATGCTCGCCGGGAGGAGCAGGTGTGCCCTGTGTTCTTATCAGGGTGCCCTGGCAGCGGAAAGGAAGCTGGAGCTGTCAGAGCAGGTGGAGGGAGGCAGGCTGGGCCAGCTCCCAGGAACAGGGTGTGGGAGAGGGAGCTGAGGGTGCTGCCCCTCCCTTGGGCACCCCCTGCCCGCAGGGGTGCGCAGGAGCCTGCCGCGGTTGCCTGTGCTGGGTACTTTTTTTCCATGCCCCCAGGGTACGTAGAGCCTTTGCTGTTCAAGAACCTGAAAGTCAGTGCTGGAGCAGGAGGCGAGTCTGGGCTGGAGCAGGCTGGGGGAGGGCTGCTGACTTGCCAGAGCCAGGGTGAGCCAACACAAGCACCTCACTTGCTGGCTTTAGGCCCTGCTGGGGGCACAGCCAGGCCACGGAACAGGTTAAATAAGGGTGGAAGGGTGAGGAGCTGTTGCTCTCTTCTAGAATGAGCTTTTGGAGCTTGCCCAGCATCGCCGGGGCCCTCGGGAAATGCTGTGCCTTGTGCTCTGAGGCTGCTTCGGCGGTCTGGAGAGCAGGGCAGGAATTTGGGAACTCCCCGGTCTAGGAACACACAGAGGAGGAAACAGAGGCAGGTCACCCCTTGTGGGTGACAGAGGCCCTCTGACTGCAGAGCCAGCTGATTGACCCTGAAGGTACCTGGGGATTCTGGAATAAAAATGACCCTGCCTGATGGAGGGCACACGAGAGGTCCTGACTCTGGAGTTCAGACCTTGCTGCAGAGCTTCACCTAAACATGACCACTTAGTTCTGTTTGTCTCCCTCCTCACAGTCCCCCAGGACTACAGGCCTGCCCATGAACCCTTTGGTCCCAGATCGTCCTTGTCCTCTTCACCTTGCAGTATCAGTTAGTAGGGTAAGGACCAGCACGAACACAGGTACAGAAATACAAAATAGATACCTGCAGTCTCAGAGGTATCACCACCACCAACTTCATCATGATTTCTGATATGGCCATTACGGCCGTTATCAAGAGCTATAACCACATGAACAAAAACTCCTTGAGGGGTGGGCCGAGGCTGTGGTTTTTAGGTGATTAAAGAGGGTCAGGCCATAGAGTTTGAGAACCACAGAATTAGAAGGGCTCAAGGTGGTATGTCTTCTATAGACCTCTCTGTCCCTTACCATCCTTACAAGTAATGATAGGCAGCCTCATTAGCGTTAACGAGAAAATAGACTGTGTAAATGTGTGCCCTTGTGTTAATGGTACCTGAAAACCGCCTTTTCTCTAGGTACTTCTGTGGTGTCTGTATATAATGTCTCTCAAACTAACAAAACCAAAATACCCGTGTAGGAAAGAGGGAGGAGCAGAGTGTGGGCATCTTTTTTTTTTTTTTTTTTTTTTTTTTTAAATAAGACTTAAAGTCAGAGGTGGGAGGAAGTCCTTGATTTGCCATGAGCCTGAAAATCTGGGTTCTGAGGCTGCGCAGCTTCCTCTGTTCCATCATTTGGTTTGAGTCCAGCTCTTTGTGACTCCATTTGGGGTTTTCTTGGCAAATGCACTAAAGTGGTTGGCCATTTCCTTCTCCATTTCATTTTACAGATGAGGAAACTGAGGCAAACAGGGTTAAGTGACTTGCCTGCTGACTGTCTGAAGGCAGATTTGAACTCGGGTCCTCCTGATTCTCCTCATTGTATCTGTTGTGCCTCTAGCTGCCTCTTGGCATCCTTAGAAGTCCCACAAAGAAGGACTGTGGGAAGGAAGCTGAAAGTTGATGAGCCCCCCGTTCCTTCTCTAGGCCGCCATGTCCGCTGGCCGCCTGCATATCCTTACTAGAAGTAGGGGGGGGGGGGGCGTTTGCCTCTGATACCCACTGTGGTTGGCTCAGGTATTCTTTCCTACCTCCACAAATACCCTGGACCTGTTAGCACAGGCTGTGAGTGAGGAAAACTGAGGAGAAAGAGTTCCCGTCTGCCAGCTTCAGGCCAGCGCAGGAGAGCTCCCATCTTGTCTGGCCGGCGGAGGGCCCCCTGGGGTCAGCAGAGGGTTTACCTCGTTGCCTCTTCTTGCCCGGGACAGATTGTAGACTCAGGCTGCCTGCCAGCTGCTCAGTCTGGCTCTCATGCCCCCTCATCCGTGTGTGCTCCTGACTGCCATCCTCTCCCTGGTTAGAGAAACTGAGAACGGAAGTTCTTTCTGGGGCTCTGCTAACAGGGTCTACATGGGACATTCATTGAGCCTCTGAGACTGGTGGTGGAAAGAGAAAGCAGTGGATGTGGGGTCAGAAGGCCTAGGTTGGAATCCTGGCCCTGCCCCACTCTAGCCTGTGACCTTGGTGAGGTTACCTTAATCTGTGAAACGAGACAGGTGGCCGGCCCCCCTTGAGCTCTGTGCCCACTGCCACTGCCCCAGGGCCTGTGGGAGAGGGGATCCCCTCACCCAGGGCCCTTCCAGGCTCACCCCGGCTGAGGTCAGAGAGCACTGGTCTGGCGGAGGCGTCTCTGCTCTCCCTCAGACAAAGGGCTCCTCTGTGTGCCCCTCACTGACGGCCTGGGCTTCTCCCAGACACAGAGTCCTTGTTGATCTTAGCCAAGAACAGGACCCGAGGGCTGCCAGGTCCTTTTAGAAAAGGGTTCCACCCTGTGGCCTGAGAACTGGCCTCTTGCAGGATGGTGCACCCATCCCTTGCCCAGCCTAGCCGGAGGAGGCGGGAACGGGTTTAACGGTCACTTGGAGGGGGGCCTTGGCCCTCAAAGGGCTGGAGAAGGAGTGAGTAGGAGCCTTTGAGATGCTTGGTACAAGGGATGGAAGCGGCTTGCTGTCCCTCGTCTTGGTCCCGGAGAGCTTGATTCTCCGAGGTAGGCACTGGTCAGAAGCTCGGGGTGCCCCTGGGCGGTGAGCCCCCCAGCTGGGGAGGTGAATCTGGCCTCTGCAGAACTGCTGCCCCCAACTCCAGGCCCGAGAACCGCACTCGTCTGCGGACAAGCAGATTTTCTCGCCAGAACCTTCCTGGTTTGGAGGTCGACTCTTCCTGGATCCAGCCGGGGAGGCTCACCTGGGCCGCAACTGCTTTCTGGACCTTGTTCCAACCCATCTGACTGGCTTTCCTCCCTAGAAAACTAGAGGAGCGTCTCTGTCTCAGAGAACACTTAGCTCTGGGAGGGCACAGGCTCCGTTGGTTCTCATTCACTAGTGCATTCTGGAAGTAGTTACTTAATACCTACTATGCGCTGGTCTCCCTGGAGACCTGAGGAACAAACTGTGGCGCCAGATTCATTTCTCTCTTCCTAGAGTTTTGGCGGGCCGCGACACCCCCGCTTCCCCAGCGACCCGCTGATGCCTCCGTGAATGTTCTCTCAATTTGGAACCCCTCCCCCACTCCCACAGAGTTTCATGAGGCAAAGGCGCCTCTGGACTCCCAGGACCGCTCAGCCCTCGGGGCAGAATGGATTTCTGGCTCCCTGGGTGTCCCAACTGCACCCCTCGGCCCAGGGACCTCTCAGCCCTGAGAAGTCAGGAGCCCTTCAGGGGGTGGAGAAGGGGATGGGAGACGGAGTCTCTGTCCTGGGGTCCGGCAGCAGGTTACAAACCCCTGGAAGAGAAAAACCAGAAGATTGTGTGGGGGGGTCCTGAGGCGTTGAGGTTCTGAGCCCACCGCTGTTCGTGGGGCCTCCGCGGCTCCCCGGAGCGAGGAGAGGGACAGGGCTGAGGTTCCCGCTCGCTGGCGGCCTGTTTTCTCCCCCAAATTGTAACATCCCCGTGTCCTGGGAGTGCTCTGATTGCACCCGATGCTCACAAGCATCAGCCCCTGCGAGGTAGGCAGGGGATGGATGGGTGAGACACTAAGGCCAGTGAGAGGGAGCAGCTTGTGCAGGGACTTGGCCCTCCTGCCCCCAGACTGGTGGCTCCCTCCTCCGGGACCTCAGGCCTGACTCCTTGTTTCCGGCAGTTCCCAGGCTCACTTCCCTGGGACCACAGCCTGAGGCCCCAGTGGCAGCCGGAGCCGGCAGCCTGGTAAGGGAGCTCTGGGAGGGGGGATCCCCTCCCCACAGTGCTGAGGAGGCTGGGGAAAGCTCCCAGGGACGGGCAGGGCCCAAGGAATCGCGTTATCCCAAGTGGGGAGCCCTTGCACCCAGCCCCGCCAACACCCGCTTGCTCACAACTGGCTTCTGGCTGCAGGTGAAGCAGGCTGTGGAGGGTCTGTGCCCATGGCAACTTGGCGCTGGCGCCCGGGGGGTCGTCCTGGCTGTGGGGGCGCTGCCTGCTCTGCTGGGGGGGGGGGTTCGCCCCCTGCCAGGCCGAAGCCGGAGCTCTGCGCCTTGTCTGAGGAGCAGGTTTTCTGGCAGGCCGTGAGGTGAGGATGTTCTTGGTCGCCCTCCCGGTGACCAGTGCAGAGAATCTCCCCGGTTACTAAGAAATTCTTGGTTGATTCTCGGGGGGCCAGCTGTAGGGCCAGCAGGAAGGATGCCAAGAGGGCCAGATCTTGTGGGAGCCCTCCCCCCCCCCCCCCCCCCCCCCCCCCCGGCTGCAGCCGTTCTGGCCGAGGTCACTGCGTTTCCGCCATGGCCTGAGCAGTTTCCATACTCTCTGAAGGTGCTGCCTTTGGTCTCAGCACACACTCCCTCGCCCCCTGCAGTGATGCCCATTTGGGGAATAGGGCCCCAGGACAGATGGCATGGCCCAGATCTGACCAGAGGAGTCTTCTCCTTCCCCAGGCCCCCATCGTCACCAGCTGTGTTCGTACCAGGACTGTGCCAGGGATCAGGCGTCTACGCCTGCGTTCAGACCCGCCAGTATTGTTGGAGCATCTGTGGGACACACACAGAGAGTGAGCAGGACAAGGCAGCTGGGCCGGGTGGAGTCAGTGGCCAGGCTGGGCCCCCCAAGGCTGCCCCCCCCCCGAAGGACCCCCCAAGGCTGGGCCCTCCCAAGGCTGGCCCCTCCAAGGCTGGCCCTGGAGGGGAAGTAGAAATTAAATGGCAGGGGGGGGGGCGTTCTCTGGAGGCAGGGTCCCAACATCTGCTTTGCCTGCAAGGCCAGAGACCATAGAAGTCTTTGATGGGGGGGACCCCACACTGTGGCCCTGAGACTCTGGAGGGCCCCTGCCCCAGCTCCAGGGGGCTCTGATGTTTCCAAGGGGAGCCTGGAGGAGTCTGGGAGGGTAAGGTGTGTTTAGGCCCGGCTCTCAGACCCAGACCTTGAGGTGCCTTAGAGGACTTTTTGGTCTGGACCTTTTTTGGGGGATGGAGCCCAGGCCCATGAGGCGATCTCATGTGGCACATCCAAGGATAATAAATCCCACTGATGTGGACCAGGGGCCCAGCTTCCCATTACGCCCGAGTGCCTCGGGTGAAGAACCGAGACTCCTAGGGATGGGGAGCACAGCTGGTGGGTCAGCAGGTGGAGCACTGAGCCTGGAGTCAGGAAGAACTGAGTTCAGATTTAGCCTTGGACGCTTCCTAGCTGGGTGATGAGGGTAGTCCCAGGGCCCCCCAAGGAAGCTGTTTGACGGGGCTGGCGAGGTTTCATTGGGTAGATACCTCAGACCCGACCCTCTTGTTTTATTTTCTTTGGCTCCCTGTGCCAGAGCCTTTCCTTTCATTTCTCAGAATTCGAACCCTCCCTTCTAAGAAAGGAAAACTAGCAAACTTAGCAAGAAAGTTAGTCCTTCAGATAGCCCGGGCAGCCTTCTGAACCCAGAGTGTGACCTGAAACCCAGTGTCCTGACCTGGAACCCGGAGTCCCGACCTGGAACCTGGTGTCCCGACCTGGAACCCGGAGTCTGACCTGGAACCCAGAGATTTCTCCCCTCGGGATGGAAACACCTTCCCCGCCCCTGAGGTAGCTCCAGCCTTGGGGCTCAGGCGAGGAATAGACTATACAATTAGCTGCAGTCCTTAGCCAGGACCTGCACAGACATTACAATGAGCTCATGGGTGGGGGTGGAGAAGGACCCAGCAGCCGCCCTGAGAGGGGCCGGTCAGGGATTAACTCCTTAGGGCCTTGGACCTTCCCACCTGGAGTCCCGCCGCAGGTCACCTGAGGACAGCGTGTCCAGAGCCACTGCCAGCCCTTTGGGGCTGGGGGAGACGGCCCCGGGCGTGAGATGGAGCCCGGGAGGCGGCCAGGGGAATGGGTCCGGCTTGGGCCCAGGGGCCCAGCTCCTCCAGAGGCAGGATTGAGCCTTGCTGGGAGTAGCAGGCTTCTGTTAGTGCCCACCGTTCCCTGGGCCTTTGCTGAAGGGGAATTCCCTTTTGTCTCTGGGTGGGCTGGGTTTGGTGGCAGCCCCCACCCCCCCATCCTTGGGACTGACAGCCTCTGACTGGGCTAGAGGGGAAATTCTCCCTCTGACTCACTTTCCAGGCACTTCCTGTCCATGGGGAAGGTGTAGGGGGAGGGGTGGGAGTCAGGCACCCAAAATGGAAATGGAGCCTGGGGAGGGGGAGCGGCGAGTGCCTCTGTTCTGGGGTCACCGCCGGAGGCGGGCCTGCCCCCTCCCCCCAGCAGCCAGCTTTTGGCCAGGATGTAGTTCCAGAGGGGAGGCCGCCGGAGACCATATTTGGGAAGTCTGCCCTGGGCCCGCTCCGACTCATTCATAGCTTTCCCTCCGTGTCTGGGGGAGGAAGGAAGTGAGCTGCTGGGTGGGGTGGGAGAACCGAGCTGGGAGAGAGGGAAGGGTTAAGTCTCGCTCCTGCCTCCCCACCCCCCTCACCCCCCCTCAGATGATTATCTGGCCGCCTAGCTGAGCTGTGTCAGCCGCCTGGACATTCAGAATTCTGGAATCCCGCTAGGACCCAAACCCGGCTTGGCGGGAGACGAAAGGCCTTGGCCAAGGTCACACGGTAGCCGCCACGGGCCCACCCTACACCCTGCCGCGCCTCAGGTCGCTGCGCAGGCATGGGTCAGCTGGGGGTGGGGGCCGGGGAGGACCCACCCTCCCTTCCTTCTGCTTTCTCTCCAGCCCCCTCCCTCCCTCTGCTTTCTCTCCAGCCCCCTCCGTCCTCCAGACACCCTGAGTCCCCACAGAAGGGCCATCCTGTTTTTCTGTTTACATTCCCAGTGATTCTGTTTCCTCTTGGCTTGCAGCCACCCCAGGTCTGGCTCTCCCTGGGGCCTAGAACAGCTGGACTGGCCTTGTAGCAGTTTTCCTGGGAACTGCCAGCAGGGAGCCAGCCTGGCTGCCCGATCTTGGAGAACGGCAGCTGCTTGGGGCCCCAGCCCTTCCCCCTTCCCCCCTCATTTTGGGGAAAGGACAGACAAAGGTCAGGCCTGTGCTGCTTTTGGGGGTTCTGGGGCCTGCCTTCAAATCCCAGGGACTTTGGGTAGATCATTCTTGATTTCTCTGGGCCTCAGTTTCTCCATCTGTAACTTCTGAGCTTTCCTCATCTCCCAGTTTGTGAGCATGGGCCCAGAGCCCTAAGGCAGAGCAGAGGCGGGCTTCCTGGGGAGGAAAGAGAGTTTTCTGCCCCTGATCATCTGGAAGTGGTTCATTGGCTCTGCTCAAATCCCTCCGGTGCCGAAGATCTGCTCCTCTGGGCTTCCACGGCACCGGTTCTTGCCTGTACGTTGAATTTTCCCATATACATTGTGGATTGTCTGGCAAGGGCTTGGTTTGCCTCGCCTCCCCCACCCACACTGCTTCCGCTTCTGGGATCGTCGTTTACGTCGCTCCTTCCCTGTGCCACGAGATGTGCTAAGTCCTTAAAAAACCCAAACATTTGGTCTTCATAAAGACTCTGCAAGACGTTCCCATCTAACATTCGAAGAAACCGAGGCTGCCGGGGTTGCCCGCGCTTACACAGCCACTAAGTGTCTGGGGCCGTGTTTGAGCTCGGCTCCCCTGGCTCCGGGCCCACCTGTTGTTCCTCCTACAGGACCACATCCCCGCTTTAGGCCCCAGACAGCTTGTCTCAGGCCCCCACCTTGCTAGTTGTCCCCATCAGTTGTCGGTCCGTTCCATAAATTGGGGTTTGTTAGGTGGCTCCCAGGAGCAATGGCTGCTCTCACACATGTCCTCGGAGGAGGGAGGCGAGAGTAAGGAGAGACAAGTGCGCAGAGGGCCCCTTCCCAGGCAGGGGGGCCGCTGGCTCGGCCAGGGAAGGTGAGCAGGGACTGGCCAAGCATCCTCAGGGGCCTGGAGGGCTTGGCTGCCTCTTCCTTTGTAAGGGCCGGCAGCTTGTGCAGTGCCCCGAGTGCCGGGGCAGCGCCATGTGGCCCCTCAGCCTGGAGCTCCTGTGCCCTCTGGGGGAGGGGGCCACAGCCCAGGCCGGCCTCCCGCCGATGAGCGGAGCCCGCTCCAGCCACAATTGGCCTTCTGCAGTCTGACCCTCAGGGAAGTAACTGTGCGGGACCCAGGACTGCTTAGTCACAGCCCTGAGGCAGCGGTTCAGGGAGAGCCAGAAACCCACAATGCACAGTCTGAGCCGCCCTGGTCTGGGCCCAGCTGCCTTGGGCACTGAGATGTGTCAGGTGGGGCTGGTAAGTGAGCCCCTCCCGCCCAGGGCCTTGTTGTTGGGGAGAGCTTTGTGGAGGGGGCGGGACTGTGACTGGTCCCCCTTGGTGCCCACCGTGGGCATCCGGAGCGGAACCGGTGTCCACAGTCATGACTTCCCATGGGACTCTGGAGCAGGACCTTGGCCACTGCAGTTGGAAGGAGGCCGTGGGGCGCCAGCCCTTCCCTGCAGCCGGAGAATTGAACAAGGCACCCCAAAACGGTTGGGATCCCCTGTTGCGAGTTTGGGGAAAGAATCTGCACTCAGTCCCCAAATTAAGGGGCAGAGATCCAACGGCAGGCTCCTTTCCAAGGGAGTTTAGCAGTCGGAACCAGGGGGAGAATTTTGTGGGGAAGGAGACGAGGATTGGGGACAAGCCAGAGCGATGGCTGAGAGGCGAGTGCCGGGGGGGCGGGTTCTGCCCCAAATGACCAGCAGAATGCTTCTGAGGCAGTGTGGGGAGGGGTGGCTGCTGGATCCCCCAGTAAGCTCCCCCTGCCGTGCTCCTCTATGCTCTCAGTCCCTTGTGAAGCTCCCGTCCCTCACCTTCCTGCCCCTATGGCTCCCCCAGGCTCTGGGCCTCAGAGAAGGGAGTGCTTCATGTAGGAGGCCTCCCGGGGCCTCCGAGCCCAATTGGGTTAGAAGGGAGGTGAGGGCTCGTCTCTAGGCTTGGGCACCCCAGGAGTTCCTGACTGCGCTCTGGTAACCCACCTGCTGGGTGTCCTTGGGCCGTGATTTGGGGTTGAGTGTGATCCCCGGCACCTCCTGCCCCGTGCGTGCCCTTGCCTCCCCCTCCCCCATGTCATATTTGGCCCCTTCCCCCTCTGCCGCCGGCCTGGTGAGGGCCTCCTGTCATCTCTGGGCTCCCAGTCTGCGGGAGCCGCTCCCCCGGCCATGCTGGGGCACTTGGAGGGAGCCTCCCGAGGGGAGCCCGCGCCCTCTCCCCGTGAATCCATGGCTGCTCAGGGGCCGCGGGGCTCACGTGCCCCCAGCAGTTGCCCATGTCCCGGCTCAGGCCCCTAGCCTGGGGCTCAGCCGCTGCAAGGAATGTGCCGATGGAGGAAGACACAGGTGGGGAAGGGGGGCCGGACCTGTGATTGCACAAGAGACCCCAGCCTTGGGAGGTCCCCCGGAAATGTAAAGGAGGGAGATTTAGGGAAGTGAAATTCTACCCAACCCGGCAAGGAGATCAACGTGATGGCCTTCATTGCCCTTGGCAGGTTCAGGCAGTGGGATCAAGCTCGGAAGTAGAGGAAGGGGATGCGGGTCCTGGTGGGGCTGTGGGGAGGGGCACCCCCCCTGGTGTGGCGGGGGCGGGGTGTTTGCCTCCGGGGCCTCCCGGGCCTGGGGGGGGGTGGGGGGAGACCCCCTCCCCATTCGGTTTTCCCCCTCTCCCCCCCAAACTTTGGCCAAAGCCCAGCCGGGCGTCCAGGCTTCCTTCCCAAGGGAATCCAACGTCCGGGGCCAAACCCCAGGGGCTGGAACTTGGTCGTCCCCTGGCGGGCCCAGGGCATCTCCGGGCCCCTCAAGCCGGGTGGCGCACAAAAGGGCCCCGGCCGGGGAACAGGCGAGCCTCCCCCAAGGGGCCCCCCTCCCCCTCCGTCCCTCGCCCCTGCATGTCCGCCCCGGAGCCCCTGCAGGCCCCAAAAAGGGGCAGGGGCATGTTTGCAGGGTTTAGCCCCCGGAAAAGCCCCCCCTGTGTCCAGAAGGCCCCATCCCTTTTGGCCGAGGAGTTTACCAAGCCCCCCCGTGCCCCCACTGGAGGGCTAGGTGCCCCAGGGCCAGCCCCCCCCGGGCTCTCCCGGCCCCCTGCCCGGGAGGGCCCGGACTTAAGGGCCCCAGGGTTTGGGGAACGGGGCCCGAACCTACCAAGGAGGATTTGGGCGGGCCCCCGGGCCCCGCCCTTTGGTCCGGGCCCCGGGGCTGTGCCTGGTTTTGGGTTGGGTGGGGGGGGGGCCTTTGGGGGGGCGGGGAGGGCCCGAGCCCCTTGGGTGTGGCAGCTGTGTGGTTAGCCCACCTCGAAGGGGAAAGGAGCATTTATTAAGTGCCTCCTGTGTGCCAGGCAAGGTCCTATGGGCTTTATTGGGGGCGCTGGGAGGGAGCTTTGTGGCTGAAGGACCTACGGCAGTTAGGGTCACTCAGCTAGGAAGTGTCTGAGGCTGGTTTGAGCTCAGGGCCAGCCGAGTCCAAGCCCAGCCCTCTCTCCCCCGAGCTGCCCCTGCCTCGAGCACCCCGGAGCTTATTGGGGCTCAGAAACCAGGTGGGGGCTTGGATGGGGGACAGAGGCGTCCTGAGAATCCTGGGACCAGATGGCACTGGCACGAGGCAGGGGGCAGAGGGACAGAGACGTCTCAAGTCTGGGCCGCAAGAAACTGTGCAGACTGAGTCCTGGGGGGTGGGTGGGTGGGTTGTATGACTCTGTGTGTGTGTGCGGTGGGACGGGTGCCACAGCCCCCCAGCACACGCGGGCCCCCCCTGGAGCAGGCAGCCCCTCCAGGCCCCCCCCCCCCCCCGGGCCACTTCCTTCTCTGCTGGCCGGCCAAGTGCACCCCTCCCCTTGCTTGGTGCTTGGATCTCCCTGAAGGGGTCCAGCTTGTCCAACATGGGCCTGGGCCAGGGGTCTCCAGCTCTGCGACCTGCGGGTCTGCATATGAGCTCCCAACGACGCTTTGCGTCATTTCAGGCTTGTGCTGGCGTGGTCCGGGCTCCTTGGTCGGGCCATCGAGACCTGCTGAGTACCTGACTCTGGGGGAGAGGGCCTGGCCCCTGCCTCCGGAATTTAGAACCCCTGGGGGTAAGGTGACGGACTCCTGCTGGGTCTCGTCCAGGTCTGGCAGTGGGAGGGCACCAGAGGGGCTCTAGCCCCGGCCTCCTCGCTCAGAACTAGATCGAAGTTGTCCATTGGGACCGTACAGGGCTTGTGGCCTGAGGCCAGAGCCTCGCCCCTGTCCCAGACGCCCTCCTCCTCCCTGGTCACCTTCTGATGGGAAGGAGCAGGGGAGGCACCTGGAGGCAGCAGGAGGTGCCAGGCTGGGAGAGAGAGGGCCCAGGGCTGTAGACGGCAGTCCCTGAGAGGGGCTCTGACCCCTTTCCAGACCACCCAGCATCGCTCAGGCTCAGGCGCGTCGGTCGGTTCCGAGATTCCGGGTCCTCCTCTGCCCTTGAGGGCTGCTCTGAGGGAACGGGCCCCATGCTGGGGGCTGCAGGCGGCTCGGGGGTCTGGGGGGCAGAGGAAGCCATTTTCTGTGTCCTAGAATGAGGTAAAGGGCCAGTGAGCAAAAAGGGAGAAAAGGAAGGTGGGAGAGGGTGGAGTGGCGCACAGACACGCCCCGAGCGGGGCGAGGCTGTGCTGGAAAGCTGCTATCGCCCTTGCTGCAACCACCCAGCCCTGGGGTCCGCCTGGCAGTTACCTGCTCTCATCCCAGACAGCTTAAAGTCTCCCTCTGCTCCCATAAGTGGCTTCCTCCATCTGGGCCAGGCCGTGGGAGGAGAGCGGGCCAGCCTCAAAGGCCTGGTCCTGGGCTCTTGTGAAGGCCCTGAGGAGGAGACCTCCCTGGCACCTGTTGGCAGGGCCCGTTTCCTTGGCCTGGGGGGGGGGGGTGCAGAGAAGGAGATTGCGGCTTGGGTCCGGAGATCGGTCTCTGAGACTGGGTGTGTGTGTGTGGGGTCATGGGCAGGGATTCTGTGCATCTCAGGATGGCTTAGAGGCTTGGGCCCCCCGGCTGGTGCTGTCCCTGACCAGCTGGTGCCAGGGGGAGGAAGGACACAAGAAGGGTGCTGCTCCGCCAGCCTTGTCCCAGGGACCTCATAGCTTCACAATCTCAGTCAGGTCGGCCTTCGCATTTGCCTCATCCCTTCTCACTGGTTCTTGGGCTCCTGGTTCCTTAAAGAGCCGGCCGGAGCAGCCCTTTTCTGGGTCCCTCCCCATCCTCCCCACAAAACATGACCTTGTAATTCCCAAGTTTTCTCTGATCAGGTGTGAGCCGGCCAGGGGCCTTAACAGCCCCTCTCTGCTGGGCTCACAGGGTGCGGCAGGCACATGCCATGTGGGCTGGAGTGAGCAGGCATTCCCAGGGTCCTTTGGGGGGCAGCCAGTGCCATGGGGGTGGGGCAGGAGAGGGACGGGCAGTTGGAGTCATGTGGTAAAGGCTTTTCTGGGTCTGGTGAGGGGCTCAGCCCTTTTGCAGGTGGAACCTAATGGGCTCCTGAGCTTGGGGCCTCAGACACTCCTGGCCGAGTGCCCTGGCTCAGGAACCGCACCTCCTCCCCAGGAGGTACGGGGGGAAGCTTGGTCACTGTTATGACCAGGTGAGGTGGGGGGCTTTGGAGCCTGTGTTCTTGTAGAATGGGGGTGAATGACAGGAAGTAAGAACCGCAGAAATGTAGGGAGAAGCTTCAGTGCTTGTGGGCAGCCAGGGATGACTGGACTTGGATTTGACCTTGAAAAACGGGACTGCACTCAGGGCTTGAGGAAAGAGGGGGAAGGGCTTTCCGGACCCACTGTTCCCTGTGACCAGCCCTCCTGGCAGATGGGTGTCTGCAGACACCCAACAGCCTCACGACGTGGGCGGCCTGTTCCTCCCTGACAGACTCCTCCTCTGGGGGAGTTGTCTGGGTCTGCCTTCCCATCGACCCCCGCTCTGGGGAGGGTCCAAGCTACCAGAGGGTTCCCTTCCCGGTTTCCCTGATTAAATGCGCCAACATTAAGGGGTCGTCCAGTTCTTTGTGACCTCATTTGGGGCTCTCTTGACAAAGACACTGGAGACGAGAGTTGGCCATTCCCTTCTCCAGCTCATTTTACAGATGAGGAAACTGAGGCAGTGGAGGTGAAGGGACTTGCCCAAGTCACATATTTTATGAATACGTACTCTCTTGCTATTTCTGGTAACAGAATAAAAGGGGGACACGTGGCCCCCCCCCACCCCTACAGAGAAGGGAAGTCACTTTGAGGACCACTCTGTCACTTCCTCCTGGCTCTCCCCTCCACCACGGCTGTACCAAGCAGGCCAGAGCCAGGAAGGGCCCTGAGCCGTCCCCGGGCCCTGTCAGCCTGTGACGCTGTGCTCACTGGAGTGGTTCGGAGCTTCTGGAGCCTGTTTGAGCTTTCCTGCCCACACGGCTTCCCTCATCCTTCATCATCCTAGACTTGGGGTCACTGCTAGGAAGCTAGGGAGCCTCGGCCCCTTCCGCACTCAGAGCCTGAGCCCCCACGCTGAGGAAGTGTCTGTTCCTAGTGCCACGGGTACTTTGTTTGGGAAGGCTGGACTTGGACCCAGTGACTCATCCCTAAACAGGAAATCCCCTGCCCTGTGGAATCCAGAGCCAGAGCTGCATGTTCCTGCCTCTGGCTGCAGCCAGCCCCCAGTACCGATTGTCAGATGGGCTCAGGGTGTCTCTGCCCCCAGCCCCCAGGAAGCAAACAGTGTGACCGGCGTGTGTCTAGCAGCCCCACGGCATCCTGGCAGGGGGAGTGGGCGGAGGGGAGGCTGATGCAAGACCCCGGGTGTCCTGGCAACCGCTGGAAGACTTGGCTCCTGCCCGGGTGTCCTGGAGCTCCTTCCAGTGACAGGATGTCTGCGGGGCGGGGGGAAGGGGGCGGGTGAGCTGACGGGCACCAAGCAGTTCTTCCTGCTGGGGCAGCAGGTGCTGGCCCGGGGTGGTGAGAGGCGGGCGCTGTTTCCTTTGTACATTGTGTACCTCAGCCCTCTGTCCGAGGCACCGTGCCACTGTAGGTGGGGGCAGAAAGGATTTTTTCTCTGTTACACCTGGGAGGAGCCTGCAGTGGGGGGCTGGGAATTTGGGAATTATCCTGGTTTTGCTGATGGGGGAGGGGAGAGGCGAGTGCCCACGCCCAGCCGTGTCTGTCTGTTGGGGGCAGGTGCCCGGCAGCGGGTCCACATCTGATGGGCACAGAACCTCTCCCAGAGGCTCAAGGACTTGGCAGATGCCAGGGAGAACTCGGCGTGTACTTGCACAGGTCGGGCTGCCGGGAGGGCAGGAGTGTCTGCTCTGCAAGTACAGAAGGGCTCTGTTTGTGGCCGTCCCGGCCCCCTTCCTGACAGGTCGCTCACAGGGTGCTCTTGTCTCAGCTCTGGGCCCAGGGAAAAGTGTCACCTCGGGGAGAAGGTCATTGTGTCCTGAGGCGAGTGAGGAAGAAATCGGGGCAGCTGCGGGAGAGCCATTCAGTGGTGCCTCGGCTGGCATTTGGGTGTGGGGGCCCGGGAAGGGACCTTTGGGTCTGCAGTCCTCCTTTTATATAGAAGCAGAAGATGGTCTGTCTCCATAGTCCTGGACCAGAATTGGAAGGGGTTGGAGGCAGGGGCTGCGGGGGAGGCAGCAGGGAAGGAAGCCTGCTCCTGGGTCCTCCCACCCCTGGTGCCACCTGGGCCAGAAGCCTGTTTGCCCCGTGCTGGGGCCTTGCTCTCGTGCCCACTGCCCAGCCTTTCAAAGTCGGAGGTCGCTGGTATTTGCCTCCTCGCAGGATTTAGACGGGGGAAAGGGTGTGGACGCACCTGTCGCAGAGCGGGCTGAGCCACGAGGGCCAGCGGTCACCGAGCTTTTCCTTCCTGCCGGCACACCTGGCCACTGCTCTTCGCCCCCTCGTCGCTTCCCTCTGGCACAGGGTGCGTCCCCGCCCTGGCAGAAGCTGCCCGAGGGGTCCTGTCATGGTTTTATCCCCTGGAGCACTCTTCTTGTTCCTTGAACACTGCGGCGTTCATCAGGTTTTAAGCCCAGGCCAGTGCTGACCTGGATGCCGCTTCTGATAAACCGCGGCCCCTTCCCTAGGAAGGCCGGGCACAGCGGAGGGGGGTGGAGGGGGGTCCCCGCCGCCCCCGGAGGCACAGTCTCCCCCCCCCCCCCCCCCCCCCGTGGAAAACAGCAGAGAGGCCCTGGGTCCGGGGGCTTCAGGCTTAGCCCCATGGTGTTGGTCCCGGTCCCGCCCTGGTCCTTGGACTTGTTCCAGTCCCTCAGGGGCAGAGGAACCCCCCCAAAAAAAAAAAAAAAAAAAAAACCTTCAGTGATCCTGAGACTGCCCTGGCAGGAAGGGCTACTTGGCTCCCCGGCTTCATGGCCCCGGTCATTGAAAACCCCGGGGCCTGGACAAAGGGGCTTCCCCGGGCCTCAGGCCGTGTACCTGTATAATGAGCAATTTATCGGCCAGAGGCCCTTCCTGGGCTACCAGGGTCTCGGCGGGCCAGCTCCTGCACAGGCCGGGAGGCCTAGGATGGGGAAGGCGGGCTTCCTGCGGCGTCCCAGGGATACAGGAGAGAAACATTGTAAACATGGAGTGCCCGCAGGGGCAGGTGCAACTGACAGCTGAGGGGGTGGGCGGGGCAAGGGGCCGGGTGGGCGGGGACAAGGAGCTGGGTGCACCAGGGGGGATCAGGTGGGCGGGGACAAGGGACCGGGTGGGCGGGGACAAGGAGCTAGGTGCACCAGGGCCTATTGGGCGGGGACAAGGCCGGGTGGGCGTGGGCCAGGGGCATGGTGACCTGGCCTCCAGCTTTGCCTTCCAGCTTCCTCAGCCTAGCCAGAGATCCGCCTTCTCCAGAAAGCTTCCCGGCCTTCCTCTAAGCCAGTCTCCCCCCCCTGTCTCTGTACCCGGCCGTGGGCATGTCCTTTCTCCCTTTGGCCGCGACCTCTTTGAGGAAAGGGTCTGGTTTTGCATTTCCTTGCATCCCTCACCCTTAGCCTGGCACACAGTAGGCACTTAATAAATGCTTGCTGGTTTTGCTTGACTTGCCTCTGGCATTGGGGGGGGAGCAGGCCCATGCAATCTGCCAATAGGGTGTAAAAATCAAAGGAGAAAGAGCTAGAAGAGGAGGAGGTGGTCAGAGAAGGGCAGAGACACCAACCGAGGGAGGGCACTGAGGTGGTGCCCTGTGGGCACTGGGGAGCGCCCGAGGAGGGAGGGTCCCCTGGGGTCCCTCCGAGTCGTTTTCGCTTCCCGGGGCCAGGGTGTCTCCCTCTGTGAGAACAGCCAAAAGCCCTTCCATGCGAAGCGTGCTGGGACAGCCAGGAAGGACCGTGGCGGCGGCGGGGAGCCTGGGTGAGAATGCTCTTACGTATTAGGGCCTGAGGAAAGGCCTGAGGAGCATGTGCCGCGTTCTGGTGGGGGCCGGAGCTAGGCTGAGGACCCCCTCCCGCCTCCAAGGCTACCGCAGCGCCCTTTGGCCAGCACGCGCTCTAGGCCCTGGGACGCGGGGAGCTCCAGCGCACTGGTGAGGGCTCCCTGGGCAGAGCTTGGCATCCTAGCTGGCCGGGCCGTGGCGAGGACCAAACTCGTGTCTGTCGGTGTGAGAGCCGGCGCGGACGCTGCTGCTGCTCGGTATCAGAACTGGAGGAGCCCCGGCCCCGGTGTTCGGGGTACGCCTCTGCATCCGTCCTCGGGTGGGGCTGGGGGTGAGTGTGGCCGGCCTGTGCCCTCGCACCCTGGGCACACTTCTCTCCCTCGCGCTTCCCCATTCCTGGCTTGGCTCCCCGGGAGAGCTGCCTCCCGGGTATCTAGGAGACTCTGGCTCTGGGCTTGGAGGCTGCCGGCAGCTGGCCGGGCTTGAGGCCTGCAGCTCTCTGGCCACCCGGGGCTCCCACCGCCCCTGCCACGCATGCGGCTCCCTCCCCCTTCCCACCCAGGCCGCCTGCGTCAGGGCAGCCCCGCTCCCGGGCGCAGGGGCCTCCGCAGGTTTTGGCTGGGGAGGAGAAGGGCCTAAAAATAGCTCTGGAGGGGAATCGGAGCTCTGCAGTTGGAAGGGATTTGTCTGCGAGAGGCCGCCGAGGCTGCTCTGTCTGAGCGGCTGCGTGGGGCCCGCCTCCCCTCCCTCACTGGGGGCCATGGGCCCTGACCCTCCCCGTTCTGCCTCCTGCCCCCTCCCGCTGCCTCCTCTGGGCCGTCCTCCTCAGAACGTTAGCCCTCTGAGGGCAGGGGTTTCCTTTGCCAGGATTTGTGCCCCTGACGCCTGGCACTGTGCCCACCGCAAGCAGGCCCTCGATAAATCACGCCTTTTTTCCCACCCCCGGTCCGTTTGAGCAGAGGTCTGTCCGAGGTAGAGCGGACTCGCTGACCTCTGAGGTGTCCCTGGTAGCTCTGAGGTCGTCCAGTAGAAGGTAGGGCCTGGGGCAGCTGGCCTGGGGACTCTGCTCAGCTGCCCCATGGAGGGTCCAGCCCTGACCTTGGCCGGGGCCTCTCTAGGAAGGAGCCGTCCCAGGGCTTGGCCGCTTCTCCCAGCCCTCGGGGTCCCTCAGTGGAGAGGTGTGTGATCCTGGCAACATCTCTGCTCCCGGGGTGTGGGGTTGGTCGAGCCCTTGGCCCTCTCCCCTTGGCCCTTTTCCAGCCTCAGAGGGACCTTGGGGCCTGGGACAGCTCCTCCAGCTGGGCCGCCCAGCCTGCCTGACTCCCCTTCCCAGCGCCGGCGGGCTTGGGGCCCCAGCCGAGCTAGGGGCGGCTCTTGGCAGGAGAGCAGGAGGGGGAGCGGGGAGGCCGAGTGCGTCATCGAGTGCTGCCCTGCCAGCCGCCGGCTCTGCTTAATGGGCGATGACGCGGCCAGCTGGGGAGGCTGCCAGGCCCCGGGGCGAGTCTGTGCTGGGGGCAGCAGGGGGGCAGTCCCCATGTGTCCAGGGGCCGGCTCCGCGTTGGGGAGGCGCGGTCCCGGGGCCCTGAAAGCATTCTTTACACTGGGACCCCCCAGACCGGAGCGTTTGTCTCTGCGGGGGCCAGGGGCCATCCCAGGAGGAGAGGAGGGTGGGGTGCAGGCCCGTGGGGGGGTGCTGTTGTCTCGCAGCCCAGATTTCTGGACCTCAGCCCTTTGGGGCCACTTGGATCTGTAGCGTGGGGGGGTCTCTGTGCAGAGGGGCCCACACTAGGGCTGCCCTTCCCCCGCACTCCAGCCCAGGCAGGGTCTGCTCCCAAGCCGGGCCACCCTGTTCAGTCCCAGCCCCCAGCCTCGTTTCTCTCTGAGTGGGCCCCGGCCCTTGGCTGAGGAGCCCAGCGGGGCCTGTGCCTGGGAGATCACATGGGCAGCCCCTCCTCGGCCCCGGCCCAGTCACCAGTTCCCCCGTGTGGGTCCAGGCCCCTCTTCCTAGCAGAGGGGATCCCTCGGGGTGTGCTGATTCTGCCCCACCCCGGTGTCTCCTCACTGTCACAGAAGCTGAAGGGAGGGGGGAGACCTCCCCCCCCCCCCCAGCCCGTGTGGTTCCCCCCCCCCCCGGGGGGGCGGCTCTGGCAGGAAACCCCCAAGCAGAGCCCACGGTGTCACACCTGGAGCCCGGACACTTAGCCAGCTGCGGGACGTGGACGAGCCCTGGAAGGGTTTATTAAGCACCTGTGAGGCTGGCTCTGGGCCTTCTAGACCTTCTCATCCGAGATCGGTGTATTACCCCCGTTTTATGGGCAAAGAAACTGAGGCAGCCCAGCCCTAGGGCCCCCTTTTCATCCCTTGCTCCCTCCAGCATAGCAGGCTCTGGACCGGGGGGAAAGAAAGGGGGGAGAGTCTGTCTCCTCTCCCTTGCCGGGGACAGGAGACCCGAGAACAGTCGGACCTCCTGTATCCCCTTCTGGCTTGGTGACTGTGAGGTCAGGGGCTGGATCCCCTCTCCCTGGGGCCCTTGGAAGGGGGGCTCTTCCCGTGTTCAGATTCTAGCTCCTCCTCCTGCCTCAGCTTCCTCATTGGCGGAAGTTGGCATTCCGGCTCTCAGTGCCGTTGCGTGCGGTTCTCTGGGGGCTTCCGTCTCGTACACAGAAAGCGGTTAACGAATGCTGCACACAGTAGGCGATTAATAAGCAGCTCTTAGCTCAGTGGGAGCCCACTTTTGTCTGAGAGTATCTGGCCCTTTGATGCGTTTAAAGCCGGTCAGGAGCCGACTTCTCCAGGCCGGGGCGCGGGCAGTGGAACCTTTACACAGTGCCCGGGGAGGACGCCCCGAGAAAGCCCGACTCTGCCCAGAGCAGGGCCTGGCCCAGGGGGCTCCCAAGCACGGGCCCCGCCGCAGGCAGGAGGGAGAGGGCTGAGCCTTACCCAGGCCCGGCCATGAGCTGCAGGTCATGTGGTCCCAGGGGGCCATCCCCCCGTCCCCCCTCCCCACAGCGCTCAGGGCCTGACAGAGGCTCCCCAGGGCATCGGCCTGCATCCTTCCAGCCCTTCCTCCCTGGCTCTGGGGTTGGGGAGGAGCTGGGTGGGGATGAACCTGCACCGGGACTAGAATGGGAAGGAGTCTCTTCCACAGAAGGGCTGGAGCTGCCACAAACTGGGGTCCAGCCCAGGGCTCCCTGAGCCGGAAGGAAGGGCACAGATCTTGTCGTCCAGCTTCTGTTTCCTCCCAGGGTCGGCCTGAGTGACAGGGAGCTCCAAGGTCCCTGTGGGGGGGGGGGGGCCCCAAGGCCCCGGGGGGGGGGGGGGGGGGGGTGGAGCCGAGGGCCAGGACTCGGGGCTCCTTCCTGCTCCAGCTGGGAACGGCCCAGTCAGCAGGGAGGGTGCGGCCGCCCCTGGGGAGAGAGAGCAGCCCCTCCCGCCTGTGGCACCCTGACTGTCCCCCCCGCCCCCTTTTGTATCTTTTGGATGCAGACGGTGGCAGAGCTGGCCCGTGCCCCTCCCTCGGGCTCCTCCCTGATGGTGCTTTGGGGCGCAGCGGGAGGAGCTCAGTACTTGGGTCCTGCCCCTTCCCTTGACTGGGTGGGTGGTCCTCGGGCCAAGCTCCTCCCCCATCCCAGGCCCTGGATCCCCCACAACCAGGAGATAACCTTCTCCTAGAGGGGCCTGCTCCCAGTGGCCCTGGGTCCGAGACCTGGGAGATGGGGGCGCAGCTGCTCCCGGCTCCAGCGGCGTCCTCACTCCTCACTGACCGCCCTGGCTGAGGTCTTGGGGCCCATGGCTGCCCGACTCCGGGAACAGGGGCTCGGTGGGCTGGGGGTTTTGTGGGGTGGCGCCCGCTTCCTCCTCCTCTGCTGATGGGCCTGTTTGCTTCCTCAGGTGGTGGTGCCCACGCGGGTCGGGCAGGCCTACGTCTATGAGCCCCCCAAGCCGGAGCAGGACGAGTACGACATCCCAAGGCACCTCCTGTCTGCGGGGACCCAGGAGATCTACGATGTGCCCCCCGTCAGAGGGCTGCTCCCCAGCCAGTACAGCCAGGAGGTGAGGACGCCCCTCCCCCGGGGGTCCCTGCCCTGACCAGTCAGGTGTGCATGGCGGGGAGCCCCCCTAACCACGGGCTTTCTCCTGGCAGGTGTACGATACCCCTCCCATGGCTGTCAAGGGCCCCAACAGCCGGGACCCCTCCCTGGACATCTATGACGTGCCCCCCAGCGTGGAGAAGGGTTTGCAGCCGCCCAACCACCACCTGGTGAGAGCGGCCCCGGACCTGGGGGGAGAAGGGGGGTACCCCGCATAGGCTGTGAGGACTCGGAGCCGCCTTTTCTTGAGCAGGGTGATGGGGGGGGGCCGAGGGGAGAGCAGCCCCACGCACATGTGCCCACAAGGGGGGGGGGTCTCCACTCCCTGGAAGGAGCCCGGACCTTGCACTCCCCGCCAGGCCTGGTTGCTGACAGACGCTCCCTCCCCTTCCAGGTGTATGACATCCCCCCCTCGGTGAGCAAGGACGTGCCCGATGGGCCCCTGAGGGAAGAGACCTACGACGTGCCCCCCGCCTTCCTGAAACCCAAGCCCTTCGACCCCACCCGGCACCCGCTGATCCTGGCGCCCTCCCCCATCCCCGCTGCGGACCCCTACCCGGCCGATGATGTCTACGACGTCCCCCCGCCTGCCGGCAAGGGGACGCCCGCCGCGGCCGCCCCCCAGGAGATCTACGACGTGCCCCCCGGCCTGCGCAAGCTGGGCCCCGGCCCCCCGGGCTCTGTCTACGACGTTCCCCGGGACCTGGCCCTGGCCAGCAGCCGGGCCGCCTCCCTGGAGGCCGACGGGGAGAGCGTCTACGACGTCCCCCCACAGGCCGACCGTGAGCCCCGGGCCGACGGCAAGCGCCTGTCCGCCTCGAGCACGGGCAGCACCCGCAGCAACCTGTCCTCCTCCTCGCTGGACGTGGTGCCCGTGAAGGAGACGTCGGCCGGGCGGGAGCCGCTGCCCATGGACCTGGACGCCGCCATGGAGGTGCTGGCCAAGCTGCAGCAGGGCGTGGGCGCGGCTGTGGCCCACCTCATGTCCTTCGTCAGCGGCAGCGGCTGGCGGGAGCCCGACCTGCTGGAGCCCCAGATCCCCGGCCTGCAGGCCGCCGTGGGGGAGGTGAAGGGCGCCGTCCGGGAGCTCTTGGAGTTCGCCCGCGGGGCCGTGGGCAACGCCGCCCACTCCACGGACCGGGCCCTTCACGCCAAGCTCAGCAAGCAGCTCCAGAAGATGGAGGACGTCTACCAGACGCTGCTGGCCCACAGCCAGGCCTTGGACGGCTGCCAGTGGGCCCCCGGTGCCTTGGCGGCGGGGGGGCAGCCCCCGGGGGCGCCCGACAACCTGGACCGCTTCGTCACCTGCTCCCGGGGCGTCCCCGACGACACCAAGCAGCTGGCCTCCTTCCTGCACGGCAACGCCTCGCTGCTCTTTAAAAGGACCAAGCCGGCCGGCCCCGAGCAGCCGGGCCCCGGCCATCCCCCCCCGCCCGCCCCGCCCCCCAGCACGGGCACCCCCGCCGACAAGGCCAGCAGCATCCAGTCGCGGCCGCTGCCCTCGCCCCCCAAGTTCACCTCCCAGGACTCCCCAGACGGGCCCTATGAGAACAGCGAGGGCGGCTGGATGGAGGACTACGACTACGTCCACTTGCAGGTGGGTGCCGGGGGACAGGGCGAGAGGGGCCTGCGAGGGCTGGGGGAGGCTGTGGCTCTGGGCGATCGTCTGGGGCCCGGATTCCCCCGAGGCAAGTCCTGGGAGCCTCCGCCCGGCCGGGGGTGGGGTGGGAGGGAAGCACGGCCCTGCCCCCGACCCTTACCCGCAGCCCCTCCCTCAGGGGCTCCTGCCCTCCCCCTAGGGGCCCTCGCCAGCCCAAGGACCCAGTACGGCCGGGACCCTCTCCTTTCCGGGGCCCCTACGGGACAGCAGGCGGGAGCCCCTGGGAAGGTTCCCCCCAGTGGGGACCTGAGGCTGGGCCGGCCAGGGAGCTCCCATAGCCGAGGGGAGGACGAGGACCAGGACCAGAAAGCCCCAGGACAGACTCACTGCCCCCTAGTGGGCACCTGCTGGCCCGCAGCCTTGGGAGGTGCCTCTGAGCCTGCTGCACCCAGGACAGGGGCCTGGTGTCCCCTCCTCACTGTCTCCCGTCTGCCTCTCTCCCCCAGGGAAAGGAAGAATTTGAGAAAACCCAGAAGGAGTTATTAGAGAAAGGGAACATCATTCGGCAGGGGAAGGGGCAGCTGGAGCAGCAGCAGGTGAGTGGTCGGACCCTGCCCCCTGCCCGGCCCCCAGATCTCAGCCAGGGAACAGTGGGGACGACATTCTGTGCTGGCTAAAGTGAGCCCAGCCCTTCCTCCCCAGCAGCCCTCGCCCCACTGTACAGAGGCCGGGAGGCCGGCCCGGGGTCAGAGCTCCCCGTGACCCTGAGCCCTCTCCCTTTTGTGAGGTTGGGAGGAGGAAGGGTGTCAGTTGGGAATCGTGAGGCAGGCGGCCCAGCCTGGGCCCGCGCTGTACCTCGGCAGCAGCGGGGGACGTGGCATTGGGGGGGTGGGGAACGTGGGGAACGTGGCCGCCTGCCCTGACGGTGTGAAAGGTCTTTGGAAACAGAGAGAGGGGCCATTGGGCCTGGGGCCTGCTGGGTGTGGCCCCCGGGGGCCTCTCCACAGCCCAGCCAACCAGCTCCTGGTGCCTTCTCTCCCTGCAGCTGAAGCAGTTTGAGCGGCTGGAGCAGGAGGTATCCAGGCCCATCGACCACGACCTCTCTGGCTGGACCCCCTCGCAGCCCCTAGCCCCCGGGCGGCCGGGGGGGCTGGGCCCCTCGGACCGGCAGCTGCTGCTTTTCTACCTGGAGCAGTGCGAGTCCAACCTCACCACCCTCACCAACGCCGTGGACGCCTTCTTCACCGCCGTGGCCACCAACCAGCCCCCCAAGATCTTTGTGGCCCACAGCAAGTTCGTCATCCTCAGCGCCCACAAGCTGGTGTTCATCGGGGACACCCTGTCCCGCCAGGCCAAGGCCCCAGACGTCCGGAGCCAGGTGACCCACTACAGCAACCTCCTGTGCGACATGCTCAAGGAGATCGTGGTGACCACCAAGACGGCGGCCCTGCAGTACCCCTCCCCCACGGCCGCCCAGGACATGGTGGACCGCGTGAAGGAGCTGGGCCAGAGCACTCAGCAGTTCAGGCGGGTCCTGGGCCAGCTGGCCGCCGCCTGAGAGACCCGGTCCGGCCTGTCGGGGACCAAGGGGGGCGGGGGCTCCAGCCATTTAGTGACTCGGTCCACAGGGTGTGGGAAAGGCCCCTCCCTCCCTGTGGTCCCGGATTGTAAATGCTTTGTACATATTTGAAAGAAACAAACCCCAGGAATCGGAGGCCTCCCTGAGGAGGCCTGAAGAGGCTGAATCTGCTGCCCCTCCTCCTGCCCCCAGTGCCAGAGGCTGGGAAGGAGCAGAGCGCAAACACTAAAGAACTATTTTTCATTATTGATTTTCCAATCATTTGACTAATGGCCTACATTTAAATAAAAAAAAAAACCAAACTAAAAGGACCCGAACCTTGTCTGTGAAAGGGGTGTGTAAGAGAAGGCGGCCCGTGCTCCCCGACCACGAGCACTAATGGGGGGGGTGAGATGGAGACCCTGAGACAGGAGGCGGCTCCATCTGATCCCTGGCGTGTGGGGGTGGGACCTTAATAGCCTGCCTCCATGAGGGTCACTCGGGTAGAAAGGAATGGGACTGGGGTCCGGGCCCCCTTATTCCCCACATCTCTCTCCTACCTGGTCAGAGTCCGGGGGAAGCAAAGGGAGCAGAAATTCCCAGAGGGAAAAACGCCACCATCAGCAGCCCCGTGGTGTCCTTATGAAACACAAGTTGGGTAAAGCTGGCAGTTTGTCAGCATCTCCCCCAGCATGGGTGCCATGTGCAGGCCCTCCCGGAGGGGAGAAAGGAGGGAGTGAGGGAGCGAGAGAAGGAGTGAGAGAGGGAGTGAAGGAGCGAGGGAGCAAGAGAGGAGGGAGTGAGGGAGTGAGAGGGAGTGAGGGAGCAAGAGAGGGAGTGAGAGAGGGAGCGAGGGAGCAAGAGAGGGAGTGAGAGAGGGAGCGAGAGAGGGAATGAGAGAGCGAGAGAGGGAGCAAGGGAGTGAGAGAGGGAGCGAGGGAGAGAGCCAGCCCACCAAATTCCAGCTGGGCTTTGGGTTCATTTGAGCCCCAGGGGGTGCTACATCAGCCACAGGGGAGTCTGGAAAGCGGAGCCCCCTCCTCTGAGTCTGAGCCAGGAGACCCTCAGGGACGTTCAGGGTGTTCCGGGGTGTGTCCCTGAGTGGCTAGCGAGCTGGAGGGGGTAGCTGGGTACCCGCATGGGTCGTGTGGTTTAGATCACCCACATGTGGCCTAGAAGTGTCAGAACTGAGAAAGGCCCCGTTTCACCAGCTCCCCTTCCCCCAGTCTATAACTATGAACATCCATGTACCAGGCGCTCCGGGGTGCTGGGCACCCAGAGACAGAAGCCGGCCTCAAGGAGCTCACGATATACAGGCATTTGCAAAGGCCATTTTTAGGGGAACAGGAAAAGTCTGAATGTAGAAAAATGGTTCTGGGTCACCAAGAAACGGGATTACTGGGCAGGGCGGTGACATTGCCCACCACCCCTGAGCGGGTCCAAAACCTGCCATTTAAGTCCCTGCCTGGCACTGGCTCATCCCTTCACCTCTGGGGGCCAGACTGCTGCCTCAGCTGGTCCAGGGCCTCAGGGCAGGGGAGAAGGAAACACAGCTTTGGGGGTGCAGGGGTCCGGGGACAGCAGCTGTCATCAACCGTGGTTGGCAAGATAGCCCCCAGAGCTGCGGGCAGGGACCGTGTATGGGACCCTCCCTCGGCTCCCTGGGCGCCACTGACCACAAGGTCTTCTCACAGTTCTCTCCCCACCTCGAGCCCCAGACACAGTCCTGGAGCCCCATGGCCTCCTGCAGCAGCTGGCCCGGCAGCTGTTAATGCTAGTGTTAATGGCTCTAGCTGGAGAGGGCAGGGACACGGGCAGAGAATACAGTGGGCACCTGTGCCCTCCCCAGAGACACCCCAGCACCAGCTGCTGCCCCCCAAACAAGGTTCTCAGAGCCCGTGCCAAGGATGCAGCTGATCCGGGCCAAGTGCAGAGGGACTGAGGGGGGCCGAGAAAGAGTCTGTCTGGGCTGGGGGCGTACTTGGAGATCACATGTATTACACATGTGCCCATCGTTTCTGCTTATTGTTTTAAGGAGTGAGTGTGTGTGTGTGTGTAGTCTGTACTTTTATACCATCTATATTTCACATACATGTGCATCCATTTCCACTTATTTTATTATTTTAAGCAGTGTGTGTATAGTATGTGTGTATATCCTTTTGTACTTTCCCATACATTTTATAGGCTATATTTTTACATATGTGTGCATAGTTTTTTACTTATTACTTATTTTAGCAGTGTGTGTACAGTAAGTATGTGTAGATATACTTTTATAGTATATATATTTACACATGTTACAGTAACATGCATGTATTTTTACATATTTATGCACACCTTTTTACTTACTAACTTGTTTTAAGCAGTGTATGTGTGTATAGCATATTATGTAAATACTTTTAACATTTTTATATGCTGTGAATTTCTTTTATTTTTTATTTTAAGCAGTATGCATATAGTATGTGTATTTATATATATATATACTATAAAAATATACTTTTATAGTATATATTTTCACATTATAGTCCATTTTCACATTTGTATGTATACTTTTACAGTATATATTTTTGCTCTACATTTTGTAGTTACATCTTTTTACATGTGTATGCACACCTTCTTTACTTGTTTTAAGCAGTGTATGTGTGGGCTTAGTGTTTGTGTATATACCTTTATATATTTTTCGCATACATAGACATGCATTATTTAGGCAGTGAGTGTGTGTGTGTCTGTGTATGAGTGTGAGCGTGTGTATGAGTGTGTATGTGTGTTTGTGTCTGTGTATGAGTGTGTCTCTGTGTGTGTATGTGAGTGTGTAAATATGTGAGTGTGCACAATCCCTCTGCTACCTGACGGCCTCCCACATATGTGGAAGGGGATGGTTGGTGGGTCCTCCCTAGGTGGGCTCTGTTCCCAATGCTTGTACCTTCACAGGCTCTCTGGCGTGCAGCCCAAAGGGCATTGGATTGTGATTGTGTGAACCTGGGCTCGAATGGCTTCCTCATGGAGACAAGGGGCGATTTGGGGAGAGAGGGAACAAAGCCACGGGAAGGCCTAGGAGGGCTAGTGGCCATTGAGAACTTTCCCAGAAAACCGTTCGTTGGCCCCTGGGGAAAGCTCAGCCTGCACTTTGGGGGCGGGGAGGAAGGGCCGGCCCCATCTCACAGCTGCCCAGGGCTCTGTCTGCCCGTCCTTGGGGCCGGGATTCATGCGTTTGGGACCCTGTCACGTTCTTGGATGGGTGGGGCCCCAGGGCAGTGGTGAGCCCCTCCCCACCCCCCCATCCCTGCTCCATAAAATGGACCGAGGGAATTATGGGAGAAATGTCCAGAAAGAAGCCCTCGAGCAGACGTCCTTTCCCTGAGTCGCGGTTTCAGGAAGTCTGAAGCTGGAAGCAGGTACACTTTGGAACTCTTGGAGAGCCTTGGGTTTTGCTGCATCCCCGGGCACTTTATCTTACGGTTCTGAGAAGAGGCGGGGGTGAGGGGGGGTGGGGGGTAAGAGGGGTGGAGGAGTCACCAGCTGCCGGAGGGAGCCGGGAGGCAAGAAGGCCGAAGGAGGCCTGTTCTGGCCCGGGTCAGGAAGGCCTTGCCATGTGCCCGACGTCCAGCTGTCAGCCACGAGTCCGGAGGAGCTTGGCCGACTGCTGCCCCCCAGTGGGCTTGAGGGAGATTTTGGGAGGGCGGCCTTGGGGCTCAGCTGCCCTCAGGCTCCCGAGCCCGGTCAGGAGCTCGAGGACCCAGCGTTAGAATGGGCGCAGGGGGCGCACCCCGGGGACTGTGCTGGTCCAGGTGCCCAGCTTCCGACAGACCAAGGCCCGCCGGAGCCAAGCGGCAGAAGGAGCTGAACTCAGCCAGGGCGCCTCCCTCTCTCTCTCTCTCTCTCTTTTTTTTACTTTTTTTAAAAATTAAATTAAATTAAATTTTTTTATTTAATAGCCTTTTATTTACAGATTATATGTATGTGGAACTTTACAGCATTGACAATTGCCAAACCTCTTGTTTCAATTTTTCCCCTCCTTCCCCCCATCCCCTCCCCCAGATGGCAGGATGACCAGTAGATGTTAAATATATTAAAATAGGGCGCTTCTCTTAAGTGTCTGTTGTGTGATGCACACCGGGGTCACTGAATCCCTGTGCCATAGATTCGCTTTGTGTAGTTTTTATATGCCTGATAATTGTTGCTTTTAATAGTTATTTAATAACCATGACATGTGTATGAGATCATATTTGCAGAGCCCTTCCTATCTCCCCCCTCTCTTTTAATTTTATTTATTTTTTATTATTATTATAACTTTTTATTGACAGAACCCATGCCTGGGTAATTTTTTACAACATTATCCCTTGCACTCACTTCTGTTCTGACTTTTCCCCTCCCTCCCTCTCTCCACCCCGTCCCCCAGATGGCAAGCAGTCCTATACATGTTAAATAGGTTACAGTATATCCTAGATACAATATATGTTGTGCAGAACGAAACAGTTCTCTTGTTGCCCAGGAAGAATTGGATACAGAAGGTAAAAATAACCCGGGAAGAAAAACAAAAATGCAAACAGTTCACACTTATTTCCCAGGGTTCCTTCTCTGCCCTCCTTCTCTCTTAAAAAAGAAAGATAGGAAGGAAAGAGGGAGGGAAGGAAGGGAGGGGGAAAGGGGGGAAGAGGGGAAAGGGAGGAGGGAAGGATGGAGGGAAGGGGGGAGGGAGGAATGGATGAAAGATAAGGGGAGTGATGGTGGTTAGAGATGGTTGGACAAAGGAAGGAGAAGTGGTCCCTTTAGGAGAGGAGGCTGTGAGGGAAGAGGCCCGGATGTGGAGGCAGAGGACACGGTTTTCCCTTCCTGCCTCCTGCCAGCAGGACAAGCCACGTAGCTGCTCCCAGCTTCAGTTCCCTGCTCGGTACTGGTACCAGAGGACTTCCGATGGACCGCTGATCCATGAGGGCTATGGAGGCCGTTGAGGGTGGAAGAGGTGACGGGCAGGGGAAGGAGGGGAGATTTTGAGGGGGGCATTAAGAATTACCCCCACCCATGTGCCATCCCGAGGTTTGCAGAGTGCCTTCTAGAAGCCAGCTGTGTGAGGCAAGCCAGGTGACACAGGGGATAGAGTCTGAAGCTGAATTCAAATATAGCTTCAGATGCGTCCTGGCTGTACAGCTCTGGGCTGGTCTGCCTCAGTTTCCTTAACTGTGAAATGGGGAGAATAATAACACCTACCTCCCGGGGTAGTAAGAATCCAAATATGGAGTTCCTAGCATAAAGCCGGGCACACAGAAAGCGCTTAATAAATGCTTGCTTTCTTTCCCCTCCATTTAACAGATGGGAATAAGGGAGAAGTGTTGATGAGTGGTGAGAGGGTTCAGGGAAAGAGTCCAGAGAGATGCAGAAGCCCTCACCCCCCAGGAGGAAGTCCCCACACACACCATGTCTGGGCTGGTACAGTTGCCCCCGGCCTTTGGGCATTGGGCACCGGGCTGCCTGCTGAAGCCTCTTGGGCTCTTCGTCGTCTAGATTGAGACAAAGGGGGTGCTCTCAAGGACAAACCTGCCACAGGGTCACTGATTTCAAGTTGGAAAGGTCCCGGGGCTTACCCCTGCTGCCCGGAGGCCCAGAGACCTTGTCCAAGATCACGGAGGTGGCCCCAACCTCACCCTGCCCTTGGCACTGGTCCTGCCCCTTCCACACAAGGGGATCTTCAGGGAAACTCGCCAGCGCTGGGCACGCAGCCAGGGACGCCGGTGTCTGAGAACCGAGCGGGCACAGGCAGCAGTTGTTGCTGCAGGGGACCTTCAGGTCTTAGGGGTGATTGACGTGCCAAGGGGAGAAGGGGAGGGCCAGGATCCAGGAGGAGCTTCTGTTTGGAGCCCCCATTGGGCCTCTCAGAGGGACAGCCCCCGGGCCCCCTTCCAGAAGGCCGGAGCCTTGGGGGCCTGGAGGGAGACCAGGATTCTGACCACAATTGTGATCTAGCCATTCCCCCTCGTCCAAGGCAAGGGATAGCTCACACTGAGTGTCTGAATCCTCAATCCCAGAGAACCAAACAGATCACAGAAGCAGCCACTGGGGAACAGTTCTGGACACTCAGAGTGGGCCCCCAAAGGGTATGGGCTCCCATAAGGTTGTGAAGTCCCCATCACCTTGGAAATGCCCAGCAGGGGATTCATGAGCAGACAGTGGTCAGCTTAATCCACTTCTGAAGTGTTCCCGACTCTGGATTCTGGGCCACTTGTGGTGGTAGCTATCCCCTTGGGCATCGGGGGCCTCTGCCTGACAGCTAAGCTCCCCCCTTTCCCCACCAAACCCAGACTATACCTGGTCAGCCTTCAGGACCCGAAGTATCAGAGCCAAAATACCCAAATGTCCGGCTACCCCTCCCCCCAAGGCCTTTTCCTGGCGTGGGGTGGGGAAAGGAAGTTCCTGATGAGAGCCAGGCTGGCACTTATTGGGGTTCCACCAAACCCAGCTCACCTTTGCTCCCCAGAGAAGGAAGCCTCCCTGTGCTTCTTAATGTGGAGTTTATGACCTTGAAATTTTTGATATTTTGATAATTATACTTTTATATAATTATTTTCTTTTGTGATCTTCTGTATTTTATTTTATGCTTTAAAAAACTTTCTTTTAAAAATGAGTCTGTGGGTTTCACCAGGTTGCCTGAGGGTTGATATACCCCAAAATAACTCTTGGACTAGCCCCTCAGAACTGTCCCATAACTAATCTTGGCTGATGAGGAACACTCCACAAAAATGGAAGCCATCAGTAAGCTGGGGAGAGAAAGACAGGAAAGGGCTTTGCTCCCCTCACGGAGATGCCCTCTCCTCAGGGCCCACCCAACAAGAGGAGAAGGGGGCATCCTAAAGAGAGACATCCTGGCCTTGTCTGCTGTTTCCTCAGCCTGTTTCCAGCCCCTTGGGATCTGGGCTGATGGGAATTGGACTGGGAGAGAAGGCGGCTTCAAATCCTAACTATCTTACAACCTGTGACTCTGGCATCCTGTTTTGGGTTCTTCCTCTGTAAAATGGCCATACCTGTGAGGGATGTAGAAGACCCTTACCCAAAATGACTACTCAACGATCACTCAGTAGAAGGCAGAAAAATTGTTTATTAAAACCCCCCAGAAGATGAACCATCCCATCACGAGATAGAAAGAAAAAGCTCATGGTAGGAGGGCTAAAGAAGTAGTAAAGACATACAGCTTTTATACAAGAGATTACATCACAAGTAAGAGAGCATTGAGAAGGGGAGGGGGAGGCATCTAATTCGTTGTTGCTATTCCGAGAGATTGGATGGAAGGTTTCTGTTTCCCTGAAATTACCTGATTTCTAAGAAACAGAAAATCGGGTCTTCAGGCTTTTAGATAATTAAACAGACAGTGATCAAGCTAATAGACTAAATACTGATAAATGTCAAATATTGATAAATGCTATCAGCTCAGGTTAAGTAAATATGTTTATAGCTGGCCAAGGCTCAAGTAAATATGGGCCTGCACATGTTATACAGGTCATAGGGGAAACACAGAAATAATGAAAATAAAATACAGAAAAAGAATTCACACATTCCTGTAAGTTCTTAATTTTATCTCTCCATTCCGCACAATCCCCCCTTGTGATATGTAAATGATTTTCAACATATTACTATGATGAACTTACACATTGTTCAAAATCAGTTAACACAGGTATACATTGTTTATCAAGCTCACTGTCAGGATCATCCCTCTCTAATACATTCCAGCCTTTTCTCTGAAGAATCATCATTTACTAGCATCTTCTGTGTGCAATATTTCAATAGGGACCATTGAACTATTCTAGTTATTAATGTAATTCTACAGGATAGACATAGTGGCCACAGGATAATATCACTGATTGCAAGAAGTCCAATACATAAAAATTGCTTCCCCCAACTGTCTTGGAAACAGTTATCACAGAGCAGATTGGCATTTGGCAGACATAAAAATACAAAGATAAATCAACAAAGATGAGAATCTAGGGAAACAGGCACATTACACACTATCCTTCTGAATATTTGAATATTGAATTGCCTCCCCTAGATACCTCCCCTAGATGCTGGGAGGTCTCAGCACCATAATTTTGGCCAACCCAGTGTGAAGCAAATAAATCAAAATGAAACTAGAAAATGCAAGGACTTATGGTAAGGGCAAGTCTCTTCCTGACAACCTCAGAGTTAGCAGCAGTACAAAGGCCCTCATCTCAGCCAGAGAATCCAGTTTGAGATGGACAATTCCCTGTTAGGTGGTCTTCAGTCATTTGTGCACTGAACTCAGCTTCTGCTTATATAGGGAGTAGTGGTGCTCAGGACAGCCCCATGCTAGGAGGGGCACCCCAAGTCTGTCAGGGGTTCCAAAGGAGGGAAAGAGTGGGGGTTCCAAAGGAGGGAAAGAGTGGGACCTGGAGTAGCTCCATCTATCCCCTCTGATAGAACAGGAGCTGCTACTAGGAAATCCAGAAAGGATTTCTAAGCAGAATATGTACAGTTAGACCATGAAGGCAGGCAAACCTCGAACTTTAGAAGCTTGTTCTCAAAACTGCAGTGTCCTCTGAAAATGCTGAGATACCAATTAAGAAACTGGGGTTACAGGGCTGGAGACTGCCAGTCCCAAGACAGGTGTCTATATCTTGGAGATTTCCTAAAAACAGGCAATCAGAGCAATTCCAACAGAATAAGGGGTTTCAAAGCTAAAGCATAATAGTCCTTTCGCTTCATGCTGATAAGGGGTAGAGAACTGGTTCTCAGTCCAAGCAGGGGGGATGGGTATGGTGTTCTGACAACGATCAGTGGGCTGATCCAGGTCCCAAAAGCAGGTCAGTATAGTTGTAATGTGACAAAAATCTGGAACAAAAACCCAAATCTAACAGATAAAGATTAGAACAGTCTGGAACTGCTACAAAATGTGGGGAGGCCAGTATAGATTGGCCAGCAGTTCCTATGTGAAGGAATGTTTACTTCACAGGACAGGCAGACAGCTATAGTCCCAATAAATCAAAGTTAGATTTCACAGACCTCGCATTGTCATCCCAATGCCTACTTGCTCAAACCTTCTCCGACATACTTTAAACACTCCCAAACCAATAACCCTTCTGACTAGATGCTCCATTTAAACTATTAATTGCTTTTGTAAATCAATCTCTCTTTTCCCTTTTCTTTAAATCACCTTTTTAAAATATTATACTTCAAGATTCACAATTAATTTTGAACCAAATTTCATAAAACTTATAATATAGTTTACAAATTACCCAATACTTTTAAAAAGCAACGTACCATTTAAGTAGGGGGATATGAACACGACCTCCCCTAAGGTAAGCTACTGGCATTTTGTTTAATAACCTATATATTTTAAAAATTATAACTTTTTATTGACAGTACATATACATGGGTAATTTTTTACATTATCCCTTGTACTCACTTCTGTTCTGATTTTTTCCCTTCCCTCCCTGCACCCCCTTCCCTAGATGGCAGGCAGTCTTATACATATTAAACATGTTAAAGTATATCCTAGATACAATATATGGGTGCAGATCTGTACAATTCTCTTGTTGCACAAGAAGAATCGGATTCAGAAGGTAAAAATAACCTGGGAAGAAAAACAAAAATGCAAGTAATTCATATTTATTACCCAGTGTTCCTTCTCTGGGTGTAGCTGATTTGGTTCATCGTTGATAATTGAAACTGAGTTAGATCTTCTCTTTGTTTAAGAAATCCACTTCCATCAGAATACATCCTCATACAGTATTGTTGTTGAAGTATATAATGATCTCCTGGTTCTTCTCATTTCACTTAGCATCAGTTCATATAAGTCTCTCCAAACCTCCCTGTATTCATCCTGCTGGTCATTTCTTACAAAACAATAATATTCTATAACATTCATATACCACAATTTACCCAACCATTCTCCAATTGATAGTTAGCCACTGTATTTTTTGGAGTTTTGATTTTAGGGTTCCCTTCAGTAGGGGATTGATGAATTCTTTCAATATCTATTTTACCCTCTGTTTCCTAGAACTTCTGGGCAGTTTTCTTTGATAATTTCCTGGAAAATAGTGTCCAGGATCTTTTTTTTCATCATGTTTTTCAGGGAGTTCAATAATTTTCAGATTATCTCTTCTAGATCTATTTTCCAGGTCTGTTGTTTTCCCAAGAAGGTATTTGACATTTTTTTCCCATTGTTTCTTTTTTTGGTTTTGCTTGCCTGATTCTTGGTGTCTCCTTGAGTCATTCAATTCCATTTGTTCGATTCTGATTTTCAATGAATTATTTTCTTCACTCGCTTTTTAATACCCTTTTCCAATTGTCCAATTGAGTTTTTAAGTGAGTTATTTTGTTCTAAGGAATTTTTTTCCATTTTGCCAATTTTATTTTTTAGAAAGCTATTTTCTTTTTCCAATTCACTAATTCAGTTTTTCAAGGATTTGATTTCTTTATCCACTTTATCTTTAAATGAGCATGATGACTTATCCAGACTCTCTTGCCAAGTTTCCCTTTCCTGCTCTCTATCCACATGGAAGCTATTGATAGTTAGAGTCCATTTTAAATTTTTGCTCATTTTGTCAAAGAAGAATAAAAGAAAACAAACTAGCAAAAAACTAAATGCAGTCTCCTTTTTTTAGGGGGGTGGGGGAGGGCTGGATGGTATTACTGAGCTTCCTCTACAGACTGCGGGAGGCAGCAGTGAGGCATTAGCAGGACAGCAATGGCTGCTCTGCATCTGAGCTCTGAGACAGTGAGACTGAGAGCCTGCTGAGACACTCCGGATGGGTGTGGTCAAGTCCCAAGAGACCCTAGCTTTTCAGGGTTGTAGTCTTTACCTCCTATGTTTACAGCTCCTCTGCTGATCTACTGTCTTGCTGCCAGGGCAGTCTCCACACTGTGATAAAGATCTCCCACAGAAACAGCTGAGATCATACCCCACTCCCCTCAGTCAGCTCCATAATCTGTCTGCTGTGCTGCCACTGCCTGCCTTCAGTCTACGCCCAATCTCACTGTCCCCACTCGTGAGAAAAAACAGACCTTTTCTGGTGAATTTCAAGGATATCTTCTGTTGGTAATTATTGTGTTTTTTTTTTTCAGTCAAGCATTAATTCTGAGGCCTTGTCATGAAATAAATTCTGAGAGCAAAGATGGAGATTAAGTATCCATCATCTTGGCTGGAAGTCCAATAACCTATATTTTTAATTTGAAGTCCAATCAAATAATAAAAAAAGAAAAAATTTTTCTCTTCAGTTGTAAAGGCCACAATATTCAAATAATTCTTAAAATTTCATACTGAGAATAAATCTAATATGTGCCAGGCAACAGTAAAATTATTTCCCCCAATTTCAAAATTATAATACCTCTTTAAAATATAGTAAGTTTCTCAAACTCTTAATCAAATGTTGCAGACCAACAATTACCAAGTCTAACCTTCTTAAACTTTCTGTTCTCTAATTCCATGAAAGTAAACTTGCTAATAATGATTTTTCTTTCTCCTGGGACAATTTTTAGAAACATGCCTAATTTTCCCACAGGTCCAATAGGTCAGAGAGCCCCTGTATTCAGCTATTTACCTCTCTTACTATATTTTTATTCCTCCCTTCCAATATCTGCAATTTCTTATTTTTAATCTAAAGTTTCCAATCTTAACACACATACCAATTTAAAGTTATTTTAAAATTAACCAGTACTTTAGTTTGTAAAATTTCCTAAAATCTACCTAGATATTCCATTCAAACTTCTTTTCTTTAGTAAGTCAGGAAAGAATTAAGCACCAATCCTTGCTTTACCTTGAGATTTTTTTCCCCCTTTCCACAAGCCTGAGTTATTGGCAACAGGGCCCTTTGTTTACAGGAGTGATTGCCACTGTTCTTCTATTTTCTCAAAACTTTCCAAACTTTCAATCTCTGTTTTTATTTTTTTCCCTTTCTCTTCCCCTTCCTGCAAAGCTGCTGCCAGAGGTAGAGGGAGAGAAAGAGAAAAAAGATTTTCTTTTCTTGAGAAGTCCAAAACTAGTTCCCAAATTACTTTACCATGATCTAAGACCAATACCTTCTGAGCTACTTCTGAAAGAATTACTACTCTAAATGAATCCCAATTCCCACAATTCAGTCTGATATTTTTCTAAGCCTGCAACACAGAGGCTGAATTCTTGTCTCTTACGAGCTTGCTAACTTTTAACACAGAACAAAATGCAAAGCAAACAAACATACACACAGAGACATACACAAAACTCTATTTTCACCTTTTACATACAGATTTAAGTCTGATATACCCAAATAGTCCTGGGAACATCCTCCTAATTTTCTTCCCTTTTATATCTGGGAAGTTCATTCCAGTCTTGAATTCCCTAGCTAACGTCCTGATACAAATTCTTGGAGTGCTTCTATCCCATTTTACCATCTTGGACCCAGTCCAGGTGTTGGTGGAGACCCTTTGTTACCCTCACTCCCCACAACCACCTGAGAGCCTCCTCAGGAAAAGTCCTTTATTGTTGGGGTTGACAGCAGTCCACCCCAAAAACAACTTTAGAAGGGCTAATCCCTCAGTGTCTCCTTTGACCCAACTAATGGACCCCCAGACCTCTGAGAGTGTTACCTCAAGTTTACACGTGTGCATATCTTTCAGGCTGCAATGCCAGCCATCAGGACTCTACTTACTTCAGTCTTCAATTCTGCTTTCCACTGAGTATCCCTGCCTCAGGTCGTTGTCTAAGAAGGGAGAGAGGCTGTTCACCCAGAGCCAGAGACCATGGAGAAAACTACTCTGTGAGCGCTCTGTCCCTGTCTGGGTTGCACACAGCTGTTTCCCCAAAAGACCCATCCTGGATGAGCCCCCAACTGTGAGGGATGTAGAAGACCCTTACCCAAAATGACTACTCAAAAATCATTCAGTAGAAAGCAGAAAACTTGTTTATTAAAACCTCCGGAGGATGAGTCATCTCATCAAGAAATAAGAAAAAAAAAAGCTCGTGGTAGGAGGGCTAAAGAATTAGGAAAGATATAGTTGTTATAGGTTTGGTTACAAAGGATTATATCATAGGTTGGGGAGCATTAAGAAAATAGGTGCCCTCTCCCCTTAATTGAATGTTAGACAAGGGTGCCAACAGACCTTCAAAATTTAGATTACTAAGCTAACAGCATTCAACGAATAGTCTAAATATTGATAACATTGAATAGTGAAAAAAGTCATTATTTCAGGTTAAGTAAATATATCTAAAATTTAAGTAAATATTGGCTATCACACAACATAATTATGCAGGTCACAGAGACAGAAATAATGAATAATGAAATACAGAAAAAGAATTTAAACATTCCTGAAAGTTCTTCACCTTATCTTTCCATTCCAAACATATCCATGTTGGACAGGAATGATATATTTGCCTTGTCTTGTGTCTTAAGTGCCTGGCACATAGGACGTGCTTAATAAATGTTTATTGACCAACTGGTCTCTTCCAGCTATAGATCCTGAGGTCCTAGCCTAATCCTGCTGTGTCTTGGAGTTTCTGGGGCTTCATAATTTTACACCTTCTGCAGAACCCTGACCCCCAGCAGGCCCTGAGTGTCCAAGCACTTCCCTTCCCAGGCCAAGCACTCCAGGGCCTTATATCCCTTTTCTGAGTAACTAAAAGGAGGAGCCAGGGAAGGTATCCTCACTATCTGGGATCCTGGTTGGGTCACTGGACTGGTTCAGTAGATAGGGCTCCACAGCCTGGGGAAAGGAGTTAGAATTATAGGGCTGGGACTCAGCCCCACTCCCAACATACACGGGCCAGCTGAGTCCCCAGTGATGGGATCCCCCAACCCCCATTTCAGTCTTTTAATGGTATTAGCTCCTGGAGATGCTGAATTTGGAATTTGGCCTTAACCAAGTTTCTGGGCCCTTAGGCATAAGTCAGCTCCAAGCCCCCAAATATAGGGATAGAGCTGGGCCCAGCTTGGGGTACGGGGCAGCTCCTGTCTCAGCTCTCCCAAAGCTCTCCCAGGAGGCCAAGAGCCCCAGTCAGCCTTTGGAGTTGTCCCCTGAGGCCTTAATGAAGCCCCTTGGACAAGCTGCCTCTGGGAATGAGGGAGGACCCTAGAGAGTGAGGAAAAACTCTGGAATATAATAGAATCCTAGGGGAGATGAGGAGACCCCAGAATGTGAGGAGAGACCCTAGAATAAAATTCACTGGGATTTATTAATATATAATACTATATATATTAAATACTATATTATATTATATATATACTATAAATACTAAAATATACTAATACTAAAGAGCTTTTCCTCAAAATAGCAATATTAATATCAATAAATAAAATAGATGTATGAAATATATATTTAATATGTTAATTAATACATTTATATATAATATATATTATTTATGTATAACATATATGTTAACATTGATTATTACATGTAGTATATATGGTATATCACATATACAATAATAATAAAATTAATATATAAATATGAATTAATAAAAATAAATAAACAGAAGATAAAATATAATATATTATAAACATATAGATAACAACATAAATTATTTCACAACTGGTATAAAAAGTTGCAAAAAATTTAAGAATGAATATATAACAACAATGGTGATACAGTTATGAAGATTTTCTTCCCTAATAAAGCAATTTTTGCTACCAAAATATAGTTCTTGTTCATCTTGTTCATTACTGCTTCTGAATAACTTGCAGTTAATACTGAATGATTTCTTGCCAGAAGCATAATGTTTATGGAAAGACCAGAAACCACATAAGTGCATTTGTAATTCTGAGAAGTTTCTTGATACAAAATTTCTGCACCAACTGAAAATCTGCTACTATATATAGGATTTTCCAGGGTTGGGATTAATATTAATTTATGTAAAAACTAACGTTCAAACAAACACTGAATTTGCAGATAAACCAAGGGGATACTATTTTATTTGTTCCAGACCAACAGCACTTAAGAAGATATTATATTTCTATATCTGTGTTTCAACTTAATTGTATTTGATTGGAACATTAAAAATCTGACATTTAAAAAAATAAAATGGGTTTGTTTAAGTATTTTATTTCTTCTTCTGTTAATCTGGGCAATTTGTATTTTTTGTCAATATCCATCCATTTCGATTAGAGTGTCAAATTGTTTGGCATTCAGATGCAGGACCAGTTGGAGCTCCAGGAGCTCTTCTTTGGGCAGAGATCCAGCCCTGGAGCCCAGAATCCAAGGCCCAGCCTATCCAGAGCAAGGCAGAGTTCCTGGCAGGAGAAGCTGACTAATGAACTGTTACTTCTCCCAAGGGCTCAGGGGAGCCTCCTTAAAATCAGGGGAATGGGCTAAACTGGCTTTTAAGATGAGGAAGCATGGAGCAGGGACTAGCCTCAGTTACCTCATCCACAAAATGGGGATAATAATGGCACCCACCTCCGAGGTTTGTTGTGGATACTTTGTAGACTTAAAAGTGCTGTTAAATTGTAGCATCTGAACGTCTGGGGGACCCCACATCTACCAGAAGCAGAGTTATGGGGATAGGGCTAGGGAAGTGGGGGGCTGGCCTCTGAACTGCTTCTTCATCCCTTTCAGCCCCATTGAGCCCAGGTGGGCAACACCTTGTTCTCAGCAGGCCCTGAGGACTCTGCACCCAGGGCCATGTAGCTCCTCTCTGAGGATCCTTTAGGGGGTCCCAAGACCCTTGTCACAGCTCATCCCCTTACTTTACTGACTCCCCCTTAATTTTATCAAGCCCCCGGTTCTGCTCAGAGCCTTTGGTGGAGATGGGTGTGTGTGCACATGTGTACATGTATATGGATGTGTGTACACATGTGTGCATGTGAACACATGTGTGTGCATGTGGGGGTAGGGTGCTAGGAAGCAGCCTGAGAGGGCGCAAGAAGAGTCTGCTCCCAGTCCAGTTCAGGTGCCATCTTCTACAGAAGTCCTTCCTAAGTCCCCCTTCTCACCCCAGTGTCGGTTCCCCACCTTATTCCCTAGTGACTAGGCACGTGTCTGAACAGTTCTAAAGGGTGATGTTTGCCCAAGCTTTGGCTTGAGCCCCAACCTGGAAAATCCCTTCATTCTGCCCGGTCCTGGCCGCGGCCATTCTCCTTTTCACAACCCCTGCGCTCTTCCCCCTTGAGCATGGAGGCCCCTTAAAGGCAAGAAGCGCCTTCCTTGCTTGTATTGGACCCCAGCCTACTGTGTTGGTCATCCTGATGGTTGATAAAGTCCTGGACTTCCAGAACCTTTGGAGAGAGAGCAGGTTGCCAGCTTTGCACAACTGAGCTCGTGCTCAAGTCAAGCCACACCCCGGCAGTGCTTCTCCGGCTCTGGCTCTTGCACGGAAGAGATCCAGGGTCCCCCAGGTCCCCTTGTCTGCCCCCATGACCAGCCCACTCCGGGACTGGTCACCTCCTCCCTTCGCCATCCATCATCCATCCTACTATCCATCCATCCATTATCCATCTTACTATTCATCCATCCTTCCGCCATTCATCAGTCTATGTGTATATATATATATATATATATATATATATATGTGTGTGTGTGTGTGTGTGTGTGTGTGTGTGTATGTGTGTGTGTGTCTATCTGTCTGTCTGTCCGTCTATGTATTATTTCCTTCTAGAAGAATGTAAGTTCTTGGACAGCAGGGTCTGTTTCTCTTTTTACAATGTATCTCTACCACCCCACCCAAAGATATCAATAAAAATCTCTTTTAAAAAGAAAACTACTTTTATCCTTAAAGCTTCTCTCCCCAACCTGATTGGCCCTGGGGCTCCTGGGAAATAACATACTCTTTCTTTCTTCAGTCAACTATTATGAACTGTAGGCACTACCTTCTCAAGACACCCTTCCCCCCAAAATCTATATCTGACAGTTGAGAAAAAGAAGCATCTTCCTCTAGATCTGAGCTGGACATGGGGGAGCATTTGGGTGAGGGAGAGATCCCGGGAGGACGAAATTTTGGGGATGTGAGGTGTTCAGGAGGATGGCAAAGGGGTCCCTAACCTAGGCCATAAACTGGGGCCAATATCCAGAACTCTTGCCCTGTGTTCTCTGTATTTCTCTGTATGGGGAAGGGACCATCCCAGAACTGGTCTCTTGGAAGAAGGAAGAGAAGGAAGAGGGAGAAATCTCTAGAAGAGGTCACAGGCACAGACCCAAGAATGAGAAACAACTCTACTTTCCAGGAAGTTTATTGAGATCTCATAGTATCACATGGGAAATTCATCCCCTGCAGGAAACTCAGTTGGCAGCCAGGATCTCTTGCACCCAGGGCATGAGTTCTGTGACCCGGGCATACACACCAGGGCTGGAGGTGGAACAGGTGCTACTGCCCCAAGAGACGATACCAACCAGGGTCCAGGCGCCATTCTTCTGGCAGACCAGTGGGCCGCCGGAGTCACCCTGTAGACAAAAAGAAGGGAGTTCTGGGTCCACCTTTCTTGATGGCAGAAAGAGGAAAGAGAAGGGATGGAGAAGAGTGGTTGAAGAAGGTGGAGAAATGGAAAACAGGAGTGGCAGGGTGAGGGAAGAGGGGCTGAGCCATTAAGGGAAGAGAGAGGAAGTTGGAGGTGGAGGTGAGATGAGAAATGGGAGAGGCTCTCTTTTCAGTCTCTTTCTCTTTCTCGGTGTCTCTCTGCCTCTGTCTTTCATTCCCGGCATCCAAACTGTGACCCAGTTTTATCATTTCTTCCTTTGAAATATTTCCCAAATCTACCCATTCCCACTGGGCTGACCCTTATCCCAATTATCCCCCTAGAATTCTATAATGACTTCTGAGCTCTCCTCCCTTTTCCTACTTTTCTCCCTGCCAGATTAATCTTCCTAAAGTATCACTTTCATCACATTACCACCTGCTTAAGACTGCTGATTCCTCAGATAACTATGTAGTGAAGTGGGTAGAGTATTAGGCTCAGAGCTAGGGAGAGCAGGGACTAACTTCACCCATTTAATAGCTAAGTGACCTTGAACAAGAAACATAACCTCTGCTGCTTCAGTTTCTTCATCTATAAAATAGGGATAATGATAGCATTTACATCACAGAGGATGTAGGGATGTAAGGATCAAGAGATACTATTTTAAAGCACTTAGCACAGTGCCTGACACATAGTAGCTATTTAATAAATGCTTGTTTTTTTCTGCAGAATAGTCCAATCCCTTCTATACCATACTCTCAGAGGTGGGGCTCCTCACTGTTTTACTCATGCCAGTTCCCTCTCTAGAATTTCCTTCTCACATTTTTGCCAAAGTTACAACTTCAGCATCATCCAGTGACGATTTCCCCCTCATATTGCTTCACCTATTCTATCTGTTTTCCAGTCTGTCATTTCTATCTTCACACTTCTTAGAAATGTCTCATCCCCACAGATACCACCCCCAGTCAGGTTCATTTAACTAGTCAGCTCAGTGGGACAATAAAGTCATGTGTGTATGTGTGTGTGTGTGACTGTGGGTGTATACATATATATGTATATATATACATGCATAGATACTTGGTATATAATGGGTGCTTAATAAATGCTTATTGATTTTTGTCTAGAAATTTAGTTCCTTAGGGCATGGTCTGTGCCTTCTCTTTCTAGACTCCCCCAGTGTCTAGCCGAGAGATGATCATATAACAGGCACTTCATACCTGTTCAGTGACTGACTAAAGGGAGGCTTGGAGAGCTGAGGGGTGGGATCAGAAGATGGGGTGGGGGAAAGGCAGAGTTATGTCTAACTGTAAGGGAACACAACCCCCAATGCGCTTCTAAAGACTAGCCAGTATAGGGAAGGAGAGAGGCAAGTACCATGCAGGAGGAAACACCACTGGCACCAGCGCAGATCATAGTGTCCTTGATCTTGCTACCCCAGTACTTCTGGCATTCACTGTTGGACAGGAGGGGCAGAGCAGCTTGCTGGAGCCTCTCAGGGGTTTTGTTGTCTGGAAGACCCCAAGACAAGAGCAACATTAGCCAGGAGGGAGAATCTCACCTCACTCCAGGAATTCTGAGGGAGAGGAAGGCAAGGGTGCCTCTGTATCTTCCACCCAATACTTCCCTCTAGGACCCCCTCCCCACTTGGTTGTAAACTCACTGGTGTGCTTGGTCAGCCCCCAGCCGGTGGTGACACAGTTGGAGCCTGCAGGGAAGTCCTCAGCAGAGTTGGGAAGGCAGACGGGGGACACTGTGTCTGAAAACTGGACAGGTGTGGCCAGCTTGATCAGAGTGATGTCATTGGTGATGGTGAAGAAGTTGAATTTGGGATTCCGGAAAACCTATGGGGACAGACAGCCACGGCTAAGGAGATGCTCCCTTTAGCCCCCTTCTCCCCCTCTCCCCCACTTTTATGGGCTATCCTGGCCCCTGAAGAGCTAGCTCAGCTTCTTTCATCACTCTTAAAGTCCATGGCCTTCTTTACCTCTTAGAATTCCTCATTTCGTTCCAAGTTCAAGTCAGTTCAAACTCTTGTCTTCTTTCTGATAGCCACAGTAGCTAATGGTCTTCCCCTCGTGATGTTATTTATTTTGTGCTGGAAAGCGTGTGCTCCATTTTAGAACTCGGGCACATTGTCCTGGTTCAGTGCGACAGCTCAGTCTAACTCAATAGTGATTATTTAGTACATTTCCCAAGTCTTCATTTCTGCAGATCGGGTCAGAACTAGGTAATGGCCATTTGCCCAATCATGTTCAAAGGGCTTTGGGTCAGGTTTGCTCAGTTTTTTTTTTTTTAAACCTTACTTTTTGGTTTATGAAAATAAGCTCTACACACGTGTTATCTAATTGTTTGCCTTCTCAATGAAGGAGATGATAGGGAGAGAATTTCAAACTCAAAATTTTAAAAAGAATGTTAAAAATTGTTTTTACCTGAAATCAGGGAAAAATAAAAAAGCAAATAAATGATTAAAAAAAGAAAATGAGCTGCTGGAGGGTGGAAGGAAGGTACTCAAAACAGTCTAGGTCCTGGGAGCTAGTTCATTTTCTCTGACCTTTTCATATGCAAATGAGATTATTAACATAGACCCAGTGAAATGTGCCAGATTTCCATCCCACCAGAAAGGGCCTTGTCCTTTAGCTTCCTTGTCCCTTTCCTTGCCTCTCATCACTACAAGTTTGCTGAACCCTAAAAGGGATACACTTAACACAAATATTTTGAATCTATTGATCTGTAGAAGGTTTTTCTCACAGTAGAGCATAAGGGAATGAGTCCTTGAATTTTTTATTTTTATGTCCAGGTCTAGCTCCATGTCCTTCTAGGATTGGGATGAATAAATCAATGAGTGAATCCTGCCTCCATGCCTCTGGGGATCCTGCCACATACTGACCACTAGGAACACCTGTGCTGGCCAGGGCAGAGAGCCAGGGGTTCAGAGGCTCAGGGCTACAACTGCTCCCATTATTCCTCAGGGCATATGGCCCTATGCCTAGAGACTCAGCTGGGGTCAGCCTGGGGGCTTGTTCTATGGCCTATAGCTGTCATCCTCCAGCTGAGCTTCACTACCTAAAGGAGGCAGGAGAGAGGATATAGAACTCCCTGATCTCCTAGCCTGCCTCCCCTCGCACTGGCTGCATCCATGCAATGGCTCCCCCTCTTATTCCTTATCCCTGTGAAGACCCCAACAAGGTAGCTCAGACCTCTGCTTCATAAAATGGGCAGTATCATGTTAGTTTTGGCAATGGCAATAATTTTAGCCAGGGACATGCAGCTTGTGGGAGCTGATTGTTAAATTTTCAGCGTGAACATTTGCAAACACTAAAAATCAGGGCTTGATTTATTGTTTTGTTAATTGTCTAGACATTAAAATGATGGACAAAAAGTTCATAATGCAGATTAATCATGTTTAAATGTGTGTCCTGCATGCAATGTCCCCCCTCCCCCCAGAGCTGGTTGTTAAACATATTCTAGCCTTCTCTGTAGTCTGTTCTCTAGCTGAGCCTCCTAGAATTGCAGACTTGAGACAGTCTAGAATCATGCATAATACACTGGACTTGGAAGAGTCATCAAATCCTGCCTTGAGTGTGCCTCTTTATTCATGTGTCGCCCTAAACAAGTCACCCTGCCTCAGTTTCCTCATCTGTAAAGTGAGAGAGTTCCACTGATGAGGTCCCTTTCAGCTCTAAATCTATGATCCTAAGCTTCAATGCTTCCCAAATTTTGAGTCAGGTGCCATATATTCAAAACTCGCCCTAAATCTTTGCCCATGGCCCTCACCAGAGCTTTAGCAAGAACCATTTCCACACTACCCTTCACCCCATCATCCAGGGCAAACTCACCAATCCAGGCTGGCTCTCTGCACCCCTTCCCCCAGGAATGTGCTTAGGTTGTGTCCCAGACATGTAGGCTCAGATTGGCTGGAGCATGACAGAGAGAGGAGTGAACTCTGTCCTTTGCAACAATGGACAGCCCACATCAAAAGCCAAATATGGAGGATGCAGTCATCCCTCAGTCTTTATTATCGCCTCTTTTTCTGAATCCCCATACTGGAAGTACAGCCTTGACTGCAGGTTCCCTAAGGGAGCCCTCCCTGTCCTCCCCCACCTCTCATTGGATTGGCAACAAGGCCCGTCCTTGGGTGATTGGACCCAAGAAACACATTGTAAAGGGACTTGGCTCTACTATTCACTGTCTATGAGAAAAGTATTTTAAGCAAATCATTTAACTTTTCTGGGAATCTGTTTCTTCATCTCTACAAAGAAGGGATTGGATTTAATGATCTTAACAGTCCCTTCCATTTCTAAATCTGTGGGCCCCTGAGTCTGCTAAGTATGTTTTAGGCAGAAGTATATCTTGAGCTAGGAGATCTCCGAGGTAAACATGGCGGCCTGAGCCCCTCGAGGGATTTAGGTCTGGTGGGAGGTTTGGGCTGGGAAAGGCTTGAGGGTCACTCATTGCTTTTCTCTACCCTGCCTTGAAAGCCTCTGGACATAGTCATACCTGGCCAATCTTCAGCACTTGGATGTTCTCCTCATCGGAACCTTGGTCAAACTCACCAGCAATCACCAGGTCAGTTTTCCTGCAATAGAGGGAACAAAGAACTAGATGACATAGGAGAGTTTCCACCTCATGGGGCTATTATCTATGCATTGAGCACCATTCATATGGTTTATGCATTTGTGTGCTGTGCTTGGGAGGAGGGATGGATATTCATTTCAGGACCATATTCTGAATGGGGGGCATATTCTGTAGAGCAGCCCCTTGTTCCCACACCCTCACAAGACTGAAAGTGCTAACTTTTCCTTTGTCATACTTCCTCGTTGCTCCACATTTTCCTGGAAATTCTCAACTGTTCCATCTTGTAAATGAATTTGTTTATTATTTTGTCTCATTCTGTAAAGTAGTCAGAAGCAAATTAGCACATTGAAAAGAGAAGCTGAACTGATCTTTAGTCAGCTATTTCCTAATGCTGGCACTCCAAATAATCGCTTAATATCTCTAAGTCAATTTTCCTTGATTGTAAAGTGTATGTGGTTAGACATTGATGATCTTTTTGGTCCCCTCCAGCTCTACATCTGTGATCTTATGGTCCTAATTCTTTAATTGTCCTAATTCTATATATTTTTTTAAAGCAAAATCTTCATTTTTGTTAATATTGGTGCAACCCAATCAAGAGCCATAAATAGCCTTCCAATTATGTCTTCCTTTGTTTCTGGAAGGAATATATGTATTTCTATGAGTCTCAATTGGTAGATTGAGCCCCAATATTTTGTCCTTTTGGAATGTGATTTCTCATGCTATTGTGTAGTCTTGGGTCTTATTATTACTATAAAGAAATGCTGATTTTTTTTTTTTGGTAGTTTTAATTGGTGTCCTGCTACTTTACTGGATTTATGAATTATTTCGATGTATTCCTTCACTGATTCTCTGGAATTCTACAGTCCCCAGAAGAAAGATAATTCTTCCCACTGCTTACTTGACACCACAGTGAGCAGCAGTGACCACCCAGTCTTCACTGATGATTGATCCCCCGCAAAAGTGGAAGCCAGTTGTGTCCTAGGAGTAGAGAAGTCAGAGGAACCCATTACTTCCCAAGTTCAACACATTACAAAGCAGGGAAATCTCAGAGATTCTGGGATTCAGGCACAGCCTAGGGATTGGGGTGGTCAAGGAGTCTGTCTACTTTAGCACTGAACTTCAGGCCTTCTGGCTCTAGGATACCCCATCCTCAGGGTCCTACCTGGTCAGCATCCCTACCTGGGGAGCCCAGCCCAGACTCTCACCTGAAGGGAAACCTGCCAGGGCCAGGAGCCAGGGACAGCCTCTTCACCATTGACGATCCTAGCCAGGCCACTCAGGACGGGTTCGATGGTAGGAACACCACAGCCTGGAGGAGATGGCAAGATAATGTGAGAACTTTGGGATGCTGATGATCCCTAAAAGCCCGAAGCCAAGTTAAGGAGCTTTGATGGAGAATGACTTCCTCTCAGATCCCAAAAGTCTGTTTTTCACACATCACTGAAAAATGCACTTTGTGAGGTGAGGAGACAGCAAAGAACTGAGTTCAAATGTAGCCTCAGCTACTTACTAATTGGATGGCTCTCTGGGGCCCATTTTTCTCATTTGGAAAAAGAGAAAGGGAAAGGGATACCTCCAAAGTTCCTTGTAGCTCTAAATCTTTGGTTCTAAGATCCGATTATCTGCATTATTATTGTCCATTTTCTAGAGTCCTTAGTCCTGACTAGAACAAAAGCTCTGTGAGAGCAGGCACTATGTCTGACCACTTTATAGATTTTCTATCAAGTCCAGTGGTTTGCACCTAGTAGGGGTTCAATAAATCATATAACTCAGAACTGTAAGCGACCTCAGCAGGCATCTAGTCTAATTCATGGAGGGAAAAAAAAGGAATCCTGTTTTTGGCTAGATGGTCATTTAGCCTTTGAGATAAAGTCCTCCAGCAAAGGAACTTACTTACTCACTTTTAAAGAGTCCTTTCAGGACAGATTTCATTGTTAGGAACCATTTCCTTGTCTCAAACTTAAATCCTCCTTTTTGTACCCTCAGCCCATGGCTTCTAGTGCTACCCTCTCTCTTCCACATGATCCCCCTTCCAAAATTTCTTTTTATTTTTCATTTTTCTGAGTTACATGTAAAAACAATATTTTTGGTTATACATGTAAATTCATTTTAAAATATATTTCCTGATGAATCATGTTGGGAGAAAAAATTGGAACAAAAAGGAAAATTATGAGAGAAAAAACAACAGAAGAAAAAGAAAAAAGAAGAGAATATAGTATTGTTGATTTAATTTAGTCTTCATAGTTCTCTCTCTGGAGGCAGATGGCCTTTTCCATCCAAGATAAATTAGGATTGCCTTGGACCTTTCTAATATTTGAGGTCAACTGTTGTGTTCCCCTGGAGCCTTCTGTTCTCCAGGCTGGAGATCCCCAATCCCATCAACCAATCCATATTTGGCCCTTACCTCGTCTCTTGACCATTCTAGTTTCTAGCTGATCTCCAGCTTAGCAATATAAAGTGTGATAAATGTTTGATGAATTAATGTAAATACACACACTCTTTGTCAAACTCCTATTCATCTCTCAGAGTCCATCTTCTCCAAGAAGCCTACCAGGAATTTCTCAATCTTTCACTTCCCATACAACTGGAAGTCATTCTGTCAAAGAGTGCTTTGGAGTATTCCTGTGTGTGTGTGTGTGTGTGTGTGTGTGTGTGTGTGTATGTGTGTAAGAGAGATAGGGACAGAGAGAAAGAAGGAGACAGAGAGATAGAGAGAGACAGAAAGAGAGAGAGATAGAGATCTGTACAACTAGATTAGTTGAGAGAGAGACAGAAAGACAGAGAAATCTGTTCTAGTTATGTGAGAGTGGGGACTGTCTTATATTTGTAGCTCCCACAGTACTTTGCATAGAATAGGCTCTAAAAAAATACTTGCTAATTTATGGACAGTGTTACTGTCTCACCTGAAGGATCACAGGATTACTGAGAAACTAACTTCAGAGAACCATGACCCAAATTCTCTCCTCACAGCCGTTAGTGGGGGGGACCACCAAGGCTGTGCCCAAGTCTGTTGGCCCAGGGGAGCAAGGACAGCAGCAGCCTAAGCCAATGGGTCTAATCAAGCAGTTTGGGTTTCCTGAATCTGTCTGATGGAGAAGAGAGAATTGCTACAGAATTCTGCTCCCCCAGAATCTCACCTACGTATGCCCCGTTCACCACCAGCCCACTCAGCAGGAAAGACTGGAACAGCTTTGAAAAAGCTGACCCGACCCCATGGTTGATGTATTTTCCTCTTTCATTCTCACTTAGCCTGAGAGGGTCCCACGTCCCTTTCGGGGTACTGGGCGGTGACCCTGGACTTGGAGCTTTTCTAATTGATTCCAAAAATCAGATCCAATCTTACCTCCGTCCAACCAGCTGTGTGATCATGAGCAAGCCCTTTAATCTTCCAGTGCCTCAGTCACCTCTAAGCTGTGGCTGAATTCTTGAGTCTCCACAATGGAAATTCACTACCTGGGTCCGATCTCTAGTCTGGACCAAGCCTCGACTAGAGTCCTGATAATGGGAAAATGCCACAGAAGCTCATGCTTCGTGTTCTAGCCTGATGTCTGGTTTTGCAAGGTCAGATCTCAGGCATCCAGAGGATCTAAGTTTACATCTTGGTGATGAATAAATCATTTAGATCTGTGGCCTTCAGTTTCCTCATACATAAAATGATTAGATGACCTCTAAGGTTCCTTCTAGCCCTAGAACTAGTTCTCTCTATGTCTCTCTGTCTCTCTCTGTCTCTCTGTCTCTCTCTCTCTCTCTCTCTCTCTCTCTCTCTCTCACTCTCTCTCCTAGATTTTTCAGGCCCTTCCTTATTGCCAAGGAAGAGCCCACCCATGAAAACATCCCTTCCTGGCTCCCAGAGGGGACCCAAGCACTTACCTAAAGAGGCGCCAATGAAGGCAAAACAGCATAAGAGTCCCAGGTAGGCCATGGTGATGGGTCAATGTGGAATGGGTTCCTGCCTCAGCATTGCCTTCTCCCTATATATTCCTGTCCCACCAATCATACACGGGCCCTGCCTTTTCTTGTTCAGGGGTGGGATGGTGTCCATCAATTGATTCTCATCATTTTTTTCTCCTCTACATCTGTTATCAAGAGACTTTGGGGTGATAAGCGCGTGTACTTCCTGAGCACCTTTCCGAAGGTCGCCCGAGAACCCACTTCATGCCAAAGGGGAGCTGGCAATGTTACCTGGGACTGTAACAGCTGCCGTCCTTCTGGCTCAGCCCAAGGTTTCTGGTGGAAGGTCAGCCAAAGTACCCTCTGAATCCAGCAGGATTCCCAGAGGGAGGTTCCCCTCCTGATCTTTTCACACCATTTTTGTATATAGATGCACTAAAAAGCATGTACTGTTGGGTGACTTTGTTTTCCATTAGAATGGTGGTACCCATTCCCAAGGGGCAGCTGGGTGGTTGTATAGAGTGCCAGAAACAGAGTCCAAAAGATTTGAATTGACAGAGACTTGAATTCAATTCCCAGCTACTCACTAGTTGTGTGATCCTGGGCAAATGACTTCACCCCGTTTGCCTCAGTTTTCTCATCTGTAAAACAAACCGGAGAAAGAAAGAGCAAAGCACTCTAATATCTTTGCCAAGAAAATCCCAAAAGGGGTCATCAAAAGTGGGATACAACTGAAAAATAATGGGACAAGGCAATACCCATTCACAGGTCTACCAACAATGCATCAAAATGCCTGTTTTCCTACCATCCCTCCTATATTTATTATTCCCTCTCCCTTTTTTTGCCACTCTGATGGGTATGAGGTAGAATCTCAGAACTGCTTTAATTTACATTTCTCAAATTAGTAGTGTGTGGGAGCATTTTTTCATACGGCTATAAATAACATAAGTTTCTTCCCTTGAAAACTGCCTATTCATGTCCTTAGACATGACTTTATCAATTTAAGAATATTCTTTTAAAAAAATAAATTATAATCAATTTATTGTACATCTGAGGAAAAGTACAGAGATTTTTCCATGTCAATTGTTAGCCTTTTAATTATAACTTTATTTTTTAATGCAAAAGGTTTTTAATTTTACATAATTATTAGCAGGTCTATCATTGTCTATGTTCCTCTCTCTTCCTTGCTTAGTCATGAATTTTTCTCTGTTAGTCACAGACACACAGGACTTTGTGATGTCGTTTTGGTCCTCGTCCAGCACAAAGAACAAAAACCAATCCATGGATCTGGCAGATGATTATTTCTGTTTCTCTCATTTGTTGATGATTTGATCTTTTATATCTAAGTCATGTACCCAGTTGGAGGTTATTTTTGTATGAGGTATGAGCTATTGGTTTAATTTCAACTGCACTGCTGTCCAATTTTCCCAGCTCTTTTAGCCAAATAGTGAGTCCTTATCTCAGTAGCAACTTAGTGGATAAAGCACCAGGCCTGGAGTCAGAAAGTCCTCAATTCAAAGGTGGCCTCCGACTTTCACTAGCTGTATATAACTTAACCCTTATGCCTTAATCCACTGGAGAAGGAAATAGCAAGCCCCTCTGGTACTCTGCCAAAAAAAACCTTCCCAGACAGTATTAGCATAGTATGGTCCATTATGTCATGAAGAATAGGACGGGACTTAACAACAATAATAACAACCCCCTTATATTGAACACTGAATTATCGAATGCATTTGTTTCTCTCTATTTTTTACTTAAATCTGTTCTACTGATGGAACTATTTTATAACTAGTAATAGAGAGTTTGAATAATTATACCTCTGTAGTTTAGTCTGAGATCTTATATTTCTAGGCCCCCTTCTTTTTTATTTTTTCCCCACTTTTTCTCTTGAGATTCTTCACCTTTTCCACCCTCCATATAAATATAATTTCTAATTTTTAGCAGCACAAATGTTATCTTTTGATAGTTTGATTGATATGGCATTGAACAAGTAAATTATTTTGTGTAGCTTTGTTATTTTAATTATATTAGTTTATTCTACTCATGAGCAATTCATACTTTCCCAATTATTTAGATTTCTCTATATGTGTAAATAGTGGCTTGGAGTTGTATTTATATCATATAGTTTTTATGTATATCTTGGCAGGAGGTAAGATTCCCAAGCCCTTATACATTCTATAATAATTTAAAATGTAATTTCTTTTTCTATCTTTTCTTTTTGAGTTTTATCGGCATTTTATAGCAATATTAATGGTTTGTGTGAATTATTTTATATACTAAAAACTTGCTGAAGTTACTGATTTCAATTTGTTTTCAGTTTTTGTTGTTGTTGTGTTCTTTTAGTCGTGTTCAACTCTTCATGACCCCATTTTAGGTTATTCTTGGCAAAAATACTGGAGTGGTCTGCCATTTCTTTCTGCAGTTCATTTGGCAGATGAGGAAACTGAGGCAGACAAGGATAAGTAATGTGCCTACGGTCATATAGCAAGCAAATGTCTGTGGCCAGATTTCAGCTCATGAAGATGAGTCTTCCTGAGTCCAAGCCCAAAACTCTAGTTGCTGTAATGTTTTATATTACAAGTCCTTGAAGCACATCATCATATCCTCTGTGAAAAGTGATAGCTCCATTTCTTTTTTTACCTATACTTTATTCCTCAAATTATTTTTCTTGTCCTATCCCTAGAGCCAATACTTCTAAAATTGTGTCAAATAGAAGTAACAACAGACATGTGACTTTACTGGGAAAGATTCTAATTTATCTCTATTACAAATAATAGTAATCTCAATTTTAGAGATAAATTATTTATTATTTTAAGGAAAGGTCTAATTATTTCTGTGTTTTTTAGTGTTAACACAAATGGATGCATTTAGTCTTTACCACTTTATCATTTGATTTTTTAAATTAATAGTGTTCATTTCCTGGTTTTCCTAATATGGAGCCAGATTTGACTTCCTCTTACAAATTCAACCTCACCAGAGCATATTATCTTTTTCTTTGTTAATATTTTATTTCATATATTTGCATCTTTGTTAGAGGTACTTGTCTAGATAAATTTTTTTTCTTTGATTCTCCCTGCAATTTTCATTAAGACTATATCTATGTCATTCATAAAAGGAATTTAGTAAGTTTCATTGACCATTGCTTGAACTCTTTTTAAATTTTATTTTTATACTTTTCTTTTTTTAATTAAAGCTTTTTATTTTCAAAACATCTGCTTAATTTTCAACATTCACTCTTGCAAAACCTTTATGTTGCAATTTTTTTCTCCCTCTTTATCCCTTACTCCCTCACTTAGATGGCAAAAAATCCTGTGACACTAGAATAAAATCCTACTTTTTGCAACCTACAGAAAAGCTAGCTGTCTCTTAACCAATGAAGGAATGTAAAATGTAACTTGTTCACTAGGTAGCACTATCCTAGTGTGTGGTATTTTATTTCCTGGCATTCTCAATGGCTTCAGAATTCCCTCTGCTTATCTCTCTACACTTGCAAGGGTTTGCAATAATTTGCAAAGCTACTCATTCTCATACCAGGAGAAATTAAACCTATTTTCTCTGCCCAATAGGTTTAATATCTTTAATAGGTTTGATATCTTTATCAAAAATTTAGCCTAAAGGAAAATAAATGGAATATTACTCTTCATTATGAACATTATGAAAATTCAGTGGCTCTTCCCTGATCCTGGATTTGAGAAACTTTATGCATAAGACTTATATGCAGGGATTTGCTGGACTCAGCTCCTACTCAAGTGTGAGAGCTGATTGTTAAATTTTAGTGTGGCTACATCTTGGAAATAGTTACATGCTACAAATCAGGGTTTGATTTATTGCTTTGTTGATTTTTAAAATTGAATAAATGACAGAAAAAGTGTTAATGCAGATGAAACCTAAAAAATTTTGTCATAAGTATATTGTTTTCCCCTAAAGAGATAGTTGTTAAATATTTCCTAGCACATAGTTGAATGTGATCAACTTTTCAGCGGCTTTTATTATTTAGTTTTCAGTTGCATCCAGCTCTTTGTCAAAAAAAAAAAATGATACAAAGACCCTCTCAAGAGCATCTCTGAAGAATTCCTGGAATTGTTTGGGTGACATGGGAGACAAAAGCTCAGGACTGCCCAGCATTGCGTGATGTCTTTCAAAGAAGATCCAGTGCTCTAAGGGCAAAGCAGAATTGAAGTAACTCAAAAGAATTGTGAGACATAGAAATTTGGAGATTCTATCCCAGATGTTCACATAGACTATCTATGCCCTGTGGTAGAGCATTCTGGGCTTAGATTGGTCTGATCAGCCACACTGTAAATTGACTCTAAGTTAGTGATGTCATTCCAGTCCTCTTCAAGAACAAAAAACGACAACCAACTGATTCTTTGTGACCCCAACTGGCGTTTTCTGGGGAAAGATATTGGAATAGCTTGCCAATTCCTTGTCCAGCTTATTTTCCAGGTGAGGAAACTGAGGCAAACAGGGGTAAGTAACTTACCCAGGATCACACGGTTGATAAGTTTGGAGGCTACATTTGAACTCAGGTCTTCCTGACTTTAGCCTGGTGCTCTAGTCATGGAACCATCTGGCTGAAGTGTATTAAAACACAGTAAAAACAAAAGAGCAAAAGAGCTTTTGCATAGCAAAATTATAATTAAATTGGTTCACCCAACCTTCTTCCCTATCCCTCCTCCTAGCTAGTAGTTGGGGGAAAGAATAAGGAAAGTATATGTTTGGAACCTGGCAAGATCAACTCTGCCAAAGATCAGGGAAAACAGGAAAGATGCACTAGGTAGGGATGAGTTTTTGAATCAGACATCCCCAGAGGCTGAGATCTCACAATAATTGTCCATCCTGTCTGGTCTTTCTTAGCCTTTACCTGTCACTTGTCTGTCTTCTCAGCCCAAAGCCTACTCCAGGACCCTGGTGCTTCCCTGAAAACTTTGTTCTGTTTCAATGAATTGAAAGGTGCCTTTCATTGTGGCCTCAGAGTATTGAAGTCAGGACCAGAAGTAATAAGTACCTGGAGGCACCTTTGCTCACATAGAGCTCCCTCACTCTCTGCCTTTCTGTCCCCAAACCAGAATGAGATTTTTCAAAGGCAAAGGAAGAAGAAACTTGACAATTTCAGAAAGTGTATGCCTCCAAACATTTTCATACTTTCTTTGTGTTAGTTTGATTCCCTTCAGAGCTAAAAAAAAAATTCTCTTATTGTGAACTTAAAAATCATTAAGAGGGACAAACATTTTTGTATGAAAGAGCAAAAATGATTTTATAATAAACTAAAAACTATTATAAATAGTCTGTGGTTGTAAAAGTATATTTGTATTGAATCTAACAAGGTGGTAGGGTGTATGAGTCCCTGGCAGATAGTTAGATAAAAACAATTGATTTCAATGGCCAATGTAGGAGCATGGTTAGAACTTGGTCAGACATCAAAGACACCAAATGCCACCGATTGTATCCTGGGTGTTTTCCAGTCATCCTGTGTCTTATCATTGGACTTGTATGACTCTGGAAGAGAGAGTGAGGCTAATCACTTTGGACAGCTCTGTCTCACTTTAATCCCATCCACCCATGAGTCAAGACATTACCTTATGATATCATTGGTACTCTTTGAAAATGAAAAACAAACAACAATAACAAGGTGTCACAAAAACTGTGACCTTCCTCTCCTCTGGCCCCCATGCATTTAAAAAATGATCTCTGAGAAAGAAATAGGAAGTGGTGGGTGGGTAGGAAAGAGCTATAGTTACTCTTAATGGCAAGAAGCTTGTGTTATCTGGTTCACTGGGCCTGGGGCCAGGCAACTGGGATTGGGGATGGGAGATAGAACTCAGGATCCTCTGGAAATGTTGTTTCTTTTTTTCTATCCTCAGGGTTGTAGAATGCTGTCTATTGGCAAATATTTAACAACCAGTTGTCTAAGGGGGAAAGTGTTTGCCCAAACACTTAAGACTTTCTTAAATGGACACCCCAAAGTCACCATCACCGAGAAGCTAATGTCTCTTTCTAATATTTCTTATATTATATATTATATTATATATATATTATATTATATATTATATTATATATATATATATATATATATATATATTTTATATATATTATATATATTTTATATATATTATATATATTATATATATAGGGCAAAGACAAATTGGCAGATTTTTTAAAATCTTGCTTTTCTTTTCATGTTTTTGTAAACATTATCCAGACTGAGGGGAAACTGAGGTTTTGGAAACTTATTGTATTTTTTAAAATTGTGTCCACAAATTGTGTACAGGATTTTCCTCATTGATTTTGTATTTTAAGTAATAAAATTAATTCAGCAAATACTGGGGGGGGGGAAGGCTTTTTAAATTTATTTTTGTTTTTTAATAGCCTTTTATTTACAAGTTATATGTATGGGTAATTTTACAGTATTGACAATTGCTAAACCTCTTGTTCCAATTTTTCCCCTCCTTCCCCCACCCCCTCCCCCAGATGGCAGGATGACTAGTAGATGTTGGTCATATATTAAATATATTATATTATATTAAATATATCAAATTATAAATATATTAAATATTAATTAATATTAAATATATGAATATAATTATATATTAAATTATTAAATATATTAAAATATAAATTAGATACACAATAAGTATACATGACCAAACCATTATTTTGCTGTACAAAAAGAATCAGACTCTGAAATATTGTACAATTAGCCTGTGAAGGAAATCAAAAATGCAGGTGGGCAAAAATATAGGGATTGGGAGTTCAATGTAATGGTTTTTAGTCATCTTCCAGAATTCTTTCACTGGGCGTAGCTGGTTCAGTTCATTACTACTCCATTGGAAATGATTTGGTTGATCTCATTGCTGAGATTGGCCAGGCCCATCAGAATTGGTCATCATAGAGTATTGTTGTTGAAGTATATATATAATGATCTCCTGGTCCTGCTCATTTCCCTCAGCATCAGTTCGTGTAAGTCTCTCCAGGCCTTTCTGAAATCATCCTGTTAGTCATTTCTTACAGAACAACAATATTCCATAATATTCATATACCACAATTTACCTAGCCATTCTCCAATTGATGGGCATCCCCTCAGTTTCCAGTTTCTGGCCACTACAAAGAGGGCTGCCACAAACATTCGTGCATATACAGGTCCCTTTCCCTTCTTTATGATCTCTTTGGGATATAAGCCCAGTAGTAACACTGCTGGATCAAAGGGTATGCACAGTTTGATAACTTTTTGGGCATAGTTCCAAATTGCTCTCCAGAATGGTTGGATGTATTCACAGTTCCACCAACAATGTATTAGTGTCCCTGGGGAAAAGGCTTTTTTTTAACTCTAGACAATCAATAAAACAATAAATGAAGCCCTGATTTATAGTATTTGCCAAATGCTCACAGTGAAAATTTAACAACCAGTTCTTGTGAGCTGGTTCAAGTTGGCTCCAGCATATCCCTTTTTGGATCCCAAGTCTCCCTCTTGCTACCTTGTTGAGTCAAACCAAAGTCCATTTCTATGCCTACCTCTTCTACAAATTCTTCCCAGAATCTACCAGCCCCATGTTGGGCACCTACAGGATCAAGACTTGAGTTATTGCTCAGTAATTGTCCTATGGGTCTCCCTAGTGGTGAGAAGGTCCTGGAAGGCAGGGCCCCTTTGAAATATTTCTCCTTTATTGCCTCCTCGGTAGGGCAGAGAGTTGAGCCCACAATTGGCCTTCAATATATACTTGCTAACTTTGAACTCTGTTCCCCTGGATGTTCCAGGATGGAAGCCATTAAGGAAGAGGCTTGCACTTCCAGAACTTTGGGAATCCTTGATTAAACTCTCCCTCAAAGCCGGAAGGATCCTAATCTTTGTGGAAAAATAAACTAACTCCAAGGACACAGGAAAGTTCATTTGAAATTATTTGAAACTGAGCTGTTGGAAAGGATTGCATCAATAATTTGGAGTGATTGCAGAGTAAACAAAAAGGAGAACAGATTCTGGGAACTCTGGCCCTAGGAATTTGTCCTTGGTGGGTCAAGGAAGGCAGACACAGCAGGTCTGGTTCCCACATGATAAGAATTGATTTCTTCTGCTACTTTGGGCCTTAAAGGTTTCTCTGAATTTGACTGGGGCCACAGATCTAGACATGGTCATGTATCCATAGATGGGCTCATTTTCAAATATTCAGTCCAATTGAATTGAACAAGTTACTGCACTTATTAAACATAGTATGTACCCAACCTTACCTATGGCAAGACAAGTGAAAGACATGGGTACCTGAGGAGAGGACTTCAGGAAGCTGAGTTAGCACACACTAAAAAACCCAATTATAAATGATGTCTAATGAATAATAAGTTAAGCATAATATAATCGAGTCCCCGATTACCATTTAGGAAGAGCTGTGGTCAGTTGGGTGGCAGATATCATGAATGCCAAGGAGGTTGGGAAAGAAAGGTAAATGAAATTGATGCCCCAAAAAGAAAGAAATTGAAATCAGAGAAATTATATGTAGGAGAATATATACTAGAAAATACACAGTAAAGAAGTTTGCCCATTACAATAATACATTGTGAATGGATCCAACCATTCTGGAGAGCAATTTGGAACTAAGCCCAACGGGCTATCAAACTCTGCATATCCTTTGATCCAACTGGGTCTGTATCCCAAAGAGATATTAAAAGAGGGAAAGGAACCCACATGTGCAAAAATGTTTGTGGCAGCCCTTTTTGTATGGCAAGGAGCTGGAAACTCAGTGGATGCCCCTCAGCTGGAGAATGGCTGACTAACTTATGGCATATGAAGGTAATAGAGTATTATTGTTTTATAAGAAATAATCAGCTGGCTGATTTCAGAAAAACTTGGACTTACATGAAGTGATGCTAAGTGAAGTGACTAGAACCAAGAGAACATTGTACACTGCAACAAGATTAGACAATGATCACATGTGATGGACTTGGCCCTTTTCCACAATGAGGTGAGTCAGGCCAATCCCCAGCACCGGGATGGAGAGAGCCATCTGTATCCAGAGAGAGGGACTATGGGATTGAATGTGATCACAACAAATATTTCACCTTTTTGTTATTGTTTGCTGGCTTGCTTTGTTTTCTCATCCCTCTCCCGCCGCCCACTTTTGATCTGATTTTTTCTGTACAACATGATAAATGTGGAAATATGTTTGGAAGATTTGGACAAGTTTAACCTCTATTGAATTACTTATCAGTTCAGGGAAGGAGAGAAGTGGAGAGAAATGAGGGAGAAAATTTGGGACACAAGGATTTGGTAAGGGTGAATGTTGAAAATTACCTTTGCATCTATTATGAAAATAAAAAAGTTATTATTATTTTAAAAAAAGTTAGTCTTTTGCCTCCATTGGGATTGAGGTTCGAACTAAGGAGACAATCCTAGATCTCATCTAGCGAGAAAACTTCCTCAACTATTCAAGAATTTAGTGTTGTAGACAACCAGCCTGAGAGTGAAAGACCAATTCAAATCTGCCTCAGTCACTTCGCTGTATGATCCCGATAAGTCACTTATCCCTATTTTTTTCAGTTTCCAACTGTAAAATGAGCTGAAGAAAGACACATGACAAAGCACTCCAGATGCTTTTTGCCAAGAAAACTCTAGATGAAAGCCGCGAAAGTGGGACATAACTGAAAGGGCTTGACGGCAAAAGAGATAGGGACATGATGGAGATTGTCAGCTCTAGTGTCCAATGAGCACCATTAATCTCTCTCAAAGCTGGAAACCTGAAAGTGCTTACAGAGTCTGAAAAGCCTGAAGTTCCAGGAAGTTCAACTTTCCCTCTGCTCATCCTATCCTATCTTCCCACTCCTACCCTCCATAGGAACAAGGCATTGATATCTGTCAATGAGCAAAAAAAAAACAACCCTATACCAATGAGCTTTAGTACTTGCTCTGAAAGGGCACATGGGTGATTTCTTGGTTCTTATAAAGGGAGGTCTGAAGCCAGGAAGAGCTGCTCTCATCCCCCTCTCCCTTACTATTTGTAGATTTACTCAATCAATAAGTACTTGTTAAAAATGTCTACTGTAGGAGAAGACATTATGTTAGATATTACATCTATAAACATAACAGGAAAATCAATCTTTCAAGAACCTTATAGCAAACTCCTCGTTGTTTTGACAGGCATAGAGAAATATAAAATAAGCTGAAGAAGAAAAAAACATTAATCACAAGGGAAATATTAGGAGAGGGACACCCCCCCCAAAAAAAATAAGCTGGAAGGAAACTAACAATTCTGAGAGTCTCTCCAAGCTGAACTCAGGACTTTATCATGTCCTTGAGCTGGGACTTGTCTCCCCATTCCATTCTGAGCTTTCTTTTTATGTTCCCCAATTAGAATGCAAACTCCTTGAGAGTAGGAGAGTAGAAACTATCTTTCTTTCTGCTTGTATTTGTATTCCCAACACTTAGCCCAGTGCCAGGCAAATAATAAACACAAGAAATGTTTATTGACTGATTAACCGATTGTTAGAAGAACATCTATTACATATGCCCCCACATGTACACACGTGTGTATGCATATATATATGTGTGTGCATGTATGTATGCCCATGGGTATATGTATGTATGCATGTAAAAGTGTGTACATAAATATAGATATAGCACATTTATATAGTGCTTTACAGAGGATGTTTTCCTCAATATAATCCTATGCCAGTATAACGATAGTAATATATATGATCTATCTTACCTGATATATGTGCTTTTATTCCTTACATGGATGACAAGAGACTCCTAATTGACAACCTTGGTCCCTCATGATGAGGTTGGGGGAAAGCTGTGAAAGGCAAACATCAAGTAAGCCAAGAAAACCAACGGTTTAGTAGGGCTTCAAAAGGGTCCCTGCCTTTCTTTCCTCTCTCACTGAGCCTATTAACTCTCTGAGATTTCAGTAAAGTGAGGTAAGCGATCTTGCTCCTCCTCCTTTCCTAGGAGTAAATCTAGGAAGCTATATGCTCATGGCTTCCTGATGGATGAATTTTGTTTCTGATGTATCTTCAGCTTTGTGTTTCCTTATTTTATCACACGACTCAAACATTTCTGGAGATAAATGCTTGCAGCGATGGTTTT